>NC_080571.1:43890143-44198358 GCF_030247185.1 Malaya genurostris
ATGACTATTTTACCCCATTTCCTCCATTTTATGGTATTTTATAGTAAATCGGTCTTAAATCATGGTAGAACTTATTGGAAGTTTACTAAATCTAGCTTATCTTATGTAAAAAAAGTCTGTAGAATCGAATACCAGAACTTATACTGGCCGCACGAAACGTTTTTATGACTATTTTACCCCATTTCCTCCATTTTATGGTATTTTATTGTAAATCGGTCTTAAATCATGGTAGAACTTATTGGAAGTTTACTAAATCTAGCTTATCTTATGTAAAAAAAAGTCCGTAGAATCGAATACCAGAACTTATACTGGCCGCACGAAACGTTTTGATGACTATTTTACCCCATTTCCTCCATTTTATGGTAATTTATTGTAAATCGGTCTTAAATCATGGTAGAACTTATTCAAAATCTAGCTTATCTTATGTAAAAAAGTCTGTAGAATCGAATGCCAGAACTTATACTGGCCGCACGAAACGTTTTGATGACTATTCTACCGAGATTTAAGGACGATTTACAATTAGATATCATGAAATGGAGAAATGGGGTAAAATAGTTATCAAAACGTTTCGTATATAAATATAAGTTGATCACCTCGGCGAATGACCAAACGGTTAAAGCCGAGGCTCTAAATAAACGAATAATAATAATAATAATAAATATAAGTTCTGGCATTCGATTCTACAGACTTTTTTACATAAGATAAACAGCGGCCAGTGTACACTCTTCCATTCGATTTTCCAGAACTTTTTACATAAAATCAAGCTATTTCAGTAGACCGCACTCGATTTCTTTTCAAGTTACAGAACAAATACTACAGAAAACCATGAAACTGCTGGGCATTTGAGGTAAAACGAGCAGGATGACGATTCGTGAGGCCATTAAAAACCATTACATTGAATTTCTTGGATTTTTTTAGATAAGAAACGCTCGGGTTTGTTGCCTTTTTCCATGGATCCATGGATTTCTTTGCGGGTTTCCTGGGTTTTTTCTCACTGTACATTGATTCGTTTGAACGGTATTTTTTTCCATCACGAAACAGTCACGAGGTGACTGCAATAAAACAAGCGCCATCTATGTGTTACTTTTCAGCCCACGTGTTAAACCTCTCATTGAAACTGTAAACTCCACAAAATTCTACGGAAAACCATTAGAAGATCATATTCCAGCCAAGCGGATAATTCTCTATAAGATTTAAAAAGTAAAATGAAGAATCAGATAAACCTGCTTTAAATCAAAGACATCATATTAACAAGACATCCAGTTCTCACAGTTCCCAAAAAAACCATTGGTAACATCCTTTTTTGCGAGATGCCCTCAAGCGAGTTCCCATCGAATCTCGCACATAAGGAGTGTATCGAAAATAAGCTATCCACAAATATTTCTTTGAAATTATGATAAAAAAAACCTGTTTCAATCCACCTAGTGGTGTAATGCTGCCTTTCTCATGTATAATATTGTGGTATTCTATTCAAAAAAATTTTCT
Organism: Malaya genurostris; assembly: GCF_030247185.1. Lineage (NCBI taxonomy): Eukaryota > Metazoa > Arthropoda > Insecta > Diptera > Culicidae > Malaya > Malaya genurostris. The sequence continues at coordinate 43,891,629 of NC_080571.1, forward strand.
TCGATTTTTGAAAGAAACCAAGAGATTGTTTGTGCATTAACTAGTATTACATACAGAATTAAACAGTGCTTGGATTGCGTAGGTCATCCTTAAGAAAACGAAGTGGGTTCACTATTATATGCACTTCCGGCACCGGAACCCGAGAACCGGTATAATCAAAGTCGGTTCGTACGGCCATCAACTAACATGACATACAAACTCTAATAGTCTTAATTCAAATTTTGAAGATTTTATACAATTTTGTCATCGCACTCTAAATGACGATTTAAATGTTTTTTCTATTCGAAAATATGCAGTAATTTTTGGTAGGACCATAAGACCTTTCAATTGACCCTAAGATTGGGAATAACAATTTAGAGTCCAATTTATAACATTTGTACGGTTTGTACACACTTTACCCTATAACTCCGGAACCGGAAGTCGGATCCGGAAAAAATTCAGGAATTCCGTATGGGACCAGAAGACCTTTCATTTGAATCTAAGTTAGTGGGAATCGGTCAAACCATCGCTGAGAAAAGTGAGTGAGATCCATTTTGGTATATATGACCACTATTTCCGGTACTTCCGGAACCGGATACTGGGAACCAGGGTAGTCGGAATCGGTTTGGTTAGTTGCCTACTGATAATGACTATCGATTTGTGTAATTTTGAGACCAGTTTAGAAATTTTTTTACGTATTTTGTTTCGCCGGTTTAAGTGACGGTGTACAATATTGAACACATTTTACCCTATAACTCCGGAACCGGAAGTCGGATCCGGATGAAATTCAGGAATTTCGTATGGGACGTCTCGTGGTCCCATACGAAATTCCTGAATTTCATCCGGATCCGACTTCCGGTTCCGGAGTTATAGGGTAAAATGTGTTCAATATTGTACACCGTCACTTAAACCGGCGAAACAAAATACGTTTCATTTGAATCTAAGTTTGTCAAAATCGGTTCAGCCATCTCCGAGAAAACCTAGTGAGATTATTCGACACATACACAAACACACACACACACACACACACACACACACACACACACACACACACACACACACACACACACACACACACACACACACACACACACACACACACACACACACACACACACACACACACACACACACACACACACATTGCTCAGCTCGATGAACTGAGTCGAATGGTATATGACACCTGGCCCTCCGGGCCAATTTTCACTACTCGGTTTTTCAAGTGATTGCATAACCTTTCTATATCAGAAAGACAAAACGTTATTTTACTCAAACTCCCACCTAAACAGTGGAGGTGTACGACGCTTCTTATATAAAGGCAGCAATCTCTTCTGGAGACACTAGTGTAAAAAATGGTTGACTTCAAACCACAGGAACATATTGCTTGCCATACCAGTACCTTTCGACCGAATTTCTCCACTTGAATCGACCTGTCTGCATCGCTCACATCCCAACGACGACAGTAAAGTATTGTGGACCTGGAAGGGTTTTTGAGTCCTCCTTTACATAAGTATCATTGTCCATCAAAACGCATGCGTCCGAACACTGCAAAAGACGCGAATACATTTTCCGGGCGCTTGTTGTTGCTCGCTTCTTCTGTTCTACACTTTGTTTCGAGATTTTCTGCTTCTTGTAGGTCTTCAGGTGATTTCGCCTCCTGATACGCTGGATCATTCCGACACTCGTTCCTGCTCTTTTGGCCAAATCACGTATTGACATTGATTTGTTCTTCATTATTAGAGATACAACTTTCTGGTTCAGTTTCGAGTTGGAAGAACCGGGTTTCCTGCCTCTTCCTGGTAGCTCATCCCAAACTTATTAATGATGGTTTTAACACTGGCATGATGAACTCCAAACCGCTTCGCCAATTTTCGCATAGTAATGCCCTTCTCACTTAGCCATGTACTTAGCCTTAACCTTCACTTCCTTTTCAATACGCGACATTTTGAAAACGTAGAATTTCAACCGCACAAACAAGTAAACAAATGAAAGCTGACAGCCAAATGCACAGCATGCTGTGATCTGAGCATAAAAACCTTCACAAGTACATGCGTACAACACAAATGTATGTGGATAGCTTATTTTCGATACACTCCTTAGAAGTAGTGAAGAGAAATGTCAAATTGGCGCGTGAGAAAATAGCAGCACTGCGCACCCATACAATTGGCATGATGTGTTTAATGTAGAATGAAAATTGATTTCGCTCCAACCTGACAGGGTCTGGTAAAATCTATTTCGAAATAATTAAAAATTCAAAAAAGTTTCAAGATCTGCTTCACGATAAGCTATAAATTTATTCGGATAAACTCCATAGTAAGAATATCTGGAATTAAAAAATAATATACGCTTTCGTTGCATGGTTTATAAAAGTTATTTTTTGTGATTCATCTTCATTTTGGTTTTATTTATTTTATAAATGCTACAGTAGAAAAACAAAATAAGTAATTTTTTGCGCCTTTTATACTTCATTAGACTCCTGCGAAAAAAAGATTCCTGCAGTACACATATACAAATAAGTCCAGTATATGAAAACTATGGCATCACTAGTTTTCATATACTGGGCTTATTTATATGTCGCTGCAGAAGTTTGATTGAACAAACTTTTAAAAATCTGTGTAAAAATTTATCCTGGCATCGCTGATATGAACGGCATATTGCATTTGTACTATAATGTTAGTGTGGGAGCAAAAAGTTCTTATGGTCTTCAAAAAGTATCGATTTTCGTCGAATTGGATAAGTTTTGTCGCTGGAAAAAATCGATGTACTTCTGCTACTTCCATGAAGAAAAAAGGAAATGAGTCCAATTATTGCTTTTTGCCTTTCCTATATAGTAAGGCTATGCAATCACTGTGAAAATTTGTATTTGAATCAAGGCCTGGAGGGCGTTAGTTGAGTACGCAAAATATATCTGCGTATTTTTATTTGTGACAAAAAGTATGCACTCGATAATTTCGGAGATGGCTGGACCGATTTTCCTCAAACTTAGATTTAAATGAAAAATCTCTTACTCCCATACTCTCCAACACTGAAAAATCTAGTAAAATACTTTCAACTAGCCGTATAATTCTACTATTGAACAGGTTTGGTTAGTTTATGATCAAATACATTAATTTTCGGTATAACGGATATTCGCTCCCAGTTCCGGAAGTACCGTAAAAAGTAAAGGAATACGAAAATCTCTCCAGTTTCTTAGAAACCACTGGACCGATTTTCAAAAACTTGGAGTCAAATAACTAGTTTTTTGTCCGAATCCAACATCCGGTTCCGGAAATACTTGTGTCGTTTAGAAGAAGAAAAATTCTTCTAAACTTTGCTCACAATTGTTTCAATTTGTATGCTGTGTTAATTGCTGGTCAAACGAATCGATTTCAACCAAAGAGACGGCGAACGTGTCGAACTCAGGTGGGTGATTTTCCATGGCGAGGGGTAAGATGGGGGGAGGGAAGAGGGGTAAAGACTCACTTTTTAAGTATTCCTCAGTTCTAATGGAAATGTGATTTAAATACAATGTAACATAGATCATTACCGGCTTTATTTGTTATTTCGAGCTACAAATAAATACTGATATTATTAATATTAATAACATTACTATTATTTTGCTATTATTTTCTTGAAATACGTAATAAGTGTTGGGAAAATCATGATCAGGAAAAGTTCGTTTCACTATCAATCAGCTCAAGAGATTTTCTAGAAAAAACGCAGTGACAAAAAAAATCACTTCCGAGCGTTCACAAAACTCTGCACCTCGAAGTTCAGTGAAGCTTGATGACAAACTTTCACCCACAGAAATATCACTAAAGAGATCATCGAAAGGAAAAAGAGTCTTCGATGATATTTCGATGGAGAATTTCCACTACCCTTAAGTTCGACACCGAAGTGATTCTTACAAGATTTATTTATTATATTTTCATCAATAAAAAAATCTCTACTACTCTATTTGATTACACTATACTATTCAGATTAAACCTAATAGAACGCTTTTTAGTATAAATTTTATTTATAGAAGTAACGGGAGTGCAGCATTTTACATGTCTCGAACACACAGCTGGCGCTGCGTTTGAATGGCGCGGTTGAATTGACGTAGCTCATCGCTGGTTTTTTATTAACAGTTCATTGTCCTTACAATCATTTTTAATTTCATCACTTGCCGCTTTCATCGGTGATATTACTGCCATCACTACGGTATTGCTAAATACGCGCACTGAACATTTTCAGAAAGGTTCAGTTTATGTTCATCGACGGGAATTTATTCATCACGTTTTCTGCAACAGGTTGAGATATAACGGCTAAGTAAATTCATTTGACAAGAATCTTCTGGTCGATGCGAACTTTTTTCATAAATATCACCGATGAGAATGTTCACTAGTGAGCTTTTTTCAACTGAATTTTTACCATTTGAAATTAATTTCAGTGAGAATCGCGTATGCAAAGAATCAGTAATGAACTTTTCTTAAGTGAATTTTCTGATCGATATTTTTCTTGTCTGAAAATCACTTTGCGAAAAATGTACGGAAAGACTGTCCTAGAAAGTATGGACGCAACCAAAAACCGCTGCCATTTCGCAATTGTTCAGAATCTGTCAATTTTTATGGCTGCGTCCTGTTGTTTACACTCTTCTCTAACCACTTGTGCAGTTGTTTATTCGTTTTCATTAGTTTGTTTCGAAATGCGTGGACTTTCAGCAGAACAACGTCGAAAAATTGTGTACAAATGGTGCGCAAAACTCGGACTGTCACTGAGAAAAATAGCAAAAATGGAAGGAGTAAGTGAAAAAGCCGTGCGAAATGCAATCAGGAAGTTCGGTGAGGATAACACCTTTGAGGATAAACCGAAAACGGGTCGAAAAAAAGGTCCTGCTACCCTCAGTTGGATAAATGTATACTGAAGGCGTTCGAGCAAAAGAAGGAGGTTTCAGTTCGGGATGTGGCCAAAAAAGTGGGCACTCTGAAGTCAAATGTTCTTCGTGCTAAAGAACGTTTGAATCTTCGAACCAATAAGAAGCAGAAACAACCAAAACGTAGTCCGAACAAGAAGCATCGATCAGGCCGAGGTTTTGAAAGCTATACAATACGGGACCACAATAGTATACGGTGCGAGACGGGCAAGTGTTAAACCAGTCCGAGACATCGATTGAAGTCGAAAAAATTGGTAAGAAAGCTATGGTCTGGCAAGCAATTTGTAGCTGCGGTAAGATTGAGAAACCCTGCATCACCACTGATTCAATGAACAGCGAAATATACATCAAAGAATGTTTACAAAAACGACTTTTACCTATGATTCGAAGCCACGAGGATTCTGTTGTCTTCTGGCCAGATCTCGCTTCTTGCCACTACTCGAAATCAACGGTAGAATGGTATACTACCACAAATGTCACTTTCGTCCCAAAATACATGAATCCATCAAATTCCCCACAACTTCGACCAATTGAGGAATTTTAGGTATTAACGAAGGCACATCTTAGGAAACATGTCTCGGCAGCCGAAACCATTCAACAGTTCGAAAAAGATTAGAAAAAAGTTTCAAAACTTGTCGCCAAGAAGTCTGTACGGAATTTAATGAAGGACGTTCTCAAGAAGGAGCGCCAGCTAGGCTACAATGGCTAAGTAGCAAATATTGAGAATAATATTCTGTTGTTGTAGTCTAATATTATCAGTATATCGAATAAAATTTGTATATCTAACACTTGTGAATTATTCACAGCGAAATCAAAGTGCGCCCATACTTTCTGGGACAGTCTTTAAAGACCTTTTATATGAATCAAAGTTTGTGAAAATCGGTTCAACCATCTTCGAGGAAAGTGAGTGGCAATATTTGACACAGAGAGAGAGAGAGAGAGAGAGAGAGAGAGAGACAGAGAGAGATATTTGGTCAGTTCGTCGAGCTGAATCGAATGGTATATGACATCCGGGCCTCGATTCAAAAGTCGGTTTTTGCAGTGATTGTATAGCATTTCTATATGCTAAAGAGCAAAAAGCAACATTACATCACTAGGTGGATAAAAACCGGTTTTTTTCATTTGTCATACCCCGGAACTGAATTCAAAACTCGGATTTGATAATTCTGTATAAAATGTTCAAAACGACGTATGTAACAATGAGAGATTCTCTTTGTTTACTTTCTCTTTCGATTATTGCGAAATATTCCTGCTTTTTTCGGCAATTTCTCCAGAGCAGAATAAAATATGATAGCTTTAGTTATTATTATCGGTAAATGATTGGAGAGAAGGATTGCTAAGAGTGCCGTAATAATCAAAAGAGAAAGTAAACAAAGGGAATCTCTCATTGTTACATACGTCGTTTTGAACATTTTATACAGAATTGATTCAAAAAGAAAAAAAATGCATAAAAATACTTGATTCGGCAGGCTATCTAGAGCTGTGGAAATCAAAGGGGAATTTTTTCCTAGTACGTACCGTGTATGGATAAATCTAGAGTGCCTATAACCAGAGTGACGACATCTCATCCGTAATGCTGGCAACAATTAAAAACATTCCATTGGCTTTACATTGAATTGACAGGTCGTTTGCTCGTTTGGAACTGGTAGGTGTCATTCCAAACAAACAGCTGTCGCCACTCTGATTATAGTCACTCTAGATAAATCTAAACGACTGAATAACTCCAAAAAAAAACATCTTTCGTTGCTTGTGGTGCAGCACAACGAAAAACCACTATTTTAGCGAGATTTAGCTTATGTCACTCGTTCTAAAAGCTTGCTGAAACAGTAAAACATTGATTCCCGTAAAATCTAAATAATTTTTATTTTGACAAACTACAACCACCTTCTTCAGACATATCTGTGAGTATCAGATCCCAACTAATGCCATCAAAAATTCCAAAAACCCCCGTACACAACTAGTGTAATTGACATAAATTCACTGCCAATTCAGTCCGATAACAAGGCAAGACTACGGGAAGCCACCGCACATCATACAAAGTTCAAAGAAAAGCTTCGGTACGGTTAGTGGCACAAGAGTTTTCCCGAGTGAGCTGAATAATTGATTTGGTTTGAAGATTTTGCGGTTCGCGCAGTAATCCGCACGGTCTGTGCCTGTGCCGGTGGTGAAAGCAGATAACTGCGTGGATGGAAACAGTCGTCAGTTGGCCCGCAACCCACTTAGGGTTGCCGCCTAATGCCATTATGAACCCGTTCCGATGGAGCTGAGGTTTCGCGTTGTTGATGATTAGTTGCTCGGCAAGAGCAGCAGCAGCAGTTTGTTGGAGGGTGGTTCATGTGGGGGCAACACCATACGAAATGGAGTCAGAACAGTTTCTGTTGACCTTACCATGTGACTATGGGGAATAATCCAATAGCAACAACAACAACAACTACTACTACTACTACTGCTCCAGGTCCGGTGCACAAATCGGTTGGTGCAATTGCGAAATAACGAGAAACTGGAAAACGATTGCGCTCTAGAAAAACTAATTGTGCTGAAATCAATCCATCGTTAACGAGGAGTGAAAACAATTTCCTTATTATGACCATCCCAGCAACGACCTACGGGAAAACTCCAGGCCCAAGGAACCACCATGGGTTCGCCCAGCCGATTGTTCTCGAAACAACAAAACGAAGAAATAAATACCAACTTTCAGCGGGGGCGAAGGTTTTGGCGAGAGGTGGGTGGAAGGATCGTTTTATTTTTAGGCTTTTGTTATTTGCTGTTTTTTTTGCTTTGCTTTACTTTGCTTCGGCTCGTTCTGTCTTGTTATTTCTCGGAGGAGCCGGGAGAACAAGAAAACCTTTTACTCGAGTGCAATCATCCGCATATGCTCGACAAGTTGGGGGAGTGAGTGGGAGAAGTCGGTGGTGATTTGGAATTCGGGATGGAAATCACATTGATGGAAACTCGATACTCGTTCACTCTGTATAACTCACTCGCTATTCCGCTCAGCCACTGATAAATATGCAGGACGCAGTGGAGCAGCCAAAGGAAAACAAGAAAAGAAAAAGATGAAATATAAATAAATCGAATTTTTCTCAGCGCGAGATTATTTCATATTATCCAACTCTCTGGGCTGCGCGATGCTGACTGTGTACGTAAATATACTTTTAGATTTATACTATTTGCTAGGATTCCCCATAGCTTTTCTGCTAGTGCTCGATACTTGAGCTCAGGATGGTGCTCACTGCTGGCCCAATAAATATTTATAATACAGCCGATGTGCTTGCACGGTATCTGCTGGCTTGCTCAAGTTAGCAGGATCCGGCCGACGAAGATGACGACGACGACGACGACGACGACGGCGAAGACGATGATGATGATGATGATGATGATGATGATCGTGACGATGGCGTCGCTGGTGCTGCTCCCGAATCGCAAATCCTAACCAGCCATCTCAATGCATTCGATTTTTGCTGCCAGCTGCACTTCGAAAGTCGAGTTGTTATGCCATGCAAGGATGAGTGACGCTAATGCTATACCAAATGCGGCTCGGTACGGTTGTCACAGTCAGTGTTTTCTCGGGACGTTGCTTGTCTAGCGTACGCTAGTAATTTTCCAGGTGGGCATGAGCGCAGAAAACGCTAAAAACAAGCTTCTGACAAATAAGTTTGCAGGTTTGAAGGAACACATAGATCGGAGTTCAACTCTTATCACATTAGTCAAAAAATTGAACCACTCATCGACGGTGCAAAACAATTATGTAGGGAACCCAGCTCAGCAGGATCACATTCTGAGTTGTATTTCATCACATCCAGAGTAGTTCAATTAGCAGAACGATCTCCACAAAGCGGAGAAAACAACGGGTTCAAGTCCCGTCTCCGGGGTATTACAAGATGTACTCCCAATTAATTTGAGGATTTTTGTAAATATAACACATCAATTTTCAAAATTCACAGATTTTCATTAGATTGGAGAATGAATGAGAATTGAAATTTGATTAATTCTCTCTGCAGACGTTTCATTTTGTCGCAGAGCGACGAGTGACGTTTTTTTCATAAATACGTTTATTTCTTAAGGCAGTTTACATAAGTTTTTCTTCGCCGTAGCAAATTCCGTGCAAGATTCTGCAGGTGAAAAAGAACGCATTCGTACTCAGGCCTAAAACACGAGCTCGAGCGCACATCAGAAGCATGTTTGGCTAGGCTTATGCAGATTCGGTTGGATGATAATAACTGTTGACGAAACCTGGATCAATTTATTATTCGCTAGAGAAGTGAGTGAATATCCGGCAATATTGGGAACTGGCACGGACGTTGCTAGGCGGACCAGAGAGGCTCAATAGATCAAAACCTGTTTTAATCCACCTAGTGGTGTAATGAGGCCTTTCACATATCAATCATACTATCATATATAAAACTGTGATATTCTCCAAAATAATTTTCTTCGATTCTTAAAAAAATAACCGAAATCGGTTTGTTTGACCGTCTACTGATTAAAACTATCTATTGGAGAAGATTTGAGGTCGATGTAGAATTTTTTTTTCGCCCATTTCAGTGATTTTTTTTTTTCATAAATACGTTTTTTTTTCTTAAGGCAGTTTACATAAGTTTTTCTTCGCCGTAGCATCACTTTTACATAAAATTCTCATCCTAATATAATTCTAAAATAGTCACAGCGATTCAAATTTATTAAAACATATTCCTCTTATTACCTCAATATCATCTCAGGTAATTCGTCATTAATTATGAAATCTACAGTCGGCGTTGAACAGTCGTTCGCACCGCACGCGTATAGCTCTTGGCTTCTGGATTTTTTTTCTGGCTACCTAGAGTTTCATTAATTCAAGGCTTCAGTCTTTTTCAAGACTACCTGAATCACTAACTAAGTGACTAAGTGATACAAAGAGTGATATTAGAGTGACTAAGAAATTAATCAGCCTTTTTTAAGGTTAGCTAGGAGTCTAATCGAAGACTAATTTAGCCTAGTTAATTTAATTTAAAATTTCATTCATTTCAAAAATGCCTGCGTCCAACCGGAAAGGCAACAAGCCTAAGGCTAAAAATAATTCAATACGGAATAAATCACAATCCGTTATTCAACATTTTTCTAATAACATTCACGATCTTATAGAATCTGAATGTAAAAATAAAAGACAACGGACGGATTTCCCTTCCGCTGATCCTATGCCGTCTAACAATATTTACGAGATTCTTCCTGAATCCGATTGTAGCGACATAGAAGAAAATTCTTCAAAAATTCCCAAAATGGACGCTTGTCGTTCTGGGAAGAAACATCAATCTATGCCACCAGTGACGGTGATGATTTCCGACTTCAAAGCATTCCGTACTGAGCTTTCTACTTTTCTCCCGGAAGTAAAAGTCTCATTTCAAATCGAACGAAGAGGAGAATGTCGAGTCTTGGTGGATGGATTGGAAGATTACGAACGTCTTATTCGATATTTGTCCGAGAAACTTCATAAATTTTATTCATATGATATAAAATCAGACAGACCCTTCAAGGCTGTCTTGAAAGGATTATCAAATGATCAAAGTATTGATGAAATTAAAAATGAACTAAAAGAATTGCTTGGTTTTGCCCCTTCCCAAGTAATACTTATGGAAAAAAGAGCGAATGTACTTCTAAACCACGCTCTGGAATTTCCCATGAACTTTACCTAATACACTTCATTCGAAGTGATGTAAACAATTTGAAAACTTTAGAAAAAGTACGTTTCATTTTCCACACTAAAATTCATTGGGAACATTATAAACGGCATAATCGTATTGCAAACTTAACGCAATGTCGTCGTTGCCAAGGCTTCGGTCATGGAACCAAAAATTGTCATATGGATATACGGTGTTTGAATTGTGGTAAATCGCATTCGAAAGACGTTTGTCCAATGAGTGAAACCACTGATAAATTTTCATGTTCAAATTGCAATGGAAATCATAAATCCAATTATTTGAAATGTCCTGTCAGGGAAAAATTTTTAAACGCTCGTTCGCTTAGACAACAAGTCAAATCAGCGACCTTAAATTTACAGAACATGCCTGAAAATCAAAAAACCGTTACAAATGCCACGCCTAATTCTTCTAAGGCACCTATTTCTTCGAATTTAAAACAAAAAACAGGTACGCCTGCAAATTCGTCTTCTAACGAAAACAATTTATTGACAGGTAGATCGACCTCGTCATCATCTTCTTCTAATGTCAGTTATGCTGGTATATTAGGTAGAAATCTACCACCTATTTCTTCTAATGTAAATAATCAAAACACAGGACCGCCTTGCAGTCCATCTTCTAACGAAAACAATTTATTAATAGGTAGACCGGCCAAATCACCTTCTTCTAATGGCAGTCTACCTAAAAATATTCCATCAATGCCATTCGCTTTTTTAAATGAAGTCGATTTAGGCGATATAACTGAAAATAAAATGATCTACCTACAAGATCAACTTTTTCAAATGATCATCCAAATGAATTTGACTTCATCACTTTTTGAAGCATTTTAAATCGGATGGAAATTTGCAAATAATATTATAATGAATTTAAAATTTAACAGTGATGTTAAATAATTATTTGAATATTTTAAATTGGAATGCTCGATCTTTGAAATCGAGTGAAGATGAATTTTATAATTTTCTCAAAGTTCACAAAATTCATATTGCCATTGTGACAGAAACTTTTCTTAAACCAAATGTAAAATTGAAAAGTAATCCACATTATGTGGTTCATCGATTTGACAGGTTTACTGGAATGGGTGGTGGAGTTGCCATTTTTGTCCAACGGCAAATTAAACATCGAATTTTACCTTCTTTCAATACTAAAGTTATTGAAAGCTTGGGAATCGAAGTTGAAACCATTCATGGAATTTATTTCATCGCTGGAGCATATTTGCCATTCCAATGCACCGGCGAACAATTAAATTTCTTTAAAGGCGATTTGCAAAAACTTACAAGATATCGATCGAAATTTTTCGTAATAGGGGACTTAAATGCTAAGCATGTCCAGTGGAATTGTAGGCAAAATAACAGTAATGGTAAAATACTTCATAATCAACTCTCAGCTGGTTACTTCACAGTTCTTCATCCCAGTAATCCGACTTGTTTCTCTTCCGTGAAAAACCCGTCTACAATTGATCTGGTTCTAACAGATCAAAGTCACATTTGTAGTGAACCGATTACACATGCTGACTTTGACTCAGATCATCTTCCTGTAACATTCAGACTTTCCAACGAAGCTATAATTAATCCAATTAGTTCTATATTCAACTATCATAGAGCTAATTGGTTGGATTACAGATCTCACATTGAAAATCATGTGGATCATGAAACTATTTTAGAAAATTCTGCGGACATCGACACAGCAATTGATAATTTGAATCATTACATTATCGAAGCTAGAAAACTGTCAGTTCCCAAAGCTTCAACTAATTTAAATTCTCCTATCATCGATGACAATCTTCAACTGCTCATTCGGTTGAAGAATGTTCGTCGACGACAATATCAACGTTCTCGTGATCCTGCTGTGAAAAATATAGTTAAGGATTTACAAAAAGAAATTAAACATAGATTTACTCTTTTGCGAAATGAAAATTTCGCTAAAGAAGTTGAACAAATTAAACCATATTCTAAACCTTTCTGGAAACTTTCTAAGGTTCTTAAGAAACCTCAGAAACCAATTCCTGCTATCAAGGAAGGAAATCAAATACTTCTTACAAATGGCGAAAAAGCTCAAAAACTTGCTCAGCAGCTCGAGAGTGTCCACAATTTCAATTTGAACGTTGTGAGTCCTATTGAAAATGAAGTCTCACTGAAATATGATCATATTTCAACCCAAGTGTTATCACACGATGACATTATTGAGACGAATTTTGATGAAATTAAATCAATTATTAGAAAACTTAAAAACATGAAGGCTCCTGGTAATGATGGAATTTTTAATATTCTTATTAAAAATCTTCCCGATGTTGCCTTGAGACTCCTGGTTAAAATTTTCAACAAGTGTTTTTCATTAGCTTACTTCCCAAAAAGATGGAAAAACGTTAAAGTAATTCCTATCCTCAAACCTGATAAAAATCTAGCAGAAACATCAAGTTATCGACCAATTAGCTTACTTTCTTCTATCAGTAAACTTTTTGAAAAAAATATCTTGTTGAGAATGATGTCTCATATAAATGAGAATTCAATTTTTTTTACCAGAGCAGTTTGGATTTCGTCATGAACATTCAACTACTCATCAACTTGTCAGAGTACCGAACATGATAAAAGCAAATAAATCTTCTGGGTTATCCACTGGAGTTGCTCTTCTAGACATAGAAAAAGCATTCGACAGTGTTTGGCACAAAGGATTAATAGCAAAATTGTCTGATTTCCAGTTTCCTATTTATTTGATCAAAATGATTCAAAATTATTTAACTGATCGTACTCTTCAGGTTAGCTATCAGAATTGTAAATCTGAATTGCTACCCGTACGAGCCGGTGTTCCGCAGGGCTCGAGTGTAGCTCCAATCTTGTATAATATTTTCACTTCTGATCTTCCAAATCTACCCGTTGGTTGTCAGAAATCGCTATTCTGTGACGACACAAGTCTGTTAGCGACGGGTAGAAATCTAAGAGTGATCTGCAGTCGCCTACAAAGAAGTTTAAATATTTTCAGTGATTATCTGTCAAAATGGAAAATTAAACCAAATGCAGCAAAAACGCCATTAATTATCTTTCCTCATAAGCCAAGAGCTTCTTTTCTTAAACCAAACAATAATCACATTCTAAAATTGAATGGCTTGGAATTGACATGGTCTGATCAAGCTAAATACTTAGGTTTAACGTATGACAAAAAACTCACTTTCAAGGATCACATTGAAGGAATCCAGGCAAAGTGTAATAAATATATTAAATGTTTATATCCTCTTATAAACAGAAATTCTAAGCTCTGTCTAAAAAACAAATTGTTAATTTATAAACAAATTTTCAGACCAGCCATGCTTTATGCGGTACCAATGTGGTCAAGCTGTTGTTCCACCAAGAAGAAAACGCTTCAAAGGATTCAGAATAAAATTCTGAAAATGATTTTGAAGCGTCCTCCCTGGTTTAGTACAAATGAGTAACACAGACTCACAAATATAGAACCATTAGATGTAATGTCACATAATATTATAAGCAAATTCCGACAAAAATCGACAATACAAGTAGGTTTAGAATTTTCCCTACACAAAAATCTCAGAATTGCGGAAGCAAATAATGTCCTCATGGTAATAACCAAATCTCATATATAATAGGGCTGAAAAGTCACCACTTGTGGCTGAACACCCAATTTAAATCTTAATAATTTAATTTTAACTCATATTCCAATAAATAGTTATTAAAAAAAAAATTATGAAATCTACTTGGAAATATTATTTGAACCAAATAATTAACTTTAATAAATTATAAAATATTTTCTGATTTTCTGACATTTTGTTGATAATTTCATAAAGTATTTCGAGTTTGTTTGTATCATTACATAATTTCTATTCTAATTTAGCTATTGGACGCAGCTGGAATCAGAACTAAGTCTTAAAAGGGGCCTTTATTAAATTGAAACTTAAATTTTATTTATGTAATGATAAAGAAGCTTCATGTATGGAAGGTCACGACAAGCAAGAATGTCTCGAACTGGGAGATTGGATAGTCTACCTTGGGTACGCAAAGAATTTATTAGTTGAGATCTGACATCACGATACTCCACGCATGTCCAAACGTCATGATCAATATCCCGATAACCTTCGCCACAAGCACAATGATTAGTCTCGGAGAGCCCAATTCGAAGAAGATGTGCGTCTAACGAGTAGTGATTGGACATGAGTCTGGACATCACACGAATGAAATCTCTACTCACATCCAGTCCCCTGAACCATGCCTTTGTCGATATTTTCGGAATAATTGAGTGCATCCACCGACCCAGATCATCTTTATCCAAAGAAGCTTGCCAGCTGGCAAGTGTTCTTTGGCGAGAAGAGCTATAGAATTCGTTGAAAGCAATCGGTCTCTCATAAATTTCACCCTCAATCGCACCACATTTGGCTAAAATATCGGCTCTTTCATTGCCAGGAATGGAGCAATGAGCCGAGACCCAGACTATGACGAGTGACGTTGCAGTGAGAGACGACTGTTGGATTGAATTCTCTCATTGAAAATTCGTGACTGTTTTATGCTCTGTTCGAGATTACACAAGATTTCGAAGATTCAAGAATATTTTAAGACATTTGGAAACAACAGAAAATGTCTGCGGTTTTTGCCTTTATCACATAGAAAGATTATGCAATCGCTGTGAAAACCGACTGTACAACCGAGGCCCAGAGAGGGCCGATACCATTCGATTCAGTTCGTCGAAATCACTAAATGTCTGTGTGTATGTGTGTTTGTGTGTGTGTGTGAGAGAGAGAGAGAGAGAGAGAGAGAGAGAGAGAGAGAGAGAGAGAGAGAGAGATAGAGAGAAATAATGTCGCTCAATATTCTAAGAGATGGCTTAACCGATTTTCACAAACTTTGACTCAAATGAAGGGTCTTACAACCTCAGACAATTCTTTTGAATTTCATCTGGATCCGACCTCCAACCTTGCGCACTCTATTTTCTCGGAAATTTCTTAACCGATTTTCACAAACTAAGAAACAAATAAAAGATCTTAATTTTTTTTAAACTCGAAAAGTTGATCCAGATCCGACTTTCGATCCCGGTATTACAGTCCGATAAGTGAACATTTTCAATTTCATGAGCATTTTTTCACAAGCGATAGCGAAACGAGGTGCACATTTTTATAAAACTTACTGCTAAATTCATCTAGTTGGTAGATCTTGTTAGTTAGTGAATATATAAAACTACTTTGGGACTACTAGTCCTCGGTTTTCGCTTCCGAAAGTACCGATAATAGTAAAGAAAATCTCCAAAAACGGAACTCACTTCGATTTCTCAGCAACAGTTAAGCCCATTTTCACGAACCATTATTCAAATTAAAGCTCTCATTGTCTTTGAATATACTGTGTAATTTCATCCATATCCGACTTCCGGTTCCGAAATTATAAGGCGATGAGTGTCAAAACATTTAAATCGTCATTCAAAATGACGATGCAAAACTATGCGTCGGTACGTGCGGCTTTGCTCCGTTCGCTGCGTGCTTTGTTCAATTTCGTACAGCGTGCAGGGTTGCCACATTAAAATTTACATTTTTCAGGTGAAAATACGTAAATTTCTAATTCTTTTATTCAATTTGTACCTACTTGTTAGTGTTACTGAAAGAACATGATAACGATGCTTTTCTATAAATGTCTACTTGTTGCATTTCTCATATAGAAAGTTTATGCAATCACTTGACAAATTGACATGCTTTATGTCTTCAATGGGTAAACAATTCTCTGCCTTTTATAGGAGCTACGATACGGAGCTTCACAAAAACGATTGAAGTCGAAAAATTTGGTAAGAAAGCTATAGTCTGGCATGCAATTTGTAGCTGCGGTAAGATTTCGAAACCCTTCATCACCACTGCTTCAATGAACAGCGAAATATACATCAAGAAATGTTAACAAAAACGACTTCTACCAATGATTCGAAGCCACAAGGATCCTGTTGTCTTCTGGCCAGATCTTGCTTCTTGCCACTACTCGAAATCAACGGTAGAATGGTATACTTCCAAAATTGTCACTTTCGTCCCAAAAGACATGAATCCACCAAATTGCCCACAACTTCGACCAATTGAGGAATTTTGATCATTAACGAAGGCACATCTTAGGAAACATGTCTCGGCAGCCGAAACCCTTCAACAGTTCGAAAAAGATTGGAAAA
This sequence comes from Malaya genurostris, assembly GCF_030247185.1. Lineage (NCBI taxonomy): Eukaryota > Metazoa > Arthropoda > Insecta > Diptera > Culicidae > Malaya > Malaya genurostris. Next base: position 43,908,306 of record NC_080571.1, read on the forward strand.
AAGTGTCAAAACTTGTCGCCAAGAAGTCTGTATGGAATTTAATGTGCGTCCATACTTTCTAGGACAGTCTTTAAAAAACTGGAAAATTGAATTGAACTAACATAAAGATTCATATCTTTTCAAATGAAAAAAAATACCGAAAAGAGACACGATCGATTTAAGTTCACCACCACTACCAATTCACGAAAAAAACGCTAGACAAACGAAACAATTTTCAAAACCTTTCGAATGCTCTTTAGAAATCTCAGAAACCGAAACCTAGCTTTCAAATAAATTGGAAAATTCAAATTTACCGCCAAAATGTAGACAGCGGCGTTGAAAAATGACACGAACCGAAGTAGACCCACATTACCGCTTTGAGTACTGATGACAAACTGATGATCATGCAAAATCTTAACACAAAGCTTACCATACACTAAAACTGAAAACAAAAAAGCGAGTGACCTCATCTCCGAAAAAAATATAAATATTTACTGTCATTTCTACGACCATTGGTATAATTTTAGTAAACCTCTTGTGAACAATCGGGTTCATTTTTTCTCCTGAAAACAGATGTACACTATCCACAAATAAAGTATTATCGCCCCATTCGCGTACCAGCTATACGGCTATACGGCTATAATGCCACCGCGACAGAGGGGAGACCATTCCTTTTCATAATTTATTATCACGGCCGTAGATCGCCATCGACGTCGCTGTAAAATTACGACCAATTCCATTCAATTTACCAATAACCGTTGTTGTATTATTATTATTAGCCGCAGTCGGATACACTGCCACCGGAGCATCCCGGATCCATCCTGGCGCCTTGTATTTGGCCGAACGACGAAAGGACGACTCCCGCATCATCTTTGCAAATCGAACACAAAACAAATCGTCGGGAATAATGCTTCGAGTGGGCTTCGAATTCATCCTCCTGTCCGGCGAGTCGGAGTCTGTGCTGTGGTGCGCACACGGGCTCTCGGTTCTCGCACGGCTCGATGGAAGCTGTCTGATAGTTTCTGTCTGCCTGGGTTATTTCTGATGAGGCACTCCATGAGAGGATGGATAGAAGCAATGAATGCAATGTATTAGTTAGAAGTGCAAATGGGCTTTCGAGGAATTTCATTCACTTTTAGGATTATTAAGCATGAGTAGTTCACTATTGATCAGATTTACTACAGTCTTTAAATTGTTGATTGGCTGTTTGAACGCCCACAGGAATTGAAAGCCATTGACATCATTATCAACTCTGCTGAAAAAAAAACATCAGGCTTTTCGTCATTACTCCGAATAGGTTTTATTGCATTTATTCTTTATGTCCCATCAAAACTTGCAAATTGCATCCGAACTACGCAATAAACTGCAGCAAAAATTTTATCACCCGCAAATCCAATAACTTATTCCAAATGACTTTGTTATGCGACCAAACTTTTCTTTCCCCATTCCCAGCTTCCACCCGCGCTCCATTAAAATAATGACATTTCGCATCACCGCCCGGGGCAAAGCGATTCCGTCATTGTCAGGAAGCGACAGGCGACCTGCAACCTCCCACAACCTGGCACGGGGGAGATCCCGCGTGCGAGCACATCACGCGAACCGTGCATACACGAACAAAAAGAATCAGCGATCGAAAACAATTTTAAATTTATTGCTCATCGCCGTCCTAATCCGTATTTGCAATAAAACTGCGCCCATCGTGCGCGGCTGATGCACGACCGGCGTGTGTTTGGCTCTGGCAGAGATAAATAAAATAATATCCGATACAGCTTCCCGAGACGGGTTACCGGGACAACGGCGTCGACGACGATGACGACGCCGACAACGACGACGCTGGCTAGCGCGCCAACGACTCGACGCGTCGGTCACAATTCAGGCATTCGAAAGATTGCACATCATTCGATCCGCTACAGTATCAAACTATTCGGAACTAAGTGAATTTACTGACTCGGTCCGGACAGGAGGTAGGTCGAATCCGAAGGGTGAATGGAGTGAGAAAAAAAGCATAGAACAGCTCAGATCAGTTATCCAGTCTATAAATAATGCATGTCATTAATTTGATACTGTGAGCTCTGTCAAGCAGAAAAGTACTCCAGAAAGCGATCCAATATGAAGGACACTCTGATTGGGAAGTGGTGGCGGCCTAGGGTCAATCGGTCGATTTCGAGTCGAATGTAACAAATCCGAACCAGATCATAGAAATTGTATACTATATATTATATATTTTTGTTTCGTTTCTTTTTGAATTTTATTCAACATTCATTGCATTTCTAGCTTTTATCACCACCCAACGAGAAAACAAATTAAAAAAAAGACTGATGAGTGAAACAGTAGAAATGAAAATTTGCAGAAGGACTCGAACCCGCAGTTTTTCTTATCCGGAGAAATTGTTTGGCGAACTAAACTAAGGGGAATGTGAAACATAACATAGAAAACAACAAAATTGAACAAAATTTACGTCTGCTACGTAGGGCAAGGGCTTCCTATTTCATCTCAGCTCCAATTTCCATCTCATTCCTTCACCTCATAACTTTGAACATTAATCATATCTTTAAACGTACCTGAACAAAACTGTGGTATGTTTTAAAACATTTATTCTAGGTTTTGCCACACTTTTCAATTGAAAAAAATAGTTAAAAAACCTTCAACGATCGCTTTTTTCATTTAAAATAAACTAACTTTTTGATTTAGGAACCACGAATTTAGGAAGTTTTACAATTCATCATGTGTCTGAATATTTACTAATCCATTCGTCTCAAAACATGATCACTATTTCACATAATTACACCACTATTCAATGTTGGATGACTTTATAGGTAGTAATGTTCACTTTCCACTTGTTTATTCAACGATTGAAGACTTCTGAAATTACCTGATAAGTAATGAAAGCAATGAAAAATATGAGATGAAAATTGGCACTTAATTCACTTGATTGCGCTTTGTTTTCATCTCATTTCGTATCGCAAGGTTGCCAAGTTTTCTCATAAAGTAAAATAAAAAAAAAAATTTCTTCTTTAAATTATCATCAATAAGTATTTTTTGGTATCCGTGACATTAGTTTAATTATATCATTGATAAATACTAATCAAATAACCATTGTGGCAAATCTAGTAGCACTGGTTTCTTTCTGCTATACGTCACCATAACACTGTTAAATGTGTGTGTTTCATCGGCTGTGCACAGAGATGCCAGATATTTTCAAAGAAAATATGTATCTGCTCTATCTGTTTTCACTAATAAAATGAATCAAATTCAAATTGGTTTTAAATTTTAATATAAATGTTTATCAGTGTTCATCATCAAACATTTGCACAAAAAATTTCCATTTTAACATGTGATTTGTCCGTTGATTAATAAACTTTTAAAGAAGTACTGCAATCAAATACTAATGGATACTCAGAGAGAAAAGTCTAACGCTTTACTTCTCACTTTTTATGAACCTTTACAAAACTGTATTAAATTTAGGAAATCTGTAATCTGATTTATCGAACGCGAACGTAAAAATCTATACAATACAGATAAATCTGTATGAATGGCATCTCTGATTCTGCATTTTGTTTTAAGAAGGGCTAATGCCTGAATAGTAACAATTCTTTTTTTGTTTTTTTTTAGGTTCTCCAAATTAACTGCAGAGTAAAATTTTAAATTTGAAACGAAAGGTAATAAAAACGATCCAAAAAATTTTAAACGTCGAAGTTATTCCTAATTGTTTTTTAAAATATCGTGTGTTGTGTCATAGTTCGCATTAGGACCTTTTTGACAAAAATTCTGACATTTTGTACCTGAGAGTGTAATAGTGCAATATTTTGGTTTTGATTGCTGTTCCCATTGCTAATTTATGGGATGAATAAAGGACCAACGATAGGATGAATATAAATCCTTTGAAATGAAATTAGGAACACAGTAGTGAACATATCAGAAGTGTTTTTATCTGATTTTTAAATTATTATTTTAAATTCCAAGGAATGTGAATCAATTCCCAATGTGGAGCAAGGCGAATTAGGCAGAAATATGAAAAAATCGTAGTGATTTTGGTGGCTGAATCAGGTTTTTACGGTAACGTCCTTACAAATGAGATGAAATAGGGAGCTCTTACACTAGTTAAATTCTCAGAATCACTTCGTTGCATCATTCCGAACACCTCTAAACTTGTTCGATGTTGCACGGTAAATGCAGCTATATCAGAAAGTTTTTACAAATTTCACTTCACAAACCGCATCCGTTACGAAACGACCTATTATCCTAACTGCTTCTTCAAGCTTCTGGAAAGTTAATAAATGAAATGAATCGTTTTCTTCGTCAGTACCAGCACGTAACGGTCCTTTTGCATCGTCATTTTGTGTGACGGTTTGAAAGTTTTGACACTCATCGCTGTATCATTTCGGAACCGGAAGTCGGATCTGGTTGAAATTGCACAGTATCTTTAAGGACAATGAGAGCTTTAGTTTGAATCAAGATTTGTGAAAATCGGTTTAACCGTTGCTGAGAAATCGAAGTGAGTTCCGTTTTTGGAGCCTTTCTTCACCAGTAAGTTTTATAAAAATGTACACCTTGTTCCGCCATCACTTTTGAAAAAATACTCATGAAATTATTTTTTTTTTCATTTATCGCGCTGTAATACCGGAACCGACTTCCGGATCTGGTTCAACTCTTCGGGGTCTTTTTAAAGAATTTTATTCATATCCTAGCTTGTGAAAAACGGTTCAGAAATTTCCGATAAAATTGCGTGCGCATCTTCTCATAGATTTGCACATATTACCTTGTGATTCCGGATCCGGAAGTCGGATAAAGATGAAAATCAACTGCAAGCTATGGAACCATAAGATCTTTCGTTTGATTTATGGAAATCAGTTTGTCACATACACACAGACATTTTGTGATCTCCAACTCCGGGCCTCCGTTCAAAAGTCGGTTTTCACAGTGATTGCATAGCCTTTCTATACGAGAATTGCAAAAAGTCATGTCTTAAGAATGATTCCTTTCTCATAAAATTCACATTTTCATAAATATTACGAAAAAATTCTCCACAAAACTATCTTTTGAAATCTAAATACAACAAGAAAATTTATTTGGGCATAAACTAACATAACCTCTTTGTTTAAGCAATTTTTAACCAAGTTTGGAAGAGTTTTTCGGATTTTTGCATTGTCTCTGTAATGGTCGACTTCAAATTTTAAACACGTTTGTTCCGGAGCAGGAAAACAGATCAAAACAAGAGCCTAGAGCCGTATTTTCGACCATAAGACATTTTATTTGAACGGCTGAAAGCAAAAATCGGATAAGTGCAGCTTAATTTGGAAAACCCGTTTAAGTATTTTTGAATGCAAAAATCGGATAAAAATATTGAGAGCAAAAACCGGACATGGATTACGCAATGCAAGAATCGTTTAAAAACATTTTTCCTGCAAGAACCGTACAAAATAACTTTGAATGCAAAAACCGGACAAAAACTTAACCGGTTCTTCCAAAACAAATGTATTTATACGATTTTTGCATTCAAAGTTTCTACCGACTGTCGCTGTGGACGAAGCATGGTTTGTTTGTTTGTTAAGGCAACTTGATCAAAGCTGCGTTCCCACAGCGGCAGTTTGTAAAATGCAATGCAATGCAAATGAATGCAAAAACCGGATAAATACATTTGTTTTGGAATAACCGGTTAAGTTTTTGTCCGGTTTTTGCATTCAAAGTTATTTTGTCCGGTTCTTGCAGAAAAAAATGTTTTTAAACGATTCTTGCATTGCAAAATCCATGTCCGGTTTTTGCTCCCAATATTTTTATCCGATTTTTGCATTCAAAAATACTTAAACGGGTTTTCCAAATCAAGTTGCACTTATCCGATTTTGGAAGAACCGGTTAAGTTTTTGTCCGGTTTTTGCATTCAAGGTTATTTTGTCCGGTTCTTGCAGAAAAGATGTTTTTAAACGATTCTTGCATTGCAAAATCCATGTCCGGTTTTTACTCTCAATGTTTTTATCCGATTTTTGCATTCAAAAATACTTAAACGGGTTTTTCAAATCAAGTTGCACTTATCCGATTTTTGCTTTCAGCCGTTCATTTGAGATTAAGTTTGTGAGAATCGACTCAGTCGTCCCTGAGAAAATAAACAGAGTTTCGTTTTCAACAACTATTTAGAGAACTAGGAACCATCAGAGGTAAAACCAGTTCGTTTGGCCAGCAACCAACAAAAACTACAAATTGAAACAGTTTTTAACCAAATTTAGGAGAATTTTTTATCGGTTTTTTTATCGCTCTAAATTACTGGTTGCAATTTCATACACACTTCACCCTGTAATTCTGGAACCGGGAGTCGGATCCGGACAAACTTCTACATCAACTTATGGAGCTATACCTTTCATTTGAATCTAAGTGTGTGAAAATCGATTCAGCCGTGTCGGAGAAATTTGAGTGATTTCCAATTTGAAGTATACAGCCCTGTTAAAGAATTATAAGCCTAGTTGAAAGTATGTTGTTCAACTTTGATTGTTATGTATAGAAACATGTATTTGAAATTCGTATACGTATATGATCGGGCGGTCTCCGAGAAAATCAAGTGCACTTTTTTTGTTCATTTTTTACTCCTTTACTCCGGAACCGGAATTCGTAAAAAAACTCAAACATTATGTCTGATATGATGCTGAAGATTTTTGAGAAATGAATTTTTATAAACCGTTAGATTTCAACCTTTTGCAGAATACATGATGAATAAATTCGCCGATAAACAAAATCTGAAGCTTTCTGGAAATGTTAAGCGTGCGGAAGGTGGTTGACAAGTAAATCAATAGTGGTTATGTATTTGAAGCAAGTGCTGTGATGATAAAAAGTTATAATGATAATAAAAACGTTAACAAAAACAATCACTAAGCATGTTATGCAGCTAAATATTAGCCAATTTAACTTCAATAACATGCGCAGAAAAAACAGGGGCGTAGGCTATCGCTGCACTAATTCAAATGCACCATTCAAACACTACGTCTACTGTTTATGATGCAGACAATGCTGCGCTCCGGTTACTTCTATAAATCAAATTTATGCTAATTATTTCATTCGGTTTAATCTAAATAGTGCAGCGTAATCAGCCAGCTGGAATTAAAACAGCCTTTCGTCATTATAATAATTGTTTGAAATTTGGAATAAATATTATTGTTCAAATTGGTCACGGTGCACCGAAAATTTATTCAGTATTAAATTGGCCACGGTGCATCGAGAATTTATTCAGTAGAGAATTTTGATAAAAATATAATAATTAAATTTTGCACGAATCACTTCGGTGTCGAACTGAAGCATAGTGGAAATTCAGCCTCGAAATATCATCGAAGACTCTTCTGCCTTTCGATTATTTCTTTAGCGATATTTGTGTGGGTGAAAAATCGTCATCAAGTTTCGCTGACACGAAAAATCACTTGTGAACTTCGAGGTTCAGAGTTTTGTGGATGCTTGTTGAAGTTTGTTCTGTGGATACTAGGGAAAGTGATTTTTCAGTCACTAGGTTTTTTGAGAAAATCTCTTGAACTGATTTTTGTACGAGTAATAATGAAATGAACTTTTTTTGATCATGATTTTCCCAACACTGATCGTGAATATCTCATATTATAGAATAATTTTTGCTCCAAACTATCATTAATATTAATTAACAGTAATTTATGATAAATTTCTCAGTGGTGTGAGATAACAAGTAACTCAAAATTTAAATTATCAAAAATATTTCATATCAATGAGCATCAAAGAGACGCAAACGCCATTCTCTTGATCGGACGTAGGTTTTGGTGTAGTAATCGTTCCAATTCATTCGTTGTAGCTTGCGCAGTTTGATGAGCTGGACGTCGATTCTGGTCCAGAATTTAGTTCTGAATCTGCAGAACTCATTTCCAGAATCTAGGTCTAGAAATTGATATTCAAAAGTGTGAAGGAAGCATGTCAGATTGGTTCGTATTCACGTCATCCAGTTATGTCTCGGATATTACCCACCCGTCATTTTGTTCTATACACTAACTTTCTCGAAAATGGCTAAATGGATTTTAACAAATTAAGGTTAGTTTGAAAGTTACTATTGAATTGTGGCTTGAAGATCAAATGGCTGATATTTTCGGTTCCGAAGATATGATCGTAAAAAGCGACAAACCGCACTTTTTTCTATATGCTCACTTTTCTCGGAGATGGCTAAAGCAATTTAAACAATCTTAGGTTGATTTTAAAGTTACTATCGGATCATTAATCAAATATGAAGCTCAAATGGTTGTCATTTCTGGCTCCGGATATGTAATCGTATAAGTACCATAACTGACAAATCTAAGTTTGAACGTATAATTGTTGATACTTTTGGTTTCGACTACTACCTCGATGTAAGTGCTGATGTACGCTTTTATAAACTACCCGGATCAATCTGCTCAAGTAAGGAGTGTATCGAAAATAAGCTATCCACAAATTTTTCTTTCAAATTATGATAGAAAACGATATTTTATTCACACTAAAAATTTATCCCTTATTGTACGAGGTTAAACTTGAGCATAATGAAAACCGGATGAAATTTAAGTTATTCCTTCACGAATTTTCGAACTTTTGATCGAACGCTCCTCACCGGACAAGTGTTGCATTGCAGTTTTTGAACGCTTGAGCCCAAATTTGTAATTGTGTTAAACGCGCAGGCCACTTTTTACATGCATTTTAGGAGCATTTACGCACCCATTTTACACCAGACGGCGCTTTTGGTGTTACGGGTTGCTCAACTACATTACTGTTACACTGGGGAATCTAGGTTTATTTTATTTATGCCATGTTGCATCAATCATAGTAACCCATGAGTCAGCAGACAAAATTTGACAGCTCTATCAGTCGAACTCTAGCCGTGATGCTTAGCTCCGAGGTGTAGTTTTTTCACACACCAAGTTTCCCAAAAAGGTGCTGCTGTGGCTGACAATCAGTGAGAAGGGGATGTCTAAGCCGCTTTTTTCCGGACTGACCGTGAATGGGGAAATTTATAGTATGAAATGCCTGCCGGAAGTTGCACCGTTAATCAAAAAATACCATGAAGTCAAAGACGCGGTATTGTAGGCGGATCTTGTGTCGGCCTACTACTCGAAGCGATGAGGAGTTGGATTGACTAAATATCGATTTTGTACCCAAGTCGGTGTACCTGAAGCGTAAGATCTTCTTTAACAATTTTGTTGCGAAAACTGAGGAGGAATTGCTATAACAGCAGTATCGCACAATTGTCGAATATTTCTTCTGCGCAATATCTTTGAACCAGAGTGAGGAAGTTGTATTCGATTTTATCATCATTCGTTGATTAAAGGTCGAACAATCTGCAAAAAAATGGTTCAACAAATTGGCTCAAAGGGCACCTTCCCCTTGATATTTGAAGATTTGTGCCGACCTGCGTTCCTCTTGATATTTGGAGATACTCTACTAATGACATGACTATTGGTACAATAACCCTAGTTATTTGGTCATATGCATTTTTTTAGCCTCACACGGAACGACCGAAATTAGCTCTGCGCCTAATTCGTATTACTGTTTTTGAATTAGTTGATTTTAACAACAAAATTTCCAAAATAACTATAAAATTAGTTAAAATTGAGAATTTACTTTGCTGAAAAAACTCTTATTTTTAGAGAATGTGTTTAGTTTGTGAATATCCTGGACACAAACCAGCAATATTTCAATCCAACACGAAATTCTCATTGATAACTAATTTTGTTATTAAAATCAGAAAATTTGTTTCTATTTATCTATCACCATCATTACTGAAGGACAGCACAAAGAAACCAAAACTGAAATGGGTATTATTAACAAGTTTATTAGCCAAACACTCATGAGAAGTGTCAAAGCAAAACAATCCATTAAAAAGCTAAAAAGGACAGTCTTATTGAAACTGCTTGAAAATTGTTTTGATGTTTTTCGCATGTGTTCGATATATCTTTATTTAAATTTCTAAACCGATATGTAAAAATGTCGTAAACTGTTAGTGGAAATCGTATTTATTCAGAATTTGTGCGCACTTGAAGCGATTGTGCGTAATAATGTTTTTTGTATCTTCAAACCTTCCGAGCTGCGCCGTCCGGTGTACTATTTGTATTCGGTTTTTGTTTTCCGAGTGCTCAAAGTTTTCAGTGAGAATGAAGAAAACAGTGATTAAGAAGAAAAAAATTCAAAACGATGTTTACGTTTCGTTTATGTCTTTTTCTCCACTACAACATCGTATTTATACCTGCCAATATAGAAAAGACAACCGCGTCTGAAATTTTTTCGGCAGTAGTGTGCCATCTAGTGGCTAGTAGTCATTACGGTGTTACCGTTTCGGTGACAGGGCGCCATATAGCTGCTGATTGCAGAAGCCAATTCAACCATTCATATTGGTTGAAAACAACATTATATTTCTTTAATTCAACTAAAAAATTGGTTGAATGGAAATGAAATGTGCCTTAGCTAAGAAATGACAGCACGTTTAATTTGTGAATTCAACTAAAAAAATAGTCATTTCAACAAATATTTTATTATTATTAAGGGAATGAGAATAAAAAATCTAAATCAGCAAAAGTAAGATTTTTTAGTTGTTTCAAAAAATAACTAACTAAAATCAGCAAATCAACTAAATTTTTCGCGAAAATGCTGATTTCGGTCGTTCCGTGCAGCTTCCAACGACGGTGCTCATTCACGTATCCTTAAACCTATGGAAGCGGCCGGAAGCCGGTGATCATTGTTCGGAAACGGTTACAGCCGGAAAGCCGGTCCGAAGGGTAGGATTTTCCTTCACCTTCTGTCTAGGTTTATATATTTTGCTCGATTCATCAAAAACCTAGTTTCCAATGTTAATATAAAGTTTCCTTGCTCTGTCTTCAATAGAATGCTAATATAATGAGTGTTGAAAAATTCTAGTGAATTTGATTCAGATCTAGTAAGTAGCTGGCCGAGCACAGGTGTCATCAGGTGTCAAAAGTTAAAAAATTGAGTGAATATGATTTTAATCAGAACTTCAATCAGAACCATTTAAAATTATTTCTTTGTACTATTATTGTTCGACTCAAATCAATGATATGAATATGAGAATGAGTTCTTCAATTTTCTGTGACTTTCTTCTCAAATCATTGGCCAGGAATAGCATCAAATAGCATAATAATCCTCTGTTAAGTACAGTTTTATTGGCTTAATCCCTAATATATGAAATGTTCAGGCCATCTCCTGAAATTCTCATTTGTAAGCAGTTTTCTTAGAACTTTCGGAAAGTGCAAATATTCATTCTGTTTAGAAACATGCATCGATTTAAAATTGTAATTTGACGTTGTTAAACTTTGGCAGTTTAAAATTTGTGGACGAATTACAACCACCAATTATTGATAATGTGTTAATGCTGAAACGATTCACGATAGAAATTAGCAAAACCACATATGATCTGGTATCAAAAAGGTTTATTTTTTTCGCACATTATTCGAAAATGATTGAGTTCATTGAACTATGAATTTCATAGTTGATGCAAAAGTTTCTGCCTTTTGCAGAACTCCGTCCATGTTCATGCTGCACACGACTGCTAAATGCTTCAAGTAAAATCGTTTCTTTTCACTAGATCCTATGTTTGCAAGTGGAATGATATAATTAACAAGAAACTGTAATGTTAGCCGTACATAGTCGAGACATGTACGGAGTTTGGTTCAATCAGGTTGTATTCTGAGTTGTGTTTCGTTACATTCAAAGTAGTTCAACTGATAGAACGATTTCCATGGATTGGAGCTCCCGTTACTAGGCATTTTTTTCGCAAGTTTTCATTTCTTCTCTTTTATTCGTCAACCGTTTTCAAGTCTTATCATCGGATACTGATAAAACGAAACGAACGCATTATGAAAACTAATCACTTAGCTACTGAGAAACGGTACCCTGAAGACACGTAGTGAACTAGTTCAAAAAGGTCTAAAAAGACCTTTATTCAGCATAATAGCAAATGATAATTTGATGCTCCCTTCAATACGTACGCCTTGAATAACCCAGAAATGACTACCTTCGACGCATTGAAAATACTTCGACATTCCAGTTGATTTCAAATAAAAATTATCAGTTAATGGTAACCTGGAAACCGAAAACAAGTATCCCGATGACACATAGAAAAAATTCCCTGATATTTCCCAAGCCCACAATTTCATTATTCACCTTATCAGATTCGCAGGAAACCATCGAAATTCCGGAATACTGGAACTATATCTCTCCAAGGGAGACGTTTCGTTTAATTTGGCAGAAGTGCTGTAGTTTTTTTTTGCCCCCGTTCCTATGGCGAAACAAAGCGATCCGTTTCCGTGGTATCGTGGGCCGACCGGTTGCATCCCACTTTTTTCCTGGCCAATGCAAGGCAAACTTTACTACCATCAGAGTCGAATGACGTGTCTCCGTTCATTTTTTTTGCTTCTGTTTGCTCGTGAGCGCGGGCAGCCGAGTGAAACGGGAGAAAACTTTGCCTTGGGGTTTCTGTATTGGGAAAGTGCTTGCATTTATTACTGCGATCTCGATGGCAACTGGAACGGTAGGCAGGCAGGTAGGCAGGCAGTTACCAGCGAGGAAACGGGCAATATTTTGTTTTTCAAATGAACTAGAAACATGAGTAGTTTGCAAATTTATTTTTTACTCGCTCACCCTCATTTTTTGTAGCAGTCCTTCTGCCGGGGCAACATCACGATATAAATGAACTAAGGATCACCCTCCTCAGCCTCATCCACTTTTGGGGCAACCGTGGAAAGGGTGGAGGGGACCGAATTCGACGCAACAAACATTGTATGCTGTGACAATTTGATGAAAAAAACACAAACAACGAACTAAAAAGTTAAACATGGAATTTTACAACCAAACTCAAATAGAAATTCATTCTTGTACCGAGTTCCGAGGGAGGTGACACAATCGCAAAAGCCGTATCGAAGCAATGCAGGAAACGAAGCACCGCCAAAACTTTCGTCCTCCCTTACAAAGTTTGATAGATCGTTGTGGCTGCCGAGCGCGTCGGTATGTGGCTGATCTTCGAGGAAGAAAGAGAGAGGGAATCAGATTCCCTTTGCGAAAGCTCCTGGTTTGATCCGGCAAGTTTTGCTTTTGATGGCGAAAGGATAAGAAATTAAAGCAAATAAACACTTGCAGCTGCCTTGGTCGGGAGTTCCATTTGACTTTCGCACGAAGCAGAAAAAGTTTCTCATTTCAATTGTTTTCAACGCGGCGAAGACGGATTTGTGCAAGGAATGAACGGGTATTGTTCGATTGAAGTTTCCCGGTGGGCTGGAAGCCACACGGAACGACCGAAATCAGCATTTTCGCGAAAAATTTAGTTGATTTGCTGATTTTAGTTAGTTATTTTTTGAGACAACTAAAAAAATCTTACTTTTGCTGATTTAGATTTTTTATTCTCATTCCCTTAATAATAATAAAATATTTGTTGAAATGACTATTTTTTTTAGTTGAATTCACAAATTAAACGTACTGTCATTTCTTAGCTAAGGCACACTTCATATCCAGTCAACTAATTTTTTAGTTGAATTAAAGAAATATAATGTTGTTTTCAACCAATATGAATGGTTGAATTGGCTTCTGCAATCTGCAGCTATATGGCGCCCTGTCACCGAAACGGTAACACCTTAATGACTACTAGCCACTAGATGGCACACTACTGCCGAAAAAAATTCAGACGCGGTTGGCTTTTCTATATTGGCAGGTATAAATACGATGTTGTGTTGGAGAAAAAGACATAAACGAAACGTAAACATCTTTTTAAATTTTTTTTTCTTCTAAAGCACTGTTTCTTCATTCTCACTGAAAACTTTGAGCACTCGGAAAACAAAAACCGAATACAAATAGTACACCGGACGGCGCAGCTCGGAAGGTTTGAAGATACAAAAAACCTTCATCACAATTAGAGTGAAACATTCGAAATTCACATCACTGTTCCGCGTAAAAACATTATTACGCACAATCGCTTCAAGTGCGCACAAATTCTGAATAAATACTTTTCCACTAACAGTTTACGTCATTTTTACATATCGGTTTAGAAAATTATATAGGGATATATCGTAACACATGCGAAAAACATCTAAACAATTTGCGAGCAGTTTCAACAAGACTGTCCCTTTTAGCTTTTTAATGGATTGTTTTGCTTTGACACTGCTGTCCTTCAGTAATGACGGTGATAGATAAATAGAATCAAAGTTTCTGATTTTAATAACGAAATTAGTTGTCAATGAGAATTTCGTGTTGGATTGAAATATTGCTGGTTTGTGTCCAGAATATTCGCCAACTAAACACATTCTCTAAAAATAAGAGTTTTTTTCAGCACAGTAAATTCTACATTTTAACTAATTTTATAGTTATTTTGGAAATTTTGTTGTTAGAGTCAACTAATTCAAAAACAGTAATACGAATTAGGCGCAGAGCTAATTTCGGTCGTTCCGTGCATGTTTGGTTAAATGCGATGAGATAGTTTACGCTTGCAGCTTCTACGGATAAGTTCCATTCGAAGTATTTGTTCTACGAAAATAATGGACCGGTGCCTTGGCGGGATGTCTTCTCTGTGTGATTCGTATAGTTTTTACTTTGAGTCGAACATCTCAGTATAATCTTAGGAAGCTTTTGTAAAAATGGCCTATATAAAATCTTTCTGATATGATTATTTAATATCTTTGCCGCTTGGGTCTGAGTAATTTCGCCGAACGACTTTTTGCCGAAAGGACCATTTTGCCGAATAGTACATTTGTCCTAATATCGTATTAAAATTGATTACGAATAAAGGAAAATAGAAAATGATTTTGTTCACGCCCGTTTCGATGACTTCAAATCGAGCATCTTGAATATATCCTTTCCAAAATGACGGAATACTTTTTCGACGAAATGACCTTTTCAGCAGAATCACCATTTTGGGATGAATCGGCATACGACGATATGACCCAATCGACGGACCAACTTTCGGCTAAATGACTTGCTCCCGTGTTACTTCTGCTATTGTTGGAGTAAAAGGGATCGCTTGGTGAAGAGAAACGAACTCGTAGCTTACTCATACTTACACATACATTTTGAATTCACAATTCACAAATGGTTAATAACCACAAATGCAAATGTCCTGCGAAATCAGATAGTTGATAGCAAATATCGATGAGTTCACCCGGTTAGAAGAATCACGAAGACTGCTTCAAATCTGCAGAAAATGTAAGTTTCATCATCCACACCACTCTGCTGATATTTGTTTCGTTCCGGGTTGGCGGTTCAATGCATAGGTGTCTGGTCTTACATGCCAGTACAAGTCGTATGTTCGAGTTCCGATGTGGAAGGATTATTTTGTGTCAGTAGGATCGTAGCACCAATTTTGCAATAGTTCTGTAGAGTCGAATTCCTCAAACAGAATGTAATGCCAAGGCTTTGCTTTGGTATTTGTCGTAATTTAGGAAGCTTCTCACTTCTTAGTCTTCTGGACAAACACTTCATTTCTTGAACCGGTCAAATACAATTTCAACTGTTTCCCCAAAACGCGATGCGGTTTACGTTTGACACAGATAATACGAGGAAGCCAAATCAGGTGGACGAGGGTGATGCCCAAGTAGATGAAACCTAAGCTGTTGTTTTTAACCTCGGTAGCGATGCTCATGTGCTTCATGTAAGACCATTTCACAGTGATTTCGGTCTCCAACCGCTTCCTCCAAAAGTATACTATACCGATTCCAGAAAACCGACATTGTGATCTTTCCGTCCCATTGAGACGCCCTTCGAGGCACTCGTGCCGCTTCGAAACAGTTCGTGACTTCAGTCTATTGTCAGGTAATCATTCTGTTCTCTGGCATATAATAATGGATTCAGCCAAACATGTACTCGAAGTGCGCTTTCGTTCGTCTTTCTAGCCCTAAATAAGTATGTGCGGTATCCAGCGGCAGGATATCTGTCTTATCTGCAGAATCTTGCTTAATTAAGAAAAATTCGCGCACTTCCGCTTTCCGGTCGCCCAGTACAATTTTATGTAACATTTTTATTGCCATTTTTTCATCCCGGTTTCATCCTCGATTTTATGTGGTTTTGACTCTGTTCTGCTATCGGCAGTGGAGTTTTGACCATCACGTAACTCTTAAAATCTCTAGCTCACAGATCAACATTATTTTTTTTTACTATTTTTTCGTTTCTGTTTCTGATTCCGGAAGACGCATGTAACGCTTCGTAACACCTATGACTTACAAAAAAATGCATGTAACGCTTATAACTCACAAAAAAGAAACGTTTCGTAACACCTATATCGTACAAAAAAGGTAACGCATGTAACGCTTCGTAGCGTCTATGACTTACTAAAAAGTAACGATTCGTAACGTTTATACCATAAAAAGAAACCAACGCATGTAACGTTTCATAACGTCTATGACTCACAAAAAAATGCTTCGTAACGCTCATAACTTATTATAATGTAGCGCATGTAACGCTTCGTAAGGCCTATATCTTACAAAAACGTAAGACATATAACGCTTTTTAACGTCTTGAACCTACAAAAAAAGTAACGAATGCACAGTGGTCCGAAACGGAAAATTAGCGTGACAAAAATATTTTCACTTTTGAATATTAGTTTTTTGTAGTTGATGTCTTCACAAAAGTTGTTTGTAATCAAATGGCGCTCCTTTTTATGAAAATGTTACTAGGGTGGTCCTCACTGAAATTGAAATCTGATATCTAACTTTCTTAATTGAACTCAAAAATGATTTTGTTGTACAAAAAAGTTGTAGGAAATTTCATTTTGAGCAACTTTGCTGAAAAAAGAACCTCTCTAGCTTTTCATTTGATCGAGTTACATCAATTTTCCCGAATAAAAGTAGGGTGGCTCCTGAAAAATCACTTTTTTTATTCTAACATATTTTTGTGAAACGTTCTAAGGAAAAGTTGTCCTCAGAAGAATTGTTGTACTAATCATTACGCACAATTTCGCTCAACCAAGCTTTTTCATATGAGCTACCAGTAAAAAGTTATGATTATTTTTTCATCAAAAACTAGTCAAGCTTCAAATATCAATATTCATTAAATGCCAGATCGATAAAAATGTATCTTATGCGGTTCTTGGAAGGTCATAATATAAGTAAAAATTTAACAGAAAATTGGAAGGGTGTTATTTCTTAAATTTATAAATACCTTCAGAAAAACAACCTAAAAAAAATACCTTCAAAAAAACATTGCATAAATCTTAAACGCCTTAACGTATTAACATACTTCCTTTAGCAAAATGATAGTATCAAATTAGTTCTACAAGTGTTCCATACATTGTCCGTTCGAAAAATGAGACACACAAAAACTACAGCCGAAAATAGATTTGTTGTAAGTCGAAGCACTTCCTGAAACCCACAAAAATCGTTAGTTTGTTAAAATGAGTAGAATGTTTTTATTCGAACCAAAACTCATTTCGCGTCGTTTTTCGGTTTTTACAGGCTATTCGGTACACAAGTGGATGAAAAATAAGGGCCAGTGTCATAGGCGTCCCGGCACAATGTGGATAAAAATATTTGCATTTTACTAACTTGCACCAGCTTTTTGGAATGGTGGTCGAGATCATGAAAATTTCTGTTCATAGATTTATCATGGCCAACTAGTTCGAAATAACCATATTACACAGTATCTCTAATCCTCAGCTGCTCAAACTCAATTGAAGCAGTTATTTTGGTAATAAATTAATTAAAAATGTTCTGCAATCTATTTTCGGCTGTAAATTTTATGTGTCTCATTTCTCGAACGGAAAATGTACGGAACACTTGTATAACTAATTTGATACTATTATTTTGCTGAAGGAAGTATGTTGATACGTTAAGGCGTTTAAGAGTTATGCGATGTTTTTGATTTTTTTGAAGATATTTTTAAAACTAATTTAAATAAGTCAAAAAAAAACACCCTTCCAATTTTCTGTTAAATTTTTACTTATATTATGACCTTCCAGGAATCGCATAGGATACATTTTTATCGATCTGGCATCTAATGATTATTAATATTTGAAGCTTGACTAGTTTTTGATAAAAAAATAATCCTAACTTTTTACTGGTAGCTCATATGAAAAAGCTTGGTTGGGAAAAATTGTGCGCAATGATTATTACAACAACTCTTCTGAAGACAACTTTTCCTTAGAACGTTTCACAAAAAAGTTAGAATAAAAAAAGTGATTTTTCAGGAACCACCCTACTTCGGGAAAATTGATGTAACTCGATCAAATGAAAAGCTAGAAAGATGCTTTTTTCAGCAAAGTGCTCAAAATGAAATTTCCTTCAACTTTATTGTTCAACAAAATCATTTTTGAGTTCAATTAAGAAAGTTAGATATCAGATTTCAATTTAAGTGAGGACCACCCTAGTAACATTTTCATGAAAAGGAGCGCCATTTGATTACAAACAACTCTTGTGAAGACACCAACTACAGAAAACTAATATTTAATAGTGAACATATTTTTGTTACGCTAATTTCTCGTTTCGGACCATAGTGGAATGCAACGCTTCGTAACGCTCATAATACAAAAAAGTAACGTATATAACATTTCGTAACGCCTATAACTTATTAAAAAATAATGCATGTAACGCTTCGTAACGCCTATAATTTACAAAAATGTAACACATATAACGCTTCGTAACGCCTATAGTTTACAAAAACGTAACACATATAACGCTTTTTAACGTCTATAATCTACAAAAAAGTAACGCTTCGTTACGCTCATAATTTACAAAAAAGTAACGCATGTAACATTTCGTAACGCGTATAACTTACTAAAAATAATGCATGTAACGCTTCGTAATGCCTATAACTTACTAAAAAGCAACGCATGTAACGCTCCGTAACGCCTATAATTTACAAAAATGTAATACATATAACGCTTCGTAATACCTATAGCTTACAGAAACGTAACACATATAACACTCTTTTAACGTATATAACCCACAAAAAAGTAACGCATGTAACATTTCGTAACGCCTATAACTTACTAAAATGTAAAGCATGTAACGTTTCGTATGTAACACTTTGTACTGCTGATAACTTACAAAAAAGTAACGTATGTAACGCTTCGTAACGTCTATGACTCACAAAAAAGTAACACTTTTAACGCTTCGTATCGCTTATACCTTAAAAAAAAGTAACGCGTGTAACGCCTCATAACTTACTGAAAAGCAACGCATGTAGCGCTTCGTAAGCCTCATAACTCACAAAAAAGTAACGCATGTGAAGTTTCGTAACGCCAATAACTTACTAAAAAGTAACGCATGTAACGCTTCGTAACACCTAAAATTTACAAAAAAAGAACATGTAACGCCTCTAACTCATAAAAGAGCGACGTATATAACATTTCGTACCACTTATAATTTCCTTAATAGTAACGCATTGTAACTCGTTTACCGTAAGAATCTTACTCTTATAACGGTTTTTAACATTCATAATTTCCACAAAATAACTCATATGATTTGTAACTCTCTACTTAAGAAAATTATCGTATGCAACGCTTTCTAGCTTCTTTAACTTAACATAACGCTTACTATCTCACGATAATGTCGAGTGAAACGCTTCGTCAAATGGAACATTTTTCCATATTGGGCACGGCTAAAGCGTGATGGGTAAGTCGATGCCTTTCACGCAGCCTGCATGGGTTCGATCCCCAGCCCCGCACATTGGGCCAGAAAGTTTTTCTGGCCGGAAGATGCAAATGACCTTAAGGAATAAGTTTTTTTTTTTTAAATAACTATTTATTGGAATATGAGTTAAAATTAAATTATTAAGATTTAAATTGGGTGTTCAGCCACAAGTGGTGACTTTTCAGCCCTATTATATATATGATTTGGTTATTACCATGAGGACATTATTTGCTTCCGCAATTCTGAGATTTTTGTGTAGGGAAAATTCTAAACCTACTTGTATTGTGTAATGGGGAAAAGGAACTTATATACTAACTTACTAACTAATATAGAGAGCGAATCGATTCAATTGAAGATTGCATCGATTTTTGTCGGAATTTGCTTATAATATTATGTAACTTTACATCTAATGGTTCTATATTTGTGAGTCTGTGTAACTCATTTGTACTAAACCAGGGAGGACGCTTCAAAATCATTTTCAGAATTTTATTCTGAATCCTTTGAAGCGTTTTCTTCCTGGTGGAACAACAACTTGACCAAATTGGTACTGCATAAAGCATGGCTGGTCTGAAAATTTGTTTATAAATTAACAATTTGTTTTTAGACAGAGCTTAGAATTTCTGTTTATAAGAGGATATAAACAATATATTTATTACACTTTGCCTGGATTCCTTCAATGTGATCCTTGAAAGTGAGTTTTTTGTCATACGTTAAACCTAAGTATTTAGCTTGATCAGACCATGTCAATTCCAAGCCATTCAATTTTAAAATGTGATTATTGTTTGGTTTAAGAAAAGAAGCTCTTGGCACACTGTCGAATGCTTTTTCTATGTCTAGAAGAGCAACTCCAGTGGATAACCCAGAAGATTTATTTGATTTTAGCATGTTCGTTACTCTGACAAGCTGATGAGTAGTTGAATGTTCATGACGAAATCCAAACTGCTCTGGTAAAAAAATTGAATTCTCATTTATATGAGTCATCATTCTCAACAAGATAATTTTTTCAAAAAGTTTACTGATAGAAGAAAGTAAGCTAATTGGTCGATAACTTGATGTTTCTGCTGGGTTTTTATCAGGTTTAAGGATAGGAATTACTTTAGCGTTTTTCCATCTTTTTGGGAAGTAAGCTAATGAAAAACACTTGTTGAAAATTTTAACCAGGAGTCTCAAGGCAACATCGGGAAGATTTTTAATAAGAATATTAAAAATTCCATCATTACCAGGAGCCTTCATGTTTTTAAGTTTTCTAATAATTGATTTAATTTCATCAAAATTCGTCTCAATAATGTCATCGTGTGAAAACACTTGGGTTGAAATATGATCATATTTCAGTGAGACTTCATTTTCAATAGGACTCACAACGTTCAAATTGAAATTGTGGACACTCTCGAACTGCTGAGCAAGTTTTTGAGCTTTTTCGCCATTTGTAAGAAGTATTTGATTTCCTTCCTTGAGAGCAGGAATTGGTTTCTGAGGTTTCTTTAGAACCTTAGAAAGTTTCCAGAAAGGTTTAGAATATGGTTTAATTTTTTCAACTTCATTAGCGAAATTTTCATTTCGCAAAAGAGTAAATCTATGTTTAATTTCTTTTTGTAAATCCTTAACTATATTTTTCATAGCAGGATCACGAGAACGTTGATATTGTCGTCGACGAACATTCTTCAATCGAATGAGCAGTTGAAGATTGTCATCGATGATAGGAGAATTTAATTTAGTTTGAGCTTTGGGAACTGAAAGATTTCTAGCTTCGATAATGTAATGATTCAAATTATCAATTGCTGTGTCGATGTCCGCAGAATTTTCTAAAATAGTTTCATGATCCACATGATTTTCAATGTGAGATCTGTAATCCAACCAATTAGCTCTATGATAATTGAATATAGAACTAATTGGATTAATTAAAGCTTCGTTGGAAAGTCTGAATGTTACAGGAAGATGATCTGAGTCAAAGTCAGCATGTGTAATCGGTTCACTAGAAATGTGACTTTGATCTGTTAAAACCAGATCAATTGTAGACGGGTTTTTCACGGAAGAGAAACAAGTAGGATTACTGGGATGAAGAACTTTGAAGTAACCAGCTGAGAGTTGATTATGAAGTATTTTACCATTACTGTTATTTTGCCTACAATTCCACTGGACATGTTTAGCATTTAAGTCCCCTATTACGAAAAATTTCGATCGATATCTTGTGAGTTTTTGCAAATCGCCTTTAAAGAAATTTAATTGTTCGCCGGTGCATTGGAATGGCAAATATGCTCCAGCGATGAAATAAATTCCATGAATGGTTTCAACTTCGATTCCCAAGCTTTCAATAACTTTAGTATTGAAAGAAGGTAAAATTCGATGTTTAATTTGCCGTTGGACAAAAATGGCAACTCCACCACCCATTCCAGTAAACCTGTCAAATCGATGAACCACATAATGTGGATTACTTTTCAATTTGACATTTGGTTTAAGAAAAGTTTCTGTCACAATGGCAATATGGATTTTGTGAACTTCGAGAAAATTATAAAATTCATCTTCACTCGATTTCAAAGATCGAGCATTCCAATTTAAAATATTCAAATATTTATTTAACATCACTGTTAAATTTTAAATTCATTATAATATTATTTGCAAATTGCCATCCGATTTGAAATGCTTCAAAAAGAGATGAAGTCGAATTCATTTGGATGATCATTTGAAAAAGTTGATCTTGTAGGTAGATCATTTTATTTTCAGTTATATCGCCTAAATCGACTTCATTTAAAGAAGCGAATGGCATTGAAGGAATATTGGTAGGTAGACTGCCATTAGAAGAAGGTGATTTGGCCGGTCTACCTATTAATAAATTGTTTTCGTAAGAATTATTTACATTAGAAGAAATAGGAGGTAGTTTTCTACCTAATAGACCAGCATAACTGACATTAGAAGAAGATGATGACGAGGTCGATCTACCTGTCAATAAATTGTTTTCGTTAGAAGACGAATTGGCAGGCGTACCTGTTTTTTGTTTCAAATTCGAAGAAATCAGTGCCTTAGAAGAATTAGGCGTGGCATTTGTAACGGTTTTTTGATTTTCAGGTATGTTCTGTAAATTTAAGGTCGTTGATTTGACTTGTTGTTTAAGCGCACGAACGTTTAAAATTTTTTCCCTGACAGGACATTTCAAATAATTGGATTTATGATTTCCATCGCAATTTGAACATGAAAATTTATCAGTGGTTTCATTCATTGGACAAACGCCTTTCGAATGCGATTTACCACAATTCAAATACCGTATATCCATATGACAATTTTTGGTTAAATGGCCGAGTCCTTGGCAACAACGACATTGCGTTAAGTTTGCAATACGATTATGCCGTTTATAATGTTCCCAATGAATTTTAATGTGGGAAATGAAACGTACTTTCACTTTCACTTCGATTGAAGTGTATTAGGTAAAGTTCATGGGAAATTCCAGAGCGTGGTTTAGAAGTACCAATCGCTCTTTTTTCATAAGTATTACTTGGGAAGGGGCAAAACCAAGCAATTCTTTTAGTTCATTTTTAATTTCATCAATACTTTGATCATTTGATAATCCTTTCAAGACAGCCTTGAAGGGTCTGCCTGATTTTATATCATATGAATAAAATTTATGAAGTTTCTCGGACAAATATCGAATAAGTCGTTCGTAATCTTCCAATCCATCAACCAAGACTCGACATTCTCCTCTTCGTCCGATTTGAAATGAGACTTTTACTTTCGGGAGAAAAGTAGAAAGCTCAGTACGGAATGCTTTGAAGTCGGAAATCATCACCGTCACTGGTGGCATAGATTGATGTTTCTTCCCAGAACGACAAGCTTCCATTTTGGGAATTTTTGAAGAATATATTTCTATGTCGCTACAATCGGATTCAGGAAGAATCTCGTAAATATTGTTAGACGGCGTTATATCAGCGGAAGGGAAATCCGTCCATTGTCTTTTATTTTTACATTCAGATTCTATAAGATCGTGAATGTTACTAGAAAAATGTTGAACAACGGATTGTGATTTATTCCGTATTGAATTATTTTTAGCCTTAGGCTTGTTGCCTTTCCGGTTGGACGCAGGCATTTTTGAAATGAATGAAATTTTAAATTAAATTAACTAGGCTAAATTAGTCTTCGATTAGACTCCTAGCTAGCCTTAAAAAAGGCTGATTAATTTCTTAGTCACTCTAATATCACTCTTTGTATCACTTAGTCACTCTAATATCACTCTTTGTATCACTTAGTCACTTAGTTAGTGATTCAGGTAGTCTTGAAAAAGACTGAAGCCTTGAATCAATGAAACTCTAGGTAGCCAGAAAAAAATTCCAGGAGCCAAGAGCTATACGCGTGCGGTGCGAACGACTGTTCAACACCGACTGACCTTAAGGAATAAGTAGTTTTCAAACGGGCCTACTAAGTTGATTGAAAACGGTTCAGCCATCTTCGAGAAAACTGAACAGTAAAAAATTCGTTAAAAGGTTGAAATTTTCGATCTCACCGAGCTGAGTCGAATGTTACATTACACTGTGGGTATCCGAGGCTCCTTTCGAAAGTCGATTTTTCCAGCAATTAAGGAAGTTCAATTCACTATAAAATGGTTGGTTGGCTCTAAGTAGATTAATGTTTGGGCCACATCAAACGAGTTTGTTTTTCAAAAGACATGTTCATTTTCCCCTCTCGTCGTACGGGATCAGATTGCCAAACAAACGCATTTCAATCAATACGTATTCGAATCTTGGAAGCAATAAAAAAAGAAATAACCTAAAACGTAACAACAACCACCGCATTTCAAGCAAAGGGAAAGTAAAATTTACGAGCCGTTTCAAGCCACGATCAAGAACCAAACCATATTCAGCTCAATTAGATACACCGTAGCAGAGGTTACCAGTCCTGATTTTACAATAAAACCGTATCAACTCAGAGTCCCCTTCTCTCGTCCGAACCAACACAACCAAAAATGGCAACTATGTGTCGGACTTCTTTTACGGAACGACAATACGCCAGAATGTACCGCACAACACATTATGTTATTATTCCGAAGGCAGAGCAATGCCTGTCACGATGAGGATGACCCGTTCCACCACCATGGTGCTATTACTACGATAAAATCCAACCCACACCATCCAAAACGCCTAATATGGATAATGGTTTAGGTAGTAACAGTGCGGCAAGTCTTTTGCTTAACCGGTTCCGGTAACGTTCGGGGTACAGTACAATGGAAAGGACCCACCGGGCGCTGATCTTATCCCAGCGATTATCGATTTTGTTTGGAAAATGACTCTACTATTTTGGGTACGAACGCATTTGGATTGGACGAGGAAAGGGTTAACTCTTAACACTGGCTGCTGGCAGTGCGAGGGGTAATCGGTAATGAAAATCGGCTACAATAATGGTGGTGATAATAATATTAAAAATTAATGTTTCCGATAACGCTCGAATGGTTGTATTAAAATTAATGGCGGTTTCGGAAAGCGACCGGGTGCCAAATGCTTTACTCCATTCGATTACTAGTTTAGATACTAGATGCTGGTGGAGGCAAATGACGATTTAAGCTATTGCAAGCCCGGGGGGTGGGGGGGGGGGGCGCTCATAGGAATGGAAAAGTTTAAATTCGGCAAGGGAAACCAAATTTGGTCAATTGAAATGAAATTCAAAGTCCAATCATCACCGAACCCTTGTTTACAATGTAAAAAAAATGTAGAAAACTGGACACCCGACAATGAATTTCAAATTTTGCTCATATTCAACCATGGAGACATTTCAACCATGTCCGACATTTATTGTTTATTTTAACTGTTCCCGGTGTGTCGGTTGCCGAAATTACGCCGAAACTATCCACCCGAGAGAGAGAGAGAGAGAGAGAGAGAGAGAGAGAGAGAGAAAGAGAAAGAGACAAATGCATTCTGGCAGGCACGGTACTGACATTGGTACCCAGAACAGTTAACTACCCAGTCAATTAAGCCGCCTCCACCCGGTGGCGGAACAAAAATCCAAGCTACAAACCCGCCAGAAACCGAGCAGCCAATAATGGTAATGATTAAGTGTAATCATAAAATAATAATGGTTATTCGAATGATTATTACGCATTTGCTGGTCGGCACCAAAACTTGAATCATCCGACCGAAGGCCGATTATCGCACCAAACAGAGGTTCGTGGTTTGCCGCAACACTGCATGAATGTTTTTCCCATTCGTGGCGGTCACATTCCGGTATTTGTGACGTCGACATGCAAACAAACCCACGCACACACCCGTTCATATGTGAAGATCAGTGCGGTGAAATTTCATTTTCAATAGAATAATATAAGATGAAAATGAAAATTATGGCCACTGACCGTCAGCATATCCCTTCTAATACATTTGACTTTTGCTGCCATTTTCAAGTGAAGTTCCCAGAATGCATCATCAGTTGAATAATCGTACCTAGTCATTTGAAGTTTTGCTTGCTCAGTTTCAAGTGCCAAGTGGTCTAGCTGCTTCATTGTCTTCGCTCTTGGTAGTAAGCAATTTCGAACGAATAGAATTATAAATGGAGTAAAGTGTTAAAAATGAAATCTTAGGGAGGAAACAATTAATTTATGTGTATTCTGTGATTGATATTTCAGCTATCTGATTAGTCTTTCATCTGTTATCTTGAACCAATTCGAATGTTTACATGAACCTCATTTGAAGGCCGCTCTCACACTATTGAAAGAGATATTTTGTTACTTCAAGAGATCAACTGACGGTGGTTAAACTGAGCCTCGATTGAAGAGAAACGAGTGATGAACTGAATGCTGCCCGTTCGGGTCATCAGCAAACATTGTGTGCGTCAAAGTGTGAAGTTTACTGTAGTGAAGAGATCGTCAATGTGTTCCACATTCAGCTTCAATTGAATTGAATGAAGTTTTACTGCACTGGTGAAGATTATGGGGTATGTGCAAACGGTAGTGAGAATTGTTCGAGATTCAAACACAAACATGACAAAAAGAAGAATGAAAACGGAGAAATGTATTAAGAAATGAGAAAACAGAAATTGAACTAATATGACACAAAACTAGTAAGGAAGAACAAAAAAATCTCAATTAACTTAGTGATCCTTTCTAACTCACCTTCTCCTGTCATTCAAATAGTCTCAATAAAACAATTTTGTTCCTAGGGCTTCAGTCAGATTGAATCGAATAACTTACGAATGCTTGCTTCAAAGCTTAGTCGCTTGTTCGATAACATTTCGTGAGTTCTTTCTGAAAAAATAGAACAAAATTTAAAAAAACGCAATTTGTCGGTTACGTCACTAATACGATCACATCAAATTACCCAATAGCAGCATTTGTCGGTTACATCATTTATGAGAATTTAACGGCAGAACCGAAATGGTTCACCATGACTAACGCTCAAATATTTTTTTAACGAAAAACAGTACATTTGACGTGAAAATCATGCAAAGTACATCGACTTTTAAAAGTCACTGCATTTTAAAGTATACATTTTTCTGAAAATAGTGAATAAAAACTAAAAGCAAGTAGAATTGATCAGCATCTCACGAGGAAAATAGATTGAAAAAATGACCTGTGAATAGAACTATGAAACGAAAACCGCGAAAAAGCCACAGCACAGGCGGGACTTGAACCCGTAGCTAGCTCCTATTCAGGTAAATTGTTTTGCCAAATAAATTATCCTGCATGTGAAACACTCGAAAAAATACAAAACCGAACCGAGCATGTGGAGATGGCTGAACCGAATTCCACAAACTAAGATTCAAATGAAAGGTCTTATGGTCGCATACAAAATTCCTGAATATTATTTGCATCCGACTTCCGGTTCCAGAATTATGTGATAAAATGTACAAAAAAATCTGAAAATATGTTTTCTAGCTTTTCTCATAGATGGCGCGACCGATTGCACCACTAGGTGGATTAAAACAGGTTTTTGCGGTTTTCATCACACCGTTGTATTCGCATATTATTGCAAATACAACGCATATTGAAAGCAAAAAATTATCATTTGTCGATTTTGTCGAACTTAAAAATGCCCTAAAAAGGAAATAAAACAAAATTGAGATTTTGAAAATAAATAATTTTCAAAATCTCAATTTAAGTTCGACAAAATCTAAAAACATACACGAATTATTCATCAAACATTTTGAGTGAAGCGGATATTTTTGATGATGATTTTGATTTAGTGTATATTTTCTGTTTGGTTTTTCTTTAGTTTTTTAATCATCCAAATTTCACTAAATTGTTGTGACGCGCTCTGAACAAGAATGATTAATGAGAAAATAGTGTTTCCTTTCCCATTTAGAAAGGCTATGCAATCACTGTGAAATCCAACTTTTGAACCAAGGTCCGGAGGGTGTCATATACCATTCGACTCAGTTCGTCGAGTTGCACTAACTTTTCTTGGAGATGGCTGAACCGATTTTCACAAACTTAGATACAAATGAAAGGTCATATGGTCCCATACGGAATTCCTGAATTTCATCCGGATCCAAAAATATAGGGTAAAGTGTGTTAAAAATTTTATACCATCACTGAAAGGTGAGAAAAACCGTAAACAAATTTCTAAATCGATCTCAAATCTTCTCCAATTGATAGTTTTTATCAGTAGACGGTCAAACAAACCGATTTCGGTTCTTATTTTCAAAAATCAAAGAAAATTTTTTCGAAGAATACCATATATAATATATATGATAGTATGATTGATATAAGAAAGGCATTATTGCACCACTAGGTGGATAAAAAAACAGGTTCTTTACATGCTTTACATTCACATTCACTACGTGTTGTCACTGTTATTTCTGGTGTTTTGTACTGCAACAAATTTAAATTCGATGCGTTAAAGATTTAATATTCTGTATGAATTTTAAGTGTGAAAAATACAATACATTTCAGTGTAAAAATACAGTACAAATTAGAATACAGTACATTTGAGAGTAAAAAAGGCGGGTGGGTAATGTCAGAGACATAACTGGATGTCGTGAATACGAAAACAACTGACATGTTCCTTAACACTTCCGAATATCAATTAGTTGATCAATTGTATGAATTATGCAAGCATTCCCCTTTTCCACATTTTTCGCAAAAACAAAGAAGGCTTCACTTGATCTCGATTACTGTGAATTTCACACAGCGAAAAGTGCAAAAATCTAACCAAACTGTTCTAGATTTGTACTAAACTGAGGATATTTCCTTTCGATTTGCGAACAAGAAATCCTAATAGTTTTTTAAAAAACTTTTAGAGCCATTAGAACGGCTGATTTTGTGTAATGCTCTCCACCGTTGCTTTTTCACAAATGCAAATGATTGGCAGCTGTGACGTAATCGCTCTTGTCGGAAGCGAAACTAGCTTTGCAAACGACAAATTACATCTGCATCTGCTGCTGGCGATAGAATCCAAACTGATCCAATTTTTGAAATACTTCAATTCTTTTTCTTTACACGCTTAAGTTGAAAAATTTCGATTCTATTGGTAGTTAGATTATATAAATCCTTTCACAGATCACTGAGCTATGAGCTTTCAAAATACGAGAGAGGCAAACGCGCCTAATGAATTATCCTCTTTGATACTCGTTTATACTAAACATTTCAGAAAAGTTTAATTTTGAACTATTTGAGATTATGTCACACAACTGAAAGTTTTATCATAAAATTGTGATCATATTTCCGATGGCATGTAGCAAAAATTATGTTGATTTCCGGCTGCTCGGCCATCCATGGAAGTTGACCATCAATGTTAACTTCCCTCTCTGAGCAGCCTAGATAGCCGTGTAGTGTCGGTAGCGGTTTCCCAACTGGCTAAGAATAACGCTACGGTCCACCTGTACCGGTGGTATAAGTCCACCAAACAGGTAAGCCGTGTGGCATCCGGCGGAATTATTTTTTACCAAGAATTGATCCACTGGTTTCCTGTTCCATGTCGTAAAAGGCCACAAAAATAGGAACTCCTAAGTCAAGGTGTATTTCCGTACCGATGGCTGAATGGCTGCAGGAGGTTAAACATTGCAGTCGTGAACGGAATTTCTTGGGTTTTTCTTCAAGGTGGTGTACTATCCCCACTTTTATGGAACCTAGTCGCTGATGGTTTGTTAAGGAAACTTAATAACCTTGGATTTCCGACTTATGGTTTTGCCGACGATTATCATATATTGATGACCGGTATAAGCATTAACACTCTCTTTGATTTAATGCAGCAAGCCCTGCGATCTGTTGAACAATGGTGTTGTCAGGTTGGATTATCTGTAAATCCGGGCAAAACATCAAATGGTGCTTTTCACTCATCGTAGGATAATTAGGGTAAAGTGTTATAATATGCCCCCCTTAAGAAAACATTGAGATATTTTCAAGTGTATTGATATATTTTCCTCGATAATGTACGTATTTCATTGCAATACGGATGAGGAACATAATTTTCAATGACTCCAATAGAAAAGATGTGAATTGATTGATATAAACACATTTTCCAAAACGGCCACATTCTTAGTTTTTTTCGCTCGCCTCAGACATAATGCCCCAGCAGCCGTAAAACATGTCTCACAACAAATCATTGGCATGACACACAACAAAAGACATTTTATCCCACAACAATGATGCATTATGCTTCTTGAAATGTCCATAAAGTTACTGTTTTGAGATAATCAGTATGGCAAAGAAATGGCGGATAAAACATCTATTTAGTCGAAGCAAAACTTTACATCGAAAAGCTGCCAAATGAAATTTTTAGTTTTTTCATACTTTCCTGCAAACGACAACCACCAAACTTGCATAGCAGAAAGATCCTACGAAAAGATAGTGTTAGTGATAAAACTTTGGTTCAGAAAAGTCTTCAATGCTTAAGAAAGGAAAGGGGGCATTTTGGCAAACAGAGGCGCTTTATAAGACTTTCCCCTACAGGAGCTCGTCCGTTGCAGTTCATTGGTTCAGAGGTCACTGTGGTCGATCAAGTTAAATACGTCGGGGTTATTCTTGACTCAAAACTGAATTGGTCTGCTCACATTGACTTCAGGATTAAGAGAGCTTGTATGGCTTTCGGCCAATGCAGACGAGCTTTTGGAAAATCATGGGGACTCAAACCCAGATATATTCATTGGATCTACACAACTATTGTTAGACCAATTTTAGCATATGGATGTCTTGTATGGTGGCAGAAAGGAGAAGTCGCGACAGTTCAGTCAAAGCTAAATCATCTCCAAAGGATGGTCCTAATGGCGATGACAGGAGCATTCACGACAACTCCTAATGCTGCTCTAGAGGCGCTACTGTGTATTAAACCACTACATGTGTTCCTAAAACAAGAAGCATTATCTTGTGCATACCGTCTTAGGGTTACAGGGCTTTGGAACAGTAACCCATTAGATTATGTTACCAGCCACACTCGCTTGTGGTCTCAAATGGTTACGTGGGATGAGTATTTACTCGCTCCTAGTGACCTAACTCTCACATGCAGTTTTCCTTTTAAAACATTCAATGTGAGCTATCCTCTTCGTTAGGAATGGTTGTCTGGTTGTCTGGAACGACAACTTGATGAACACATAGTTTGTTTTACGGACGGTTCTCTGTTGAATGGTCGTGCTGGTGCTGGTGTCTACTGTCGTGAAATGAGGCTGGAGCAGTCTCATTCACTTGGTAGATACTGTACTGTGTTCCAAGCAGAAATCTACGCAATTCAGTGTGGAGTACAATCGGCACTTCAGCAGAGGATCTGTGGTAAACGTATTTATTTTTGTTCCGACAGTCAGGCAGCCTTATAAGCACTCAGTTCGAATGACTCACGGTCGAATCTAGTGATCGCTTGTCGAACTCAAATTGAAGACCTCAGCATTTCAAATGCTGTTTACTTCTTATGGGTACCCGGCCATTCTGGTATTACTGGAAATGAATGGGCTGATGAGTTGGCTAGAGCTGGTGCAACGAATGATTTCGTTGGTCCTGAACCAGCTTTACCACTTTCAACTAGTTGGATAAAGCACAAGATACGTTCTTGGGCTGCATCCAAACATGCCAGCTACTGGCGCAGCTTGCAAACTTGCGCTCGGACAAAAGCATTTCTACCAGATTTAAATCTGAAAATGTCAAAGTGTCTACTGCATTTCTCCAAGTATCATTGAAGTATTCTGGTCAGAGCTCTGACTGGACATTGCAAACTCAATTATCACATGGCTACTATTCAACGTGCTGAGTATTATTCGTGTGATTTGTGTAAATGCGATTATGGTACTTCATATCACCTGATATGTAACTGTCCCGCATTGATGCAACTACGTATCCGGGTTTTTGGTTCTCCATACATGGTTGAGTCTGTGTATGCGGAGCTAAAATTAAAGGATATTCTCTCGTTTCTCACCCAATGTGGTAAGGAGCTATAGTCAGAAGGGTTCATCGTTCTTCCTGGAGTGAATGAATCCCTTCTGTATTCACCTTAAATAGGGTTTAGCAGATTGTTTGGCATCCTTTGGGGGGTACCGAATTTACTTCTGCTCGTACATACTGCGGATCGTTCTGCATTCTTCCAGGAGTGCAGAATGGTGTCGCTTTTGTAAGATCTTCAAATCCTCTCGGGGGTTGGAGATTTTATTAACAGCAGACTGTTCGGGACCTCGTAGAGGTTCAGAATTTCCTTCTGCTTCCACTAAATGTGATCCTCAGCAGATTGTTCAGCATCCCTTAGGGGTGCAGAATTTACTTCTGCTTTTATGTGTTTTTGTGTCGTCAATTTTTCCCATCCTCCTAGTCCAACCCTTACCATTTCCTTTCAATCTTTCCCTCTTATATATCGGGAAAATGATGCTAAAAACAAATTGATGGCAAGGCACAAATCTCCAAATATCAAGGGGAACGTGCCATTTGAGCCAATTTGTTCTGATTCCTGATAGATACAACAAGATACTGTGGTATTCTTCAAAATAATTTTCTTCGATTTTTAAAAGAATATCCGAAATCGGTTTGTTTGATCGTCTACTGATAAAAACTATCAATCGGAAATGATTTGAGGTCGATTTAGAAAACTTTTCACGGGTTTTCGCCCTTTTCAGTGATGGTAGAAAATTTTTAACACAGTTTACCCTATATTTCCGGATCCGAATGAAATTCAGGAATTACGTATGGGACCACAGAACCTGAAAATCGGTCGCGCCATCTATAAGAAAAGTTAGAACACATATTTTCATATTTTTGCACATTTGACCACATAACTTCGGAACCGGAAGTCGGATCCAAATAATATTCAGGAATTTTGTATTGGACCACAAGACCTTTAATTTGAATCTTAGTTTGTGAAAATCGGTTCAGCCATAACTGAGAAAATTTAGTGCAAAAAAACGTTACATAGACACATACACACACAGATATTTGGCGTACTCGACGAACTGAATCGAATGGTATATGACACTCGGCCCTCCCGGCCTCAGTTCAAAAGTCGGTTTTCACAGTGATATGAGAAAGGCAAAAATACCTTTTACTTCCCGCAAACGCTGCTTAGTGAACACAAAATTTCTCATACAACACAGTGAAAAACAGGTTTTTTTTTAAAAAAAAAACACGAAGCAATTTGAACTGAACATTAATGACAAATGTTTATCCTCCTGTAACTATCGACATCAGCTGTTACTATTCAATATTCATAACAGCCAAAGTCATCTTTTGAAAACGGACCGAACTAATTTGTACTCCCAACACAAGGAAAGTTGGAAAAAGCATATGTATTGAAAATAGATTGCTGCCGGGTTGAGGGATGTCCGAGGAGGTAGCCCTAACTGTAACTGGAAAGGTTTTCAAACATAAACAAACATTGTCTGTATCGATCCGACGCTTGTTGTTTTGCTTCAAATTATGATTAAGCTCGTTAAGTTTATAGAAGTCATGTTCAAATGATACATGAAAAATCGCCATTACAAGAAAAAAATGCAGTTTGTCGATTACGCCACTTCTGCGGTCAGATCTTCGATACGATCAATGACTCATTAGAATTTTTCAAACTTTTCATCTTCGAGAATATTGAGCGTATACATTAAACATTAGAAGGAACTCACGCAGATATTTTCCTGCCCGGTCGTCGAGTTTAGCAATGCTTAGCAATCGACTTCTTTGCTCATCGCTTCGGCAAGCAGAGATTAGAAAGCTGAGTGTCTGTGGGTGTCCTCAAGGTGGTGAACTATCCCCACTTTTATGGAACCTAGTCGCTGATGATTTGTTAAGGAAACTTAATGACCTTGGATTTCCGACTTATGGTTTTGCCGACGATTATCATATATTGATGACCGGTATAAGCATTAACACTCTCTTTGATTTAATGCAACAAGCTCTGCGATCTGTTGAACAATGGTGTTGTCAGGTTGGATTATCTGTAAATCCGGGCAAAACATCAATGGTGCTTTTCACTCATCGTAGGATGATCACAGGAGCTCGTCCGTTACAGTTCTTCAGTTCAGAGGTCCCTGTGGTCGATCAAGTTGAATACGTTGGGGTTATTCTTCACTCAAAACTGAATTGGTCTGCTCACATTGATTTCAGGATTAAAAGAGCTTGCATGGCTTTCGGCCAATGCAGACGAGCTTTTGGAAAATCATGGGGACTCAAACCCAGATACATTCATTGGATCTACACAACTATTGTTAGACCAATTTTAGCATATGGATGTCTTGTATGGTGGCAGAAAGGAGAAGTCGCGACAGCTCAGTCAAAGCCAAATCATCTCCAAAGGATGGTCCTAATGGCGATGACAGGAGCATTCACGACAACTCCTACTGCTGCTATAGAGGCGCTACTGTGCATTAAACCACTACATGTATTCCTATTGAACAAAAAGCATTATCTTGTGCATACCGTCTTAAGGTTACAGGGCTTTGGAACAGTAACCCTATTGACTATGCTACCAGCCACACTCCCTTGTGGTCTCAAAAGGTTACGTGGGATGAGTTTGTTATACGGACGGTTCTCTGTTGAATGGTCGTGCTGGTGCTGGTGTCTACTGTCGTGAAATGAGGCTGAAGCAGTCTCATTCACTTGGTAGATACTGTACTGTGTTCCAAGCAGAAATCTACGCGATTCTGTGTGGAGTACAATCGGCTCTTCAGCAGAGAATCTGTGGTAAACGATTTTATTTTTGTTCCGACAGTCAGGCAGCCTTAAAAGCACTCAGTTCGAATGACTCACGGTCGAATCTAGTGATCGCATGTCGAACTCAAATTGAAGACCTCAGCATTTCAAATGCTGTTTACTTCTTATGGGTACCCGGCCATTCTGGTATTACTGGAAATGAATGGGCTGATGAGTTGGCTAGAGCAGGTGCAACGAATGATTTCGTTGGTCCTGAACCAGCTTTACCACTTTCAACTAGTTGGATAAATCACAAGATACGTTCTTGGGCTGCATCCAAACATGCCAGCTACTGGCGCAGCTTGCAAACTTGCGCTCAGACAAAAGCATTTCTACCAGATTTAAATCCGAAAATGTCAAAGTTTCTACTGCATTTTTCCAAGCATCATTGCACAATTCTGGTCAGAGCTCTTACTGGATATTGCAAACTCAATTATCACATGGCTACTATTCAACGTGCTGAGTATCATCGTGTGATTTGTGTGAATGCGATTATGGTACTTCATATCACCTGATATGTAACTGTCCCGCATTGATGCAACTACGTATCCGGGTTTTTGGTTCTCCATACATGGTTGAGTCTGTGTATGCGGAGCTAAAATTAAAGGATATTCTCTCGTTTCTCACCCAATGTGGTAAGGAGCTATAGTCAGAAGGGTTCATCGTTCTTCCTGGAGTAAATGAATCCTTTCTGTATTCACCTTAAGTGGGGTTTAGCAGATTGTATGGCATCCTTTGGGGGGTACCGAATTTACTTCTGTTCGTACATACTGCGAATCGTTCTGCATTCTTCCGGGAGTGCAGAATGGTGTCGCTTTTGTAAAGCTTGCTTCATTTAGAATTGGAACAAAGACAATTGCCTGTATTTCAGTTATTTATTATTGTATTCAAGATCTTTTTTTATGCAAATGTAGCGTTTTCTTCATACTTTTAAGAAAAAATACGGATAAAATTATTCGTCACGGTTTTGAAGGAATTCTCGAATTTTTCCTGTAACACGGCTCAGTAGGCGGCGCACACCTTCTTCGTCCATCGTTTTAGCTATCTTATTCCACCAGGTCGTCATCTGATTGATGTTTTTGACAACCTTTCCTTTTGCCTTGAGTCTCCTCTTCAGGATTGCTCAATATTTCTCAATAGGGTGGAACTGGGGGCAGTTGAGTGGGTTAAGGTTTTTCGGAACAAACTGGACCACTTTCTCTGCATACCATTCTTAAACGGCTTTGCTGTAATGACAGCTTGCCAAATCTGGCCAAAACATTACAGGATGGTCGTGGGATCGAATGAAAGGCAAAATTCGTTTTTGGAGACACTCTTTTTGGTATAGTTCCGATGCCATTGTCTTATTTGTAACGAAAACTTTCGTTTTTTTGCCGCAGCTGCAAATGCCCGGCCAAATCATAAATTTTCTTGCAAATTTGTCGGCAAAAACAAATTTAAATTTGGCTGGAACATCCCCCCGAGTCGTTGCCAAGTAAAATCTTTGACCTGGGATTTGCCTGAAGTCAGCCTTGACATAGGTTTCATCGTCCATCAGAAGACACCCGTCGAACTTGGTCAGCACCTGGTCATATAGTTTCCGAGCACTAATTTTGACCACACTATTCTGTTTTATGGTTCGATTTGGCTGTTTGCTACCTCGATACGACTTGATTCCTTCCCGGAGTCGAGTTCTTCTCATGGTACTATGGGCAGTACCAAATTTTCTGGCCAAATCACGGTCCGACAGATTAGGATTCCTCTTAACCGTCTTCAACATCTTACCACGCAGTTTCCGATCGACAGTTCCACTCCGACGATTGGCCTCCACTTCCGAATCGTCGTCAATCTTTCCTTATACCGTTTGAAAACGCGCCATTCGGTATTTCTGGGCAATTTCAGCTGTTTAGCTAGCTTAGATGCAGACCACAATGGATTTTCCAAATAACTGAGCACAATTTTTTTTTCCTTCTTTCGGCTTCCATGTTGATTGTTTACAAGGTACAGTCGATTTTCGGAATGTCAAAAATCATACGTGAAGCTGACAAAATTCCCGACACGTGGGCGCCAAGAGCTTCCAAATCCGTCCACCAGGAGCGCCACAATATGAGCAAAAGTTTGTTCCAATTCTAAATGAAGTAAGCTTTAAGATCTCTAAAACCTCTCGGGGGTTGGAGGTTTTATTAACAGCAGACTGTTCGGGACCTCGTAGAGGTTCAGAATTTACTTCTGCTTCCACTAAATGTGATCCCCAGCAGATTGTTCAGCATCCCTTAGGGGTGCAGAATTTACTTCTGCTCGTGTGTTTTTGTGTCGTCAATTTTTCCCATCCTCCTAGTCCAACCCTTACCATTTCCTTTCAATCCTTCCCTCTTATATATCGGGAAAATGATGCTAAAAACAAATTGATGGCAAGGCACAAATCTCCAAATATCAAGGGGAACGTGCCATTTGAGCCAATTTGTTCTGATTACTGATTCCTGAACTCACGCAGATATTTTCCGGTCCGGTCGTCGAGTTTAGTCGAAGCTTTAAATTGACTTTTCAACTATCCCAACTTTTTTGGAAAACAAACTCTAAACAAAATGTTCCAATAGTTACAATCGATAATCACTTGTTACACAACGCACAGTCCGTGAATTCTGCAATCAAGGCACTAGCAGCCAATTCGTCGTGTAGCTCTTCGTGTTCTGATGAAGGAGCACATTTCGTAACGAGTGAATTAAATAAATTTTATTCAATTTGGATTCGCGTATGGAATGAAATTGTTGGAAATTATCTAATCATTTATTCAATTTATTCATTCATTCGCCCCAAACCGAACGGGGAAGCGAATATTTGCACTTTCTCTCTTCCGATCCAACCGACCCGGACATCAGAGAAGAAGGATAGACCATTCGCTTTGGCTGAGGTTTCTCATGGTTTCCTCGCTTTTGTTCCCCAAACGAGCTTGGGTTCGGTAATCCGTTCGAATTTTTAGCGTTAGAACAGTTTTTTCCGCTATCTCACTCGGTCTCTCGATCCTTCTCGCTATTGCTTTCATTCCCGCCACTAAAACTCGACCGAAACTGAAAATTGCATCCGATTGCGCTGACAGCCGGGTGGCAGCATTACGGGCAAACAAGACTAACGGGAAGATGCGAAATTCATTGTGCAAATTGAAAATTTATCCGATGACGATGAGGAATGGTAATTTCGCCATTGGGAAAATTGCGAATTGCGAGCCACACGATTCTATTTGCTGCTACGCAAATTGCTGACGTTCGGGATCCGCTTCAAACTGGAACCCCCTTTCTAGACCGGGCCATCGAACTTGAATACGACGTTCGATCCTGTTCGAATGATCTAATATTTCGAATGTTTGTTTTAAAAAAATTAATTTGCATTCGAATTCGAACAAAACGAAATCGCACTACGCGGATGTCAAAAATC
This sequence comes from Malaya genurostris, assembly GCF_030247185.1. Lineage (NCBI taxonomy): Eukaryota > Metazoa > Arthropoda > Insecta > Diptera > Culicidae > Malaya > Malaya genurostris. The sequence continues at coordinate 43,946,331 of NC_080571.1, forward strand.
AATCACAGCAAGCGGGCATAGTTCAAAATATTATTGTTGTTATTTTCAACTGAAAAGACTCTTCCTGTAAAATCAGTGAAAAATTCTTTTTGTCTCATTCCTGAGCAGCAAAATTCCCACCGTTTGGATTCAGATTACCGTGATTGGTAAATTTAAGGTAAACCCAGTGAACAGAAATATAAATCACTCGACAAGCAAGAAGAACACGAACAGTGAACTAACTTTTCCCCCTTTCTTTTTGTTTTTTTTTTTTTTACTTTCAGAATATCTTCGTAACATCGTTGCAACCGGTCGCTTCTGCTGTTCCCAAAGGTCAAATCTAAATTCCATTCCTGCATCGTTATGGCCCCACGGCGGACACTGAAATCTGTGCATTTTACCGACACCGAATCGTTCTCCAAGCGGATATTTACACCTGACAGATACAATGTGCCGTTGTTTCTGTCGAAAAGTTAGTGCCAAAATGCATTCCTCTTACTATTCTTATCCTTCTCCCATTATAATTATCCATTTGCTGCGCTATGTGTTGAGTCACTGAAACCATTGGACTTTTAAACATGTCCAATGGAATCTTGGAATGTTAAATGATTAAATTTGCGTTACCTGACCATCTGATTTTACAAATACCGTTCAAACTGGATTCTTCATCGATCGTTTACTGCGTTGAAATAGAGCAATGAAGCGAATAAATCGCGACATATATTTAATACCTTGTACAAATCAACAAATCCAACAAAAGTCCGTATTTCAATTATTTCAAAACACCGATGAACGGAAGGAAACCCTAGCCATAAACAACTGAACGAACGGAACTAGCCCCATCGAAGAAAGGAAGCTCATTTTTTCACGCTTCACTTCCTTCTCAGTCACTTAGGCTAGAATCAAGGGAGCAAAGGAGATGGGGTTTATTCGTCCCATGCCGTGTTACTTCGGACCGGAGACGTACGAAATATGTACGCCGGAAGTAAATGAAACAAAAAAAAAACTTTTCGTCAATCTTTTTTTGATTGCTTCGAGTTGACAGCCTCCAGTATAAATTATGTGGTTTTATTTTCCTCCCGAATTGACGAGACAATCAAAGTTGATCCTAAACGGAGAAGCCGTTTTATGTGGCACGGGATTTTCCCCGCCGAGCGAGTCGTGTTTGTCGTTGATCAACCTTCTTTATTGTCCATTACTGTTACCAAACTTTACACACATTCCTCGGCTGATTTCGTGTTTGTTTTCGGTTTAATCTTCTCATTTTAGAACTTATCACCCCGATGGAGCACCGAGATCCACTGAACGTTCTCCAAGCCAGCCGTCGGAAGCTGCTGCTGCGGACGAAAAGTTATGAAAAACTGGACATCCGGAAAGGTATGTTGATAATTTGTGTTGTGTTTTCGGAACTGAAAAACGTCTGCACCCAGGAAATTGGATGACATGACAATTTTTGCCACAAATTGTAAAGTTATTGTCACGTCCCTGCTTACCAAAATTTCTTCATTCTGCGTGATTCTAAAACAATTCTTGAAAATCCAAATCGGGAAATCCAAAGCTTCTGTTCGGGAACATGATGGCATACTTATCAAAAGCATCTAAAAAAATAAGTTATATTGCATCGTTTTGCTAGTGCTTCCCGATGACGAGAACCTAATTGCTTGAATATGTCACCAAATCCGAAGTGGTTGAACGTTTTTTGAAATTCCTCTCAAACTGAACGACATTTCACCGAATTACATTTCATTGAAAGGATCCTTTCACCGAAAAATTCATTTCACCGAAAGGATAATTCTGCCGAAAGGGTCATTTCACCGAAGGATAATTTCACCGAAAGGGTAATTTCACCGAGGTCATTTTACCGAAAGAATTATTTCATCGAAAGGATCATTTCACCGAAAGGGTCATTTCACCGAAAGAATCATTTCCACGAAAGTGTCATTTCACCGTAAAGGTCATTTCACCGAAAGGGTCATTTCACCGAAAGAATCATTTCACCGAAAATGTCATTCAAACGTAAGGGTCATTTTACCGAAAGAATAATTTCACCGAAAGTGTCATTTTACCGTAAAGGTCATTTCATCGAAACGGGAAATTTCATCGAAAGGGTAATTTCACTTAATCGTGCAATTGTTTTAGTATCGCACACCCAAACCTCCGTTTACGAACACTTTTTTACGTTATCTCTTTTTACGTAAGTCTTTTTACGCACCAAATCCCAAATAATGTAATCTTATTTTACAAAGTCAAAGTCTTGGCATTTCATTCCTTTTGTGGAATTTGACCTTGCTGTTTCAACAGACTTCGCAGCCGATTCTTAGCGTACAGAATCATTGCATGGCTAGTATTATGGATCATACAGACACTTAGAATCCTTCCAGGTCGGGGCTCGAACATACGACAACTGACTTGTAAGACCAGCGTCCTATGCATTGAACCGCCAACCCGGGACGCTTATTTTACAAACCAAATCTCAAATACCGTAAACTTGTTTTACGAGCCTACTTCGTAAAAAGAGATTTTTGCATACAATGAGAACGATTTCCGGCTCATTATATTCCACGGAAACTGCTACAATATGGGTTTTTTCGGAACGGGTTTAAAGAGTAGATTCCGGAAAATGGTGTTTGAGGTATTTTGGAAATCCAAGATGGCGATTTTCGATTTATTGATATTCCTTGAAAACTCTTACAATATGAGTATTTTTGGAACGGATTTAATGAATAGGTTTCGGAAAACATAGCTAAGAGTCGTTCTAAAATCCAAGAGGATTATTTTCGATTTATTGATATATTTTAAAAACCCTTAAAATATGAGTATTCTCGGAACAGATTTGATTAGTAGGAGCCGGAAAACGATGTTTGGGGTCGTTTCGAAACCCGAGGTGATGGCTTCCAGTTTATCGATATTTATTGCAATATCTTATAATTGGGAGACTTTTGGATCGGATTTGATTATTAGAGATTGTCCCGAAATTCAAGCTGACGACTTCCGGTTTATCGATAATTCTTGAGACCCCTTTAAAAACCCCTCGTTTCGAAATTCAATATGATGACTTCCGGTATATCGACATTCCTTGGAAACCCTTCCCACCTTATATATTGGATCGACCACAAACATCATTTTTCGGTACTCACACAATAAATCCGTTCCAAAAATACCCATATTGAAAGAATTTTAAGAAATATTGGTGAACCGGAAGCCGCCATCTTTGAGTTCAGAACCACCTTAAATTTCGTTTTCCGACATCTACTCATCCAACCCGTTCCGAAAATATTCAAATTGTAAGGGTTTTTTGGTTTTTTAAGGAATGGTAATAAACCGGAAGTCGTCATCTTTGATTTTGAATCGACCCCGAACATCATTTTCTTGCATCTACTCTCTACTCTACTTTTATATGTTTACAAAGTAAATTCCAGTTCGTGCTCGCATCTCATCCGACACAGTCGACAATTGCTTACGGTCGAGACGATAGAAACAAAGACAATACAGTGTAGTGAACAATAGAGTGTACTAGATGGGCAAATACGATTTAACAAAGCCTGAAACTTGGCCTACAAGGCCAAATTCAATTTGTTTTGATTTCAAGCGCTGCAAAGTTAGACCAGCAGCAACCGAAATTGAAATCTTACTTAAGGAACGAATGCATCTAAGCGTTAATGATGTAGATTTTTTTTTTTTTTTTTTTTTTTTTTTTAAATAACTATTTATTGGAATATGAGTTAAAATTAAATTATTAAGATTTAAATTGGGTGTTCAGCCACAAGTGGTGACTTTTCAGCCCTGTTATATATATATATGATTTGGTTATTGCCATGAAGACATCATTTGCTTCCGCAATTCTGAGATTTTTGTGTAGGAAAAATTCTAAACCTACTTGTATTGTGTAATGGGGAAAAGGAACTTATATACTAACTTACTAACTAATACAGAGAGCGAATCGATTCAATTGAAGATTGCATCGATTTTTGTCGGAATTTGCTTATAATATTATGTGACATTACATCTAATGGTTCTATATTTGTGAGTCTGTGTAACTCATTTGTACTAAACCAGGGAGGACGCTTCAGAATCATTTTCAGAATTTTATTCTGAATCCTTTGAAGCGTTTTCTTCCTGGTGGAACAACAGCTTGACCAAATTGGTACCGCATAAAGCATGGCTGGTCTGAAAATTTGTTTATAAATTAACAATTTGTTTTTTAAACAGAGCTTAGAATTTCTGTTTATAAGAGGGTTAATGATGTAGATGAGATTCAATTCAACAAGGCGTCTAACTGTGTGTACATTATGTTCAAACGTGAAAGAGAGGCAATTGCATTTGCTTCGGTTAATAACGAGGTGCACAGTGTTGATCATGACAATGTTTAATATAAAATCCCTGTGTACTTGGTGGACAATGCCATAGAAGTACGCGTGCATGACCTTCCCCCGCATACCATCGATGGGTTCGTTCGCGAAAGTATGTCGCAGTACGATGAAGTTCTTTCCATCGAAAGGGAAGTATGGCGGAATTTTTTCCCTGGTATTCGGAATGGCGTGCGAGTGGTAAGTATGCAACTACGTAAAGCAATTCCATCTTACATCATTTGTGATCAAGACGGGATACATCCATGTAAAACGCTGATTACGTATGAGAATCAACTGGTTACATGTCAGTACAACCTGCACACTACGGCAAACCTTGCACTGAAACTGCCAAAAGGACATCTTCAAACAAAAACAAGGACAACCGCCCAACAACGGAAACTAGTGAGCGCAGTACTCCTGTTGTACCATCAAACCAACCGGCAACTGCAATTAATGCACAACAAGGCGCGTCTACAGCAACTAACAACCAACCCAAGAATGCGAATTACAAGGAAAACGAAAAAACGGAAACCAACAACGATACCACCGATGCGGCAATGGAGGACGAGATGAGCCACGGACAAAGTGCCCCTCAATCATCGCAAGATAAAAATGGAAGTTCCTCTCCCCCTAGAAAAAGGGTGACAACGAGATCCAACGGTAAAAAAAATAGTTTATCTAATCAAAAAACATGGCTCATTCGGCCACGTAAAGCTTGTACGCAAATTGGCCTGAATAAAAAAAATTACAAAAAAAAGTAAATTTCAAACAAGGTAAACTTTTTTACGAACCAAATCCCAAATAATGTAAACTTTTTCACCTCGATTTACGAATCCCCATTAAGTTCGTAAATGAAGGTTTCGGTGTATTGGAATTGATTTGAAATAAAGAAAAATGACCGATGATAGTGTTAACCTCAAATGTTTAATTCGGAAAGAATACCTTCTTGATTGAATTTTTTTGGTTGTTGTTTGATCCTCAGAGTGGAACTCTCGCTACCGCTCGTTCGGTCCTAACTAAGGCAAAAAAACCTAGCTTTGAGTAAACCAGACTAACGTGGCGGTAACAGGTTTGAATTCGGAAGGCTGCCGCTTCCGACGGCTGGCCGGTGGAATGACCCTTTCGGCGAAACGACTACCGGCGTAATGACCCATTCAGGCTTTTGGCAAAATGACTCTTTCAGCGAAACGACTTCCGGTGTGAAATGATTCATTTGGTTAAACGTTTTTCGGTTAAATGACTCATATGGTAATCATTCAACGATCCCTAAATCGAAATTGCGTGAGACAGATTAGATTGATTATATGTTACCATATGGCAAAGTGTGCACTATATTGGCACTGCCGAATACATCATATTTACCGGATATGGCTCCCAATGACTGTTACATGTTTGCAGACCTATGGCGTTTTTCATTGAATAATACTGGTGACGTAGATTGTTCTAATTTCGCACTTTTAAGCACAAATTGCAATGAAATGAAACATCGTCAGAATATTGCATTTCGGCTCGAAAGTGCAAAACCAGAGCAATCCACGCCACCAGTATTACACCACAAATCAACGCAAACAATTCATTGGTCCGGAGGATGTAGAGCACACGAATGACGCTGTGGTTGAAGAATAATCCTTTGTTTCTTGATACGGATTTTCTAAGCGATAATGACTAAATTTTTTATTATTGCGGCTAGTATTCTCTGTTTGACTTCAGCTTTTTCGGATGAATCGCTTGCTCTATAGTAAGGCTCTATTTCAACCAAAGGCCATCGTGAAGGGCTTCTTTGCCTAATGCCATACTACATAATTGTGAACTACGACAAATATTTATTTCTGCTCAAACCCTGTTGGCAAAACCAACCACAAAAACGATATCATCTAGTCGAAGCCGGTGATCAATAGGGACACAGTGAGACATGTAAGTTGGAAATCATCATTTTATGTCCAGAGATCTGTATCTGATCCACTAAACAATAACCAACCACTTCACTTGATGAGTCGAAGACGAAACGTAAATTTAAGTTAAAATGGTTATGTGCACCTAGCATAAATTTGGAGGTAAAAGCAAGCTTTTTCTCCTTCAAATTACCAATAACCAACCAGTAAAATGACTAAAAATAGGACGGCCATCGTGCCATCGATTCATGTGCCATGTTATTTCATTATTGCCAAAAATCATGTATAAATGTGAGAAATAAATTCTTTTACATGAATAACTAAGCAGTTCAGTTCGGTTGTGTTTCAGACATTCATCATCGAATGTGACTATCGCAAATCTCACTTAATCGATGTGGAAACGGTCCCTTTTCAGTACGTTTGACTAAAAATATGAAGCATAAAGTAGGGTTTATATATTCATATATCTTTTGATTTATCGTCGTCCTTTGGAAGTGGGTGAGCTTACGTTTGTTTGGTGAGTTAAACCGGATTTTATTAGAATATAGGTCAATTTAACTTTTTCCTTCCAACTCTTGTTGAAAAGTTGAATGGGTAAGCAAGAATATAAGTCTGTGAAATTTCTGAGAATGATGTTTTATCTTCACTTTCACATTTTAATGATATTAGTGCATTTGGAGCATGCATTTCCTGCTCCCCATTTCCATCACAGCTTTAGTAGTGCAGCTCACCAGGGAATATCATCTTTCCGTTCTAACACAATCACATTGATGAAAAGTAATATCAGCTGTAAAGTTGCCTCCCCGAAGACATGGGCACACATAAATTTCGCACTTAAACGCAGACCATGGAACAAATCATCCTTGATAAATCCATCATGCTTACTGGGGTAACTTTCAACGAACGCTCCGCTTCGAGCAAGGCTCCTTATTTGATATTGATAAAGTGCTCATCTATCATTTTATCCCACCCCAGAGTCAATATCCAGTTGCCTCTTCCTGGTCGATGTGTACGCTGTATGTCGAAAGCAACATAATAAAGAACTCCCGAGGACAGTTCTGCTGCTGCTGGTCTGTATGCGGAACCGAATGCGATAATACCCGTTTCTTCCCGAGGTCTGAAGAAACAAACGAAACGAGTAAAGGAGCATCGATGGACAGTTCATCCTCCGCGTTCTCTGGATGTCCTCATCCGAGCTAATACTACAGCAGCTGCAGTTTATTGAATCCTTCCTTCAGTAATGAACCAGAGAAAACATAAAATTTGCAGGTTAGCTACGTAACTATGGTCCACAAGTATATCAGAGCCGGATCCACAATGCATAACTTGGGGGGAACTTGGGTTGACACAATCGTAACGCTGCTGAGTTGCCATTCGTTCGAACTCAGTTTTCCTGTAGCAAATGCGACCGTCGTATCGATGTGGATTGATACAAAATTAAATATATGGAGCAGAATCTGTTGAGACAATAAAAAAAATGCAGAGAAAGTCCTTCACTCTATCGAAGCCAAGATCTGTATCGTGTATTCCTAGCATCTAGCATGGCTATCGAAGAGAGCAGGTGGAACTGATAGTTTTTACTTTGTTTTTTTTTTCTCTTTCCAATAAGAATTCATAGTACAATCAGGTGCCACCCCGTTATGTGCTGACGAGTAGATGAAGAAATAGTTATCAAACAATTTGATCAGTATGAAAAACTATGAACTTGAAACTTGGTTCCATTTTAAAGTAAATGTATTCCTTTCACAATTTATTCTGGCATGATTACATTATTTATGTTTGACCTATTCCATAAAGAAATTCCTCCACCTTCCACCTTGTTGTGTAATGATGCCTTTCTCAATAACATTTCATTAGAAATCGAAGCAAATTACGATGGATTTTTTGACAATCTGTTTCCAGGCCTACAAGTTCTAATAATTAAAAAATCTGTTCTTAAATATAAATTTGTGTGAAATACGACAGTCCATTTATGTGCATCTTATAAAATGTAAAATCACAAGATTTTTTCGAACTGTGCATTTATATGTATATTATAGAGACAAAGACTTTGTTTCAATTAAAGCTGGTTGATTCACCTCTTATGCCTCATTTCGATATAATCAATTCAACGAAAATGAAACCAAACGAAAATCTGCGCTCCTGTTACTGCTCTGCTGTATAAGAAATTCACATTAAATGAGTAGTAATACCTTTCCAGCAGCATAATGAAACATGCTTTGTGATAGGATTTTAATTTTTGTTATTTTCATCAATATAATCATTTGCAATCACAGCCTATGAGTTTGGTTATGTTTTCGTTCTCCTGTACACGCCATACGAAATTGAACAAAGCACGCTGTGTGCTTCGTTCGCAAAAGCGATGGTGTTTTCTTATTTCTTAAAAGTACGTTTTGCATCGTCATTTTGCATGATGGTTTGAAAGTAATTCGGATCTGGACGAAATTGCACAGTATCTCTTAAGATCGATGCTGAGAAAACGAAGTAATTTCCGTTTTTGGAATTTTTCTTCACTATTATCGGTGCTTTCGAAACCGGAAACCGGAGACTAACAGTCCCAAAGTAGGTTTATATATCCATCTAACTAACAAGATCTGCAAACTAGATGAATTTACCAGTAAGTTTTATAAAAATTGGCTCCTCGTTTCGCCATCAGTTGTGACAAAATACTCACGAAATTAATTTATTTTTTCAATTATCGCGCCTAATTCCGGAAGTCGGACTCGGGTCGACTTTTCGGATACTTTTTAAACAATTTCAAGACCTTTTATGTGCATTTTTTGCGCATCTTCTCATAAATTTGCACATATTACCTTGTGATTCCGAAATCGAAAGACGGAAGTCTTTCGTTTGAATCTAAGTTTGTGAAAATCGGTTCAACCATCTCTGAGAAAAGTAAGTGACTATTTTTTCCATAGTTTTGGTTCATATCACCCTAGAGTTCCGGAACCAGAAATCGGATCGGGACAAAATTCAATAGATGCAGTGAGTGACATTATTTGTCACATACATACAGACATTTGGTGGTTTCAACGAACTGAGTCGAATGGTATTTGGCACTCGGCCCTCAGATTCTAGAGTATAGATTATAGATTATAGATTATAGATTATAGATTATAGATTATAGATTATAGATTATAGATTATAGATTATAGATTATAGATTATAGATTATAGATTATAGATTATAGATTATAGATTATAGATTATAGATTATAGATTATAGATTATAGATTATAGATTATAGATTATAGATTATAGATTATAGATTATAGATTATAGATTATAAATTATAGATTATAGATTATAGATTATAGATTATAGATTATAGATTATAGATTATAGATTATAGATTATAGATTATAGATTATAGATTATAGATTATAGATTATAGATTATAGATTATAGATTATAGGTTATAGATTATAGATTATAGATTATAGATTATAGATTATAGATTATAGATTATAGATTATAGATTATAGATTATAGATTATAGATTATAGATTATAGATTATAGATTATAGATTATAGATTATAGATTATAGATTATAGATTATAGATTATAGATTATAGATTATAGATTATAGATTATAGATTATAGATTATAGATTATAGATTATAGATTATAGATTATAGATTATAGATTATACATTATTGATTCTTGTGCACTTTTTCTTCTAAGGACGAATTTTGTGCCAATTCGAACAAATGTTCGCAGCACCCTCTCAGATTTGAATGAAATTTTTCGGACTTGTAGACTTTGTCACAAAAAGCCACTTTCCAGCCACTCATTCTTCTCGGAGATGGCTAAACTGATTTTCATGGATTTAGATTCAAATGAAAGGTCTTGTGATCATATACAACGTTTCTCAGAAACTGTTGAACCGATTGTCTCATTCAAATGAGAGGTATGATTTCCCCCCATTCCGGTTGCGGAATTACAAGGTGATTGGTGAAAAAATTCTTTGGAATTATCAGATGACGCTATCATTGTTAAACCCATATTACATTTATAAAGTACTAACTTTTAAAAAACTATGTGTGAAATTTCATGACATTTCGATTAGTAAGAAAAAAGTGACAGCCATTAAAGTGAAGCTACTTTTGTCATTTTTGAAACAATGGATTACAAACAATTCCGTGTGATCATGAGAAAACTCCTTTCAAAGTGATTGCCACGTTTACTCACAGTCGATCAAAAACAACTACGTGTTGATGATTCAGAGCAGTGTTTGGCCATGTTTACAAGTAACAAATCAGATTTTTTACATTGATATGTGACAATGGATAAAACATGGATCCATCACTTTACTGCGGAATCAAAACGATCTTCATCTGAGTGAACTGCAGTCGGTTAACCACGTCCTAAGCGCTCAAAGACACAACCGTCAGCTGGGAAAGATTCGAATTCAGTATCTTGGGATGCACATGGTATCATCTTCACCGACTATCTTGAGAATGGAAAAACAGTCAATATCGAAATCGATGGTAACGATGATTAAATTGAACGTATTACACTTCGAATTGCTTCCTCATCCACCGTATAATCCCGATCTGACCCCCAGTGACTACTACAGGCTATTCGCTAATCTCAAAAACTTTTTTATTTATTTATTTATTTATTGGAGCAGGGAAAAACCCTCTTGAGTTGACCAACTATTAGTACTTACTCAAAAGGGCGCAAAACCTCCTCATCTTTTAGTACCAACAGATAATACAAAATCCAAATGATACAATTTTACTTAAAACTAATACGAGCTATACTTTACATTCAAACATTAACTACATTACACTTAAGCAAAATTAAATTACATACGAAGGTTCTTAAATACATTCAATAATAGGTCAAGTTTTAAAAAAAGCAATAAATAAACGTTTGAGAGTGACACGAGATAGATTAAAATCAAATATTGTATAACATCGATTAAATATGCGAGCCATACTAGACAGGGGTTCATTCTTCGCGTAATTTGTTCTAGAAAACTGGATGACGAGGAAAGAGTTGCTCCGGAGAGTTCTGCGTCGGATGTTTATATCCATTTGTTCAAGAAGATCAGGACAGTCTATATGACCAAGTATCAAGTCGGAGATAAACATTGCTTTAGAGACGTTGCGTCGATCGCTAAGTAGCTCAAGTCCAATTAAATTACATCTGTGTTCATATCTAGGAAGATTATAAGGGTCTCTCCAAGGCAGCTGACGTAGAGCAAATCGGACAAATTTATGCTGCACAGCTTCGATTCGTTGTACTCCATTACGGTAATAAGGTGACCAGACTACTGCCGAGAACTCAAGTACAGAGCGAACCAGGGCAATATACAATGCTTTTAAGCAGTGGATGTTTTTGAACGACTTCGTCATTCGGAAGATAAAACCGAGTTGCTTGGATGCCTTTGAGACGATGTACGATATATGCTCACAAAAAGTTAATTTGCTATCAAGTATGACACCAAGATCTTTGATGCAGCTTACTCTATGTAGATCAACACCGAGAAGCGAATAGTTGAACATTATTGGATTTCGTTTACGGTTGAAGCTTATTATGGAACATTTTGATGCGTTCAGTACCATTCTGTTGACCTGACACCAGTTTCCGAAAATATCAAGTTGTTCCTGAAGAAACTTAGCATCGTTTTGGCAGGACACGTTGAAGAATAATTTGAAGTCGTCTGCGTATGAGAGCTTAGAGCATTTCAACGAGAGATTGACGTCATTAATGTAAATTAGAAACAGAAGAGGTCCTAGGTGACTTCCTTGTGGTACGCCAGATGTGATAGCAAAGGATTGAGAAGTGATGTCTCCGATTTTTACCGACATTTTGCGGCCAATAAGGTACGACTTTATCCAGTCAAGGAACCTTCCGTGGAAACCGATGCGCTCAAGTTTTGCTAATGCAATTCTATGATTAATCTTGTCAAATGCAGCTGATAAATCAGTATAAATAGCGTCTATTTGATGACCTTTTTCCATTTCACGGATGATAAATGAAGTATAACGTACTAAATTTGTATTCGTTGAGCGCCTAGGAACAAATCCATGTTGATCGGCAGAGATGTAATGTGAGCTGCAGCGAAACATGAAGTTCATGACGATCAACTCAAACAACTTGGAAGCTGCACTCAATGACGCAATACCACGATAGTTCGAGATGATATGCTTGTCGCCTTTCTTGTGCACAGGAAATAATATTGACTTTTTCCAAATGTTAGGGAATTCGCCAGAAGACAGCGAACAATTGAACACATAGGCTAGTGGAGCTGCAATGCTATAAGCACATTTTTTTAGTACTATTGATGGAATACCGTCAGGACCTGGATTCGAAGAGTATTTGAGATTTTTACACGCTTCAATAACATCGTCAAATGAAACACTGGCTGGAAAACCCACCGATGGATAGTAAGGTACGTTATTAGCAGCATTTTCGATTGCTTCGTAGTCAAGGTTATCGTTACTGAATACACTGCCAAAGTGTTCACGGAAAAGGTTACAAATACTCTCAGTCGTAGTTGCTTCGACATCACCGTAGACCATCGAACTCGGAAGTCCACTTTCCTTTCTCTGCTCGTTGACATACTTCCAAAAAGCTTTAGGATTATTTTTCAGATTGTCTTGTACCTTCTTCTGGTAAGCTGCGGATAATTTTCTGTTAAGCCGTTTGTATGAGTTATTTAAAGCTAAATATCGAGATTGAAGGTAATCGGTTCGGTATTTCGAATATTTTTTCAGAGCGGATTTTTTTGCAGTTTTCAATCGTTTGAGTCGCTTGCAGGCCCATTTAGACTTGTTCGCCAATAAGGAATTCAACTCAAAAAAAGAAGCAATTGCTGAATGTGAAACCGCTTTCGGGACAAAAGACAAATTCTTCCACAAGAACGGCATCGAGAAGTTAAAGAAGCATTTGAAGAATTGTATTGCTGTTGAAGAATCTTACGTTGATGAATAAAATCGATTTTCAATAAAAAAAGTGTTTTTTTTAGATAGTCACACGTCTTATTGAATGATGTGTTATCATTTACTTGTACACCCATTTGAGCATAAGTTGATTACACAAATTTTAGTGGAGCATTTTATAACATTTTATTTTGTCTGTACGCTATGAATCAGCTGCAAAGTCTGCTGAAACAGAGAAGCAAAATTTCCCAAAAAAAGGGATTGTGTAAACTCAAGACTTTGCTTACAGAAGAGTTTTTTGGTATATGAAAATTTTAATTGGTCCTTAAAAATTTTAATTGGTCTCAAATTCTTGATTGTTTGGTTTGCATTCGTCCGTTCTTCTTCTTAAAAGTATATCTACTAACAACAGTCAATGATAATTTTCCCACTTTTTTGAAAGACGTTGGTTACCCTAATTTACAATAACTTTGGTTAAGCAACTCTATTCCTTACTTTTTAAATTAGTATTTTTCCTACTATTCCATCAAAGAAGTTCAACATATTACCCGTATTTTCATTCATTGTCAATGCTTTTCTCGTATTTTATCCCACGTAGTATAGAAATACCTTTTCTACAACCTTGCATTTGACGCTCATAACCTTGATGCTTTCCGTAAAGTAATAATTGTCAATTAATTTACGATCTAGTTACCGTTGCACTTTTCAGAAACTGGAAACCCATCGTAAAAGAAACGGAAGCAAGCTGGTATTCCAAAACTCCAACTAATTAAGTGTCAAATAAATTTTCTGCTTGCACTCACCACAACTTTAGACTTATGAAGCAGCATAGATTGCTATTTTTCCGAGTTGCAGATCAAAGAAAACCATAGCAACTAGTAAGATGAAACAAATCTAAATTTATCACCTATCAATTCAAATGATATTTTACACTTCGTACATCAAAAGATCAGCTCCAGATACCGTTTTTTTTTTCAACCAACCACAGTCTTCATCCTCCTGGCACGTGTGTTCCCCCACCCATTTTACACCCATGCGCAATTCCCTAACTTTGATTGTTTCCGAATATTTTCTTTTTATCACTCCCCTGCCTGCCCAACACCTACCAACCTACCGGTATCGATATAGTGAAAACGAACAGCAGGAAACTGATTAAAATTTTATGATATTCTTTCCTTCTCCGACAGTACGTGGGTGGGTGGTTCGTATTGATATTGGATCCTTCGTCTTCCGAGAGGTGCTCGGTCGGTATCGGTACGTGTTTTGCCAAGCTGACACTGCTCTGCCGGCTGCCACGTTCGTTGTCTGTGCCATCGAGGACACGATATTTTCAAAGCCGCTTGCTTGCTCCCTCCCCCTCCCCTTCATTTACCGTTGACCGCTGGACCATCTCGGATCGGCGATTCGGAATCGCCAATCATCGTCGTAAAGTTGGTGCCATAAATTATTACTGCGGTGGCTGGATTTGTCTGGCAGGATACTAACAAAGTTCGACGAACAAAGTAATTGATACTTAAAGTCGGAATGATCGACCTGGTTGCAGGTCGAGCATCGAGCTTTTTTTGGAATTAGTTCCGTTTTTTATGTGCCTTTTAGTGGGGCATAAAAAATGCACAGCGAGTAGCATAAAAATGCCGGGGCCGGGTGTTCTGTTCCTTTTTTATCAGTGTTTTAATTAGACTAACTTGTGCATCTAGCACAACATTGCTGTGGTACCATAAAAATTGTTTGTCCCATTCGTGGGCAGTTGAATGACTTCTTCTGCAAATCATTCGAATCATCGAATGCAATTAAATTAAAAAAGTCGGCAATAATTCCAGTATTTATTGTTGCAAATTGGTTAAAAAATTTGTTGTTGCAAACTGGTTACAAATAAGCTGTATCAATGTTATCCTATCACTTGGATTACAATAAATATTTCTGGTTACAGTATCAAGAATTAAAGTTTTGTGCTACGGTAATTAAAAAAAATACATTGAATATTTCTTTTCAATTTTCCTCATGAGAGTGGGAAGCTAGTGTAAACTTTTTAAAACGCTTGAGTTGTGCTGAATATCACTTCATCAAAATTCTCCGAAAAAGGAAAGGAACCTCTCCGAGTCGGTGAACTAATTAACAGCACTTCTGAAACACGCGGAAAGAATATTCTAATTCAGCGCTTCAGTGAAATTTGCAGTTTCAAATTTAAACTCGGAAAAAAAGTTCTTTATGTTTAGAAAGACGGGTGGGTAATATCAGCGACATAACTGGATGACGCGACTACGAATAAAAAAGGATCATTCAAGTTGTTCGATGTTGATCACTGTTGAGGTTATTTACTTCGAATGCGAAATAACATTTCGACATGAATTTACCATATTACCAGTGGCGTACTGCATATTGCTGATTCAAGTCAGGAGCGAGATCCAGGTCCAGATCCTGCACTCGTAGTATAGTAAATCTAGGTATGGTTCCAATTCCAAAATCTGAACCTGGACCCGAATGGTGAAGTTCGTGCTCTGGAACATCACGATCTTCCCCAGGATCCGGATCTGAGTCAATAACACGGTAAGCCTAGGTTCAAACCAAGATTCATGGTCTGAATCTGGATCAGAAGTTAATCAATGGATTGATTGCAATCGAAACCCGGTTCAAAGACCAGGATTCTATACCTAAGTTTTGGACCTAGAGTCGAGTTCAGAATTTGGGATTTAAATTGAACATCTGGATCTGGAACTTTGATTTTGGCTCATTCTGGACTGTGATTTTGAATCTGGACCCCGATTCTGGACTTGAATTCTGCTCCTGGATTCTTAACTAGCATTCGGAAACTTAGTTCTGAACCTTGATATGAATTCTGGATATGAATTTTTGACCGGAATTCGGAACCTAGACCTAGGCCGTGATTTGAATCTGGACCATAATCCATTCAGTTCAACCCAAGATTCTGGAACTAAATTCTGGCCCAGGATTCAGAACTTAAATTCTGTACCTAAAGCTTGCTTCAGATAGAATTGGAACAGAGACAATTGCCTGTATTTCAGTTATTTATTTTTTAATTCAAAATCTTTTTTTATACAATTGTAGCGTTTTCATCATACTTTTAAGAAAAAATACGGATAAAATTGTCCAGTATTTCTTAATAGGGCGGAACTGGGGGCAGTTGGGTGGGTTAAGGTTTTTCCGGTACAAACTGAACCCCTTTCTCTGCATACCATTCTTGAATGACTTTGCTGTAATGACAGCTTGCCAAATCTGGCCAAAACATTACGGGATGGTCGTGGGATCGAATGAACGGCGAAATTCGTTTTTGGAGACACTCTTTTTGGTATAGTTCCGATGTCATTGTCTTATTCGTAACGAAAACTATCGTTTTTTTTTTGCCACTGCTGCAAATGCCCTGCCAAACCATACATTTTCTTGCAAATTTGTCGGCAAAAACATCCCCCCGAGCCGTTGCCAAGTAAAATTTTTTACCTGGGATTTGCCCGAAGTCAGCCTTGACATAGGTTTCATCGTCCATCGGAAGACACCCGTCGAACTTGGTCAGCACCTGGTCATATAGTTTCCGAGCACCAATTTTGACCACACTATTCTGTTTTATGGTCCGATTTGGCTGTTTGCTAGCTCGATACGACTTGATTCCTTCCCGGAGTCGAGTTCTCCTCACGGTACTATGGACAGCACCGAATTTTCTGGCCAAATCACGATCCTTAGCTTAATTTTATAATCGCTGCAATGAAAAGTTCTGTCCAAGCCGCCATTTTTTACCTTTGCCATTTGCTCCAATCCATGGCGCATAACTTGTCAGGTCAGCTTCAAAAACTACTACACCACCAAAAATTGGATCGATTCATTTGTCGAATCTGAGGAAAAGGAATTTTTCAAACGTGGTATCCGAGTCTTAGTGGTGGTATATAACGATGGACTATACTTTGAAAAACGGTACTGCAATGATACTCTCACTAAAAATCATGAAACTTCAATAGTTTATTCTAACGCCTGATATATTATAAATAAATTTATATAACGACATTTATATAGGTATTTTATGTTATGTATGTTATAAATATTCTGATTTTATTTATCATAAAGCCGTTTATTTAAATTTTACTGACACCGACTTCAGTTACAAAAGTCTGGCCTTTGTTTTACGGCTGCTCGGCCATCCATGGAAGTTGACCATCAATGTTAACTTCCCTCTCTGAGCAGCCTAGATAGCCGTGTAGTGTCGGTAGCGGTTTCCCAACTGCTAAGAATAACGCTACGGTCCACCTGTACCGGTGGTATAAGTCCACCAAACAGGTAAGCCGTGTGGCATCCGGCGGAATTATTTTTTACCAAGAATTGATCCACTGGTTTCCTATTCCATGTCGTAAAAGGCCACAAAAATAGGAACTCCTAAGTCAAGGTGTATTTCCGTGCCGATGGCTGAATGGCTGCAGGAGGTTAAACATTGCAGTCGTGAACGGAATATCTTGGGTTTTTCCCTTACTGGATACACGCAATGCTTAGCAATCAACTTCTTTGATCATCGCTTCGGCAGGTCAGAGATTAGAAAGCTGAGTGTCTGTGGGTGTCCTCAAGGTGGTGTACTATCCCCACTTTTATGGAACCTAGTCGCTGATAGTTTGTTAAGGAAACTTAATAACCTTGGATTTCCGACTTATGGTTTTGCCGACGATTATCATATATTGATGACCGGTATAAGCATTAACACTCTCTTTGATTTAATGCAGCAAGCCCTGCGATCTGTTGAACAATGGTGTTGTCAGGTTTGGATTATCTGTAAATCCGGGCAAAACATCAATGGTGCTTTTCACTCATCGTAGGATAATTACAGGAGCTCGTCCGTTGCAGTTCTTTGGTTCAGGGGTCACTGTGGTCGATCAAGTTAAATACGTCGGGGTTATTCTTGACTCAAAACTGAATTGGTCTGCTCACATTGATTTCAGGATTAGAAGAGCTTGCATGGCTTTCGGCCAATGCAGACGAGCTTTTGGAAAATCATGGGGACTCAAACCCAGATATATTCATTGGATCTACACAACTATCGTTAGACCAATTTTAGCATATGGTTGTCTTGTATGGTGGCAGAAAGGAGAAGTCGCGACAGTTCAGTCAAAGCTAAATCATCTCCAAAGGATGGTCCTAATGGCGATGACAGGAGCATTCACGACAACTCCTACTGCTGCTCTAGAGGCGCTACTGTGCATTAAACCACTACATGTGTTCCTAAAACAAGAAGCATTATCTTGTGCATACCGTCTTAGGGTTACAGGGCTTTGGAACAGTAACCCATTAGAATATGCTACCAGTCACACTCGCTTGTGGTCTCAAATGGTTCCGTGGGATGAGTATTTACTCGCTCCTAGTGACCTAACTCTCACATGCAGTTTTCCTTTTAAAACATTCAATGTGAGCTATCCTCTTCGTTAGGAATGATTGTCTGGTTGTCTGGAACGACAACTTGATGAACACATAGTTTGTTTTACGGACGGTTCTCTGTTGAATGGTCGTGCTGGTGCTGGTATCTACTGTCGTGAAATAGGCTGGAGCAGTCTCATTCACTTGGTAGATACTGTACTGTGTTCCAAGCAGAAATCTACGCAATTCTGTGTGGAGTACAATCGGCACTTCAGCAGAGGATCTGTGGTAAACGTATTTATTTTTGTTCCGACAGTCAGGCAGCCTTAAAAGCACTCAGTTCGAATGACTCACGGTCGAATCTAGTGATCGCATGTCGAACTCAAATTGAAGACCTCAGCATTTCAAATGCTGTTTACTTCATATGGGTACCCGGCCATTCTGGTATTACTGGAAATGAATGGGCTGATGAGTTGGCTAGAGCAGGTGCAACGAATGATTTCGTTGGTCCTGAACCAGCTTTACCACTTTCAACTAGTTGGATAAAGCACAAGATACGTTCTTGGGCTGCATCCAAACATGCCAGCTACTGGCGCAGCTTGCAAACTTGCGCTCCGACAAAAGCATTTCTACCAGATTTAAATCTGAAAATGTCAAAGTGTCTACTGCATTTCTCCAAGTATCATTGAAGTATTCTGGTCAGAGCTCTGACTGGACATTGCAAACTCAATTATCACATGGCTACTATTCAACGTGCTGAGTATTATTCGTGTGATTTGTGTGAATGCGATTATGGTACTTCATATCATCTGATATGTAACTGTCCCGCATTGACGCAGCTACGTATCCGGGTTTTTGGTTCTCCATACATGGTTGAGTCTGTGTATGCGGAGCTAAAATTGAAGGATATTCTCTCGTTTCTCACCCAATGTGGTAAGGAGCTATAGTCAGAAGGGTTCATCGTTCTTCCTGGAGTGAATGAATCCCTTCTGTATTCACCTTAAATAGGGTTTGGCAGATTGTTTGGCATCCTCTGGGGGGTACCGCATTTACTTCTGCTCGTACATACTGCGAGTCGTTCTGCATTCTTCCGGGAGTGCAGAATGGTGTCGCTTTTGTAAGATCTCTAAATCCTCTCGGGGGTTGGAGGTTTTATTAACAGCAGACTGTTCGGGACCTCGTAGAGGTTCAGAATTTCCTTCTGCTTCCACTAAATGTGATCCTCAGCAGATTGTTCAGCATCCCTTAGGGGTGCAGAATTTACTTCTGCTTTTATGTGTTTTTGTGTCGTCAATTTTTCCCATCCTCCTAGTTCAACCCTTACCATTTCCTTTCAATCCTTCCCTCTTATATATCGGGAAAATGATGCTAAAAACAAATTGATGGCAAGGCACAAATCTCCAAATATCAAGGGGAACGTGCCATTTGAGCCAATTTGTTCTGATTCCTGATGATTCCTGATGTTATAAATATTCTGATTTTATTTATCATAAAGCCGTTTATTTAAATTTTACTGACACCGACTTCAGTTACAAAAGTCTGGCCTTTGTTTCTGTGATTTTTATTGTCGACCCGCAAACTATTTAAATTAACCTTTAAGGTGCAGAAATGTGTAGGATCACATAGTGTTTTCTGAAAAGTAGAGAAAAAATGCTATAAAATCAAATACTATCAAATACAGTGGCAGCCCTTTCCTACCTATGTAGAACTTTAATAGCAAAACATCGTCATTGCGCCATATATTTTGTATGGAAGGATGAAACGAAAGTTTACAATACCCTATCTTAAAGAGGATATGGAGAGATTATTTCTTATTCAAAAATTTTTATACTTTAAACTGTAATCCTTCACTTATCGGAGAATTCAAAAAAATTAATAGAGTGCAGGAAAAAAATTAATTTATTTTTTGGATTTCTGCCACCTTGGCATCACTGTGCGCCGTTGCAACACAGTTTCGTGAAAAGTGTTTGTTTGATGAAACTACCCTGGGTCAGTTTCAGTTTTCTCAAGCGAAAACGACATAAGTGAATCACGACGCTCCTTTTATGTGCATCTATTGGGACGTAAATTTTTCTAAGTGTGTATGACTAAATTCATAAGAACGTAATCCGCGAAACGACTAAATTTTACTAGAACGATAAAAATATATGTCAAACATACCCCTCCTTTCAAGCAAACGGGTAAATTTGCTTGACTTAGCACTTAAAAATATGTCAGAAAGCAATAAATATAAGTATGATTTACTATTAAATTGAGTATTTTTTGACGTTCATATATGTCGGTCTCTGAAAACGTAAATTTACACGATTTTTTCTAGGTGTGTGCACACTTAGAAAAATTTACATTTTTATAGATGCACATAAAAGGAGCGTCACTATTCACTTACATTCACTTGCTTTAAGCATGTAAAGATACACACTAAAAAATTTTTACATCTTATTAGATGCACATAAATGGAGCGTCACAGTTCACGCAAATTTACGTCTAAGAACATTTAATATTGTGTCTAAAACTCCATGACATGAAATTCATTGAAATAAAAAAAAGAATTCTGTAGCAACCCACCGCGACTTGAACCGAGAATCATTGAATCGCAAGTTCGTCTGTTAATCGACTGAGCCACAGAAGCGTGCATCTGCTTGGCTGGTAAAAGGTGCATTTAAATGTATACAGTCGCACCTGCTAGTAGAACGCAAGTTACAGTCAAAACCAGTGAAATTCAACCTCATCTAACATTAGGTCATTACAAATAAAATTTTCCGTCATTTGACAAATTAGGTCTTTATGAATTACTTCGTATGAGGGATTAAGTCACCTGTGAAATTCAAATTTTTTTGGAGTGTAAGTCATATCATCAACTTCACAGTTTATTTAGCAGGAACTTACATCGATAGAGACTCTAAATTTATTTTTACATGTTAGTAGATGTAATATTGTGACATCACCGAAGAAATTACGGCATGCTTGAATTTACGTCAAGCGTAAATTTAATTTTTTCTAGGAGTGAGGTTTTGGACCAAGACCTGAATTCTAAATTCGAATTCTGCATTCTGGACCTGAATTCCGAACCTTGACCTGAACCTGAATCTGAATTCTTGACCTTGACCTAGACCGCTGAATTCTACACTTAAACACTGAAACTTACGTTTGACGTAAACTCAAGCATTAGTTTCTTTGGTGATGGCAGAGTATTACATTTTTTAGCTCTTTAAAATAAATATTATAACGGGTGGCAACTAAAATTTTGGATTTTTTTCTAGGCCTGTATGCTCAACAACAAACGAGCTCAGAAAGAACTAAGAGTGTGTATGTGTTAGCTCTCTTTCTAATCTTTCTGCTAGTATTTTCTGTTCTGTTCATGCTTGCTCAGTTTGGCTCAAAATGCCGTCGAAACAAGAGCGCGCATTCGCGAGCGCATTGTACAGTTCTACGAACTGCACAGAAATCTCGGCAAATAGTATATGGTACAAAATGTTGCGGCTTCAACAGTTTACAATATCCTAAGATGCCCAACAACTGCTCGTAAGGAAGGTAGTGGAAGACCAGCCAAAATTATGGACGCAAAAGGACTTCGTTCTCTTTCTCGTGCCTTCAACAACAAGGATTCACTGAGTCAAAGGGATGCCGCAAAAAAGTTCAACTGATCTCACCAGTACATCTGCAAAACATTGAAAAGACTCGGAATAAAGTACCGAAAGAAGACACGAGCCCCGGGATATACTGACGCACAGATTTCAACGCTGAATTCCCAATGCCGCTGGTTGATTAAAAAATTTTCCGGAAAAAGTTTTGTTTTGGACGACGAAAGTTACTTCCCTCTTTCGAAGACGCAGATTCCGCAGTCCGCAGATTCGCAGACTATTCAACGGATAGTTCTACTGTACATCCGAACATAAAATATTAGTTTAAACATAAGTTTGAACAGAAAGTGATGCTGTACATTGTCGTTTCCGAGAAAGGCATTTCTAAGCCATGGTTCAAGCCATCTGGGTTGGCAATCAATCAAGATGTGTACCAGAACGAATGTTTGTAGAAAATTTTGATCCCGTTTTTTCAAAAACATCATGCTGATGAACAATACGTGTTTTGGCCGGATAAAGCGTCATCGCATTGCGCCAAAAAAAAAAACAATCGTTCCTGAATACCCATTCGATCCCATTTGTACCCAAAAACCACAACCCGATAAATCTACCTCAGTGTCGCCTAATCGAAGATTTCTTCGGGGTTTTGAGCTCCTTGGTGTACAAAAATAACTGGAGAGCCACGAATTGCTAACAGTTGATTGGTAGAATCAAGAGATGCATTCGCAAAGTTGACATGAAGGCCGTACAACGCTCCTGTTCCGACATCAAACGGAAGCTTCGCCAAACATCCGATTACGGACCGTTTTCAAATGTTCACTAATTTTTTTTCAACAATGAACAATCTATCTTTAATTTCAATAAATCAGATCTTCTCCAAGTAAGTTTGTCTTTTTTTGACAGCTTGAGAAAGAAATCCTAAAATTTTAGTTGCCACCCGTTATCTGTTTCGATGTTAACTTCAGTTAAACTTACTGTAACTTATTCATTTTTACTTACTTTAAGATGTAAATTTAAGTGAATTGTGTCGCTCTTTTTATAAGCATCTAGAGACATAATTTTACACGATTTTTTCTAAGTGTGTAGACCACAATTTTTTATTGGGATCTGCTATTCTGAATTCTGGACATAGATTGTAGTCCAAGATTGTGGAACTAACCTTGCTTTCGAGAACAGAACTTGAATTCTAGACCAGGATTCCGGACCAAATTTTTTTATTCTGGATCCGAAAACTGATTTTCAGATCCTTGCCTGGATTCTGGATCTGAGTTTGATCTAAACCTAGATCCAGGACCAGAATTGTGGATCTGGAATCTAGACCTAGCCCTGAATCTGAATGTTTGACCTAAATTTTAAATCAGAACTCTGAGTCAGGATTATGGTACTGAAATCTGGATCTGGATTCTGGACATTGGATCGAGCGAAATTACGTGGTTAAAATGTTAATTCTGCTAATTCTGGGCCAATTAGGAAAAGGTATCCCATAGCAAAGTAGGAAGCATTCTCGTCGGGATGTTATGCACTAAAAAATCAAACACATCTAAATTCTCTAATCACCAAAATCAAAAAAAATATATTAGTACTTAAAATCCAGAAAATCATTTAACGAACTGCTATTACCCATTTATCGATTCCGTTTTTTACTTCCAGCCGACAAGGAGTCTAACATCAAGCTAGAAACAGGGAAACGACCCACCTTTCCGCTACCCTTCTACCGTTGTCCGAAATCACTGCGGAATTGCCACAAGGAATGGATGCTACCTCCGAACAGGTATCCGACGCATAAATCAATGTAAAGTGATCAAAAGTACAACCCATCACCCGATAAGCATATGCTTAAGTGGGGGGGACGAATGGGATGCCATAAGCCAATAGATCAACCTCACTCGATATCAAATTTACCTTTTATGTTTATTGGCTTCTATCATCCGGTCATAATTTATACCCTTCTTTTCTGCAGTTCATCTCTCAAGTGGAGACTTAGACTTAGGCGACCCTTTTCAAAGCCAAAGAGGGTGATTCGTAAATTTGAATTTTCCCTGCTAACTATTCGGTGATTTTCCTAATAATAGTGGTTAGGATTTATGCGACACAACAGAATAGAATTCACTGTAACACGAATAAACTTGTTCCCGTTGATTACCGCGATGAACGGTTTAGTCCTAATTTTTTTTTTTGTTGTATTCTTCCAGGTATCGATTAGGTGGTAACATCTCCGATTTGGCTATCAAATCAACAGGTAGCAAAGGACCTTATCAATGTTTCACAGGTAATTTAGCAGCTGCTTGACCCTTCGGAACATAAGGTATATAAATATACCGCGGCCTACCGTCCCTTTCCCGGCACCCAGATCGTAACACTGGTTGATTTAATCGCCCGACAAAGTGCTTCGGAATGTTGTTCACGTGCGATGGTGCGAAACCGGGATTTGATAGAAGTAGGGCAACAAACGGTGCTTCCACTGGAATCGGGTCGGGGTTTTATTTACTAGCAGTGGATTTCTTATCGTTTCCTTTCCTTTTTCTTGCTTCCAGGAGAACGCTTCACGCAGGTAACGACTGGCAGTGACAGCCAACCGAACATGGCAAAATTCGAAGACTGCAAAATTCCGGCCGAAATGAACAAGCTTGCCCACCCGAAGCGATACTTTGTGGGGAAGATACGTCCCGGTATGAGTTGAATAGCAAATCGAATAATTGTGAAATTGTTACCCGAATTTGAGTGAATTCGTTTGACAAATATTGGAAAAATCTGCCAGAAGGAATCTCACCGTCAACCTAAAATTTCTACCTTCAGGTGACAGAAACAAACAGCGACCCTGCAGCCGATTGGCCTTATCCCAGGCCACTCTTTGCTGGAGAAATCCAGCCGAACCGGGCCCAAATTGTTACTTCAAAGGCATATTCGACATCGCAAAGGTCGGCTGTAACGAACGGTCCAAGGCACAACCGAAAGCACCGCTCCCGGCGCTAGCATTCATTCGGCATTCATACTGCACGGACCGGTTTCGACGACCACCGCCCGGTCGTTATCAGTTGTCAACACGTGTCCCACCCCTGTTGCCACCGCGATCCATCGACAGCAGCCCCCCACCCAGGTTAGAGCTGACGTTTAACCCTTACTGGAATCCGTACCGACAGGCAGCCACTCTTCGGATGCACACCGTCGACATTCCAGTGCGACGACGCCGGAAGCGAGGTCGCAATATGAAAGTGGCCTTTGGAAGTGGGTCCGCGCGTTTCAAAGATCAGGAATTTTTCCCCATTGGGGCGCTCAAATCCATCCTCCTGCCGAAAGAGGGTGACGGTGTTAATCGGCCGATAGCGAAAACCGTCGCTGTAGGCACACCACCGAAGCTGCCATCTAAAACTGCCGGAGTGGCATCGTCAGTAGCGGGAGAAAAAACGGACCCGTTGGCAGATTTCAACCGGACACGCACAAAGCTGTTCGTCATTCCACGGCGAGATCAAACGAGGCTTATCTCGCATGTGAAAACCCCACCAGAACGTGAAGATGACACCAAGTTGAACGAATCATTTCAGTCCGTCACTAGCGGGCAGGACGTCCTGGAACCAGCTCCGTTCGATGATGGCAACAGCAGCCTCATCGAATCGGAAGTTTTAGTAACAAAGGCGCTGTCGGGTGATTGAAGGTGTCGTTTCGGACTGGCTGACAAATGCAAATGCAAAAGCATTTACCGTTTCGCGGAATAAATGGGGACTAAACGAAGTGAGCTTTCAGTTCATAATGACAAAAAAAAAGATAGCGAAACACACGGGGAAACGAGTATTCCGAAATCGTCCGAACGTCGTACTGCAAATGACAGCTTCTCTTTGTTTACTTTTTCTTTCGCGAATAACCAGATTGATTTTATATTTTACACTCAACTCGTCGTATAATTTTCCAGTAAAAAACCACAAGTTTTCGAATAATAGAAACATTGAAACAATGTCCATAGTAGTTCATGAGATGAGAGTAGCCGTCTCAGTGTTTTGCTAGAAAACTATCCAACGTTTCGGACTTTGGCTTAAACCTTTTCAAAGGGAAATAGATACACGGAGGTCTTTTTTTACGTGCACGGAGAACCCGCAGATCACGAAATTACAATATTGCAATTGTTGTTTCACGCCCTGGTTTTTTCAACTAAAATGTTGTTGATTTAACTAACATATCTGTTAATTTTGTCATAACCATTCAGGTAATTGAAATTGCTGTATCCAAATGCTGTCGCTTGGCGGAGAACGAAGACAGCAAAACGCAGAACAAAAAACCTCTTCATTTCACCAGAAGCGTTTCATATTGAAAATTTTCAATGGTAAATGAACGTCATTTATGTTTGTTACGTAGTGGTCGTTTTATGTAAGTGAAATTATGCAGAAGAATATAACAGTTAATTGTAAAACAAGTTTTCCATGTGTTAAATAGATATTCTTAGGGCATATTCAGGAGTGTTCTAGTTCTAGATTCATAATTTATGTCAGTTTTAAAATTTAAATCTAGAAATTATAACAAAATAAACTGGCAGCCCCAACAGCGTTTTATCTGTGTTTCAAATATAGAAAAAATAGAACGGCAATGTATACCAGTTTTAAATTTGACAGTAGAACTGGTCGAATAAATAAAACTAAAACGGATTGCTGGGGATACGTTTGTTTCAGTTTCATTTACATTATAGACCACCCATATGAATCTTGCAGCTGCTGAATTTGCTCTTACAGTATAAATGTTTTAATTTCATCTGAGAGTAATGTATTCTAGGACAGTTCATGTCAATGTTATTGAAATGGCTTAACGCTTAAAAATTTGCTGCTAAAGTGAAGGTACTATTTATATTTTCTTTTCTGTAGCATTAGGTTTACCAGCGAGCCATTCTGCAAGTGAAGGAAAAATTTCCTAATTCTCTGTGACCATTTTTCTGGTGAGTTTCCTTTTGAGAACAGTAAAAAATATTTATTGCAATTGGCGTCTTAAATTCAAATAACTGAATAATTGGTTGAAACAACTGGGACATTTTTTTGACTCCATGCATACAAGTAACTTTGCTGGGATTGTGTTTTTGCTCAATTGCACGAGTGACATCTCATTGAAACGTTTCATTGTTCGCTCAGGGTGTTTGGCATTGTTCAACTGAAACGTTTCATTACTTGTTTGTGGTGCGTGTCTTTGTTGGGTGTCGTTGCTAAGCTGCCAGCACGATAAATCAAAAATGACAAATCAGTTAAAACAACAGTCGATTAGTTGTACCAAATTTTAACCAATCAAAATCAGAAAAGCAACTAATATTTTAGTTGTTTTGCGATCGCTGGATTGTCCGTGTGGATGTGTTTATGTAATTTTCTTACTCGGTTTTTTTTTCACGCGGATTTTCCAAACTATTCGGTTTTCTTGTTTTGTCTTGGAAATGCATGAAACGTCGAGACTCGAACCGATGACACGACCAGACAATCCGGAGAAAAATTATCATTAAAACTGTCCGCTAACGATTTACCGTCAGTTACCACAAATACCGCACTCCCTTGATAATCATATAGAAATAATCTTCTCGGGCATCACTGTTTAGTTGTTACTAGCTCGTTACCAAGGAACACTAGAATAAATATAAAAGCAATTTGTGAAAGATGTGAAATCGTTGCATTAGTACAAAAATTTGTGTTTTTTGGCGCCTATTTGAATTTCTGAGAGCAAATCCAAATTGTAGATCAACAAAATTCGACAGTTATCATCAGTGCAAACTATAAAGAAAAAAATTGAACAAGTGAGTGCTTAGGGTCGTTAGCTGTGACTACCTATTAGAATTCTTTTCCATGTAAACATACAAGCATAACGTTGCAAAGAGTATCTTGATCAGCCTATATTCTGGATATTTTTTCGTTCAATTAATACAGTTTTCTATTCCTTGCAGTTTGCCATATTCGAAAATGCTCCTTAACTTGGACATAAACAGCCAACAAGTACAGTAGCATCACCAGTCATGGCCCAGTTCTCTTGTTACCAAACCATATCGAAACATTAAGACATTTTGCGCGGAAACTGAAAAGTCTCCGAAATTGTTAAGGCATATTCAGTAGTGTTCTAGTTCTCGATGCATAATTTAAATCTAAATTTTATAACAAGAAAAACTGGCAGCCTCAGCAGTGTTTTACTCGTGTTTCAAATATACAAAAATGGAACGGCATCGTAGACCAGTTTTAAAATTGACAGAAAAACTGATCGAACAAATAAAACTAGAACGGCTTGCTGGGCATACGTTTGTTACAGTTTCTGCTCTATTATATATCTTCCATATAAAACTTCTAGCTGCTGAATTTGCTCTTAGTACTTTAAAATAAAATAATTCAGCTCCACTGTTTTTGTATTTGCAATGAATACAGCAATGTCGAAAATAAATTCACATTTTCAAAATTGTAAAATATGACACAATATGTTTTCCAAATCCAAATTTGCATGATTCTTATTGGCACACAACCTCCTCAGTACTGTTTTACGTTTATGAAATATTTTGAACGACTAGTTTTTATGTGATGGTTACCATGTCTTCAAGATCATTTGTTTTATTTTTGTCGTGAATACGACTTACTTTACTATGGGGTGCCTTTTCAAAATTTACCCTCTGAGAGAGTGATAAGTTTTTGATCGTGAATATCTCTTGTTGTATCTAACGAATTAACATAATTTTTTATGCTTGCCATTGGAAATATGATCACAATTTTATGATAAAATATTCAGTTGTTTGACATAATCTCAAATAATTCAAAATTAAACTTTTCTGAAATGTTTGGTATAAACGAGTATCAAAGAGGATAATTCATAAGGCGCGTTTGCCTTTCTCGTATTTTAAAAGCTCATAGCTCAGTGATCTGTGAAAGGATTTATATAATCTAACTACCAATAAAATTGAATTTTTTCAACTTAAGCGTGTAAAGAAAAAGCATTGAAGTATTTCAATAGTACACTATTGAAAAACCTGTCTCATTTGACCCATGTCAACACCAGCCAATCAGAACGCGTTCTGAGGAAGAGAACAAGACATCTGCTGCTGTACAACAAATCGTTCGAGAAAATGTTCCGAACAGTGTTTAATGTCGTAGTGAGTTCCATAATTTGGTCCTTCTGAAAGGCAGGAACGAATCCCGTACAACATCCGGATAGTTTCTTTCAATGAAATGCAAATCCGAAATAATATAATCGAAATTAAAATTCTATATGCTGCTATTTTTATAGCCGTTAGGAACGCCCATTAGTGAAAAAGCTACAAACGAAATCAGGTAAAAACAAACCTCTCAACAAAAATTGGATCAGTTTGGATTCTATCGCCACTGCGAGCAGATGTATTTTGTGTCGTTTGCAAAGCTTCCGACAAGAGCGATTACGTCACAGCTGCCTGTCATTTGCATTGGTGAAAAAGCAACGGTGGAGAGCATTACACAAAATCAGCCGTTCTAATGGCTCTAAAAGTTATAACTATTAGGATTTCTTGCTCGCAAATCGAAGGGAAATATCCTCAGTTTAGTGCAAATCTAGAACTGTTTGATTTGATTTTTGCACTTTTCGCTGTGTGAAATTCACAGTAATCTAGATCAAGTGAAGCCTTTTGTTTTTGCGAAAAATGTGGAAAAGGGGAATGCTTGCATAATTCATACAATTGATCAACTAATTTATATTCGGAAGTGTTAAGGAACATGTCAGTTGTTTTCGTATTCACGACATCCAGTTATGTCTCTGACATTACCCACCCCCCTTTTTTAATATAAATTTTGTTTAGCCCAGAGAATTACAGTGGCAGCGAGCAATGTCCAATTTTAAAAGGTCAGAGAAACATGAGTGAAAAGGTATGTTTTTTCTTATACGAGTCAAAGTCTTTCAGGATAACAGTTTATCGTTAGTCACATAAAACGATTGTTTTGAGTGTCCAATCTGTTGTCCTATATTCTCCCCAAAGACACAGACCTAGCTACATCATACTTGGACGGTTCATTCCATTTGATTACAAGAATTGGTTACTCCCCTCGGCGACTGCGACGAGACTGTTCCAGTTCTTCAAAAAAGTCACATATTAAGTCCTATTTAGGAACAAAAATGATTAGAAATCTGTGAAAGAATAAATTTATTACCTGCCACAAATCGGTTCCATATCCACGCACTAAGATGAACACCTGTATTTTGTCAGTATTTTCTGAGTTCTTTTTAAAGTGCAATCCCGAATGCATGATGAATCCACTGCACTGCGTTCTGGCACGTAATTATGGTGGAGTACTTGCAACTCACCGCCAGGAGACTCCCGTTCGAGGCAGTCGGTAATTATTTTTCGCTGTAAAATTTGTTTTGTTTACATTTCACATGTCTTCAATAAACAGTAGCCACGGTTATGGTAGTTGTTATTAAAAATCAATAATTTATCAACTTGTGTTGCCAGTTCTAAGATTTTTATAAACGATTTCGTTTTGACATTACCAGTTACTGAGGGGTAGTTAAATTTGCGATACAGTTTTCATATGCGAGTGGCAGGTCGTGTCGTCGCTTGAACTGACTCTCTGAAAGTTTTCGATTTTTTTCAAAAACAATATTTTTGGAGATTACACCATATGATACAACCGACGACACGACCTGCCACCCGCTTTTAAAGCTGTATCGTTTATCGAGCTACCCCTCTGTAATTGGTAATGTCAAAATGATATCTTATGAAAAATGTTTGAAATTGACAACGCGGTCAGAGAAATTGTTGTTTTCGAAATAACAGCTACATAGTAACCCTAAGTTACCATTGTATATCTTTTCACAGCTAGCGGACTACCACTTTAAAGCTTAAGGTTGATGTCAGAGTGAACGCGGAACGCGGACCGAAGCGATTCTATGCGATGTACGGTTTTCGCATCGCATTCACTCTGACAGATTTGCTTTGATTAAATGCAACTAGCTCGCACGCTCGCTTCAACGCTTGGCGTGACGCTTTCACTCTGACAGCAACCTAAGTCCGAGTTCTTGGTCAAGACATAGTGCCTAAAGTAATCTTTCTCGGTTTCTTTTTTCGCACCAGCTAAATCGGGAGCAACTCGAAAGCTCACAACATCGACTGCGGATCTACTTAGAAATTAAGAGTTTTTATGGCTGTTCATTAATAAATACTGTCTCAGAAAGTATGGACGCACTTTGATTTCGCTGTAAATAATTTACAAGTGTTAGATATTCAAATTTTATTCGATATTCTGATAATATTACACTACAACAACAGAATATTATTCTCAACATTTGCTACTTAGCCATTGAGACCAGCTGGCGCACCTTCTTGCGAACGTTCCTCATTAAATTCCGTACAGACTTCTTGGCGACAAGTTTTGACACTTTTTTCCAATCTTTTTCGAACTGTTGAATGGTTTCGGCTGCCGAGACATGTTTCCTAAAATGTGCCTTCGTTAATGTCCAAAATTCCTCAATTGGTCGAAGTTGTGGGCAATTTGGTGGATTCATGTCTTTTGGGACGAAAGTGACATTTTTGGTAGTATACCATTCTAGCGTTGATTTCGAGTAGTGGCAAGAAGCAAGATCTGGCCAGAAGACAGCAGGATCCTTGTGGCTTCGAATCATGGGTAGAAGTCGTTTTTGTAAACATTCCTTGATGTATATTTCGCTGTTCATTGAAGCAGTGGTGATGAAGGGTTTCGAAATCTTACCGCAGCTACAAATTGCTTGCCAGATCATAGCTTTCTTACCAAATTTTTCGACTTCAATCGATGTCTCGGACTGGTTTAACACTTGCCCTTCTCGCACCGTATAATATTGTGGTCCCGGCAAGGATTTGTAATGCACGTAGGTTTCGTCGTCCATGATTATGCAGTTCAAATTTCCAGCAAGAATCGTATTGTACAGATTTCGAACCCTCGGCATGATCGATGCTTCTTGTTTCGGACTACGTTCTGGTTGTTTCTGCTTCTTATAGGTTCGAAGATTCAAACGTTCTTTAGCATGAAGAACATTTGACTTCGAAGTGCCCACTTTTTTATCCACATCCCGAACTGAAACCTACTTCTTTTGCTCGAACGCCTCCAGTATACGTTTATTCAACTGAGGGTTAGCAGGACCTTTTTTTCGACCCGTTTTCGGTTTATCCTCAAAGGTGTCGTCATCACCGAACTTCCTGATTGCATTTCGCACGGCTTTTTCACTTACTCCTTCCATTTTTGCTATCTTTCTCAGTGACAGTCCGCGTTCTGTGCACCATTTGTACACAATTTTTCGAATTGTGAAAGTCCACGCACCCCATGCACAGCATAATAAACAAACAGGTAATACTTTAAGAGATGTACTATGAGTAAAACAGTTTAACATATATTAAGTTAGGCTAAAATATACGCCCTTATTCTGAATAACGTCGTCTCGATTTTACGATCGTATTTCATTTGTATTCCTAATAACGCTAGCAAAATCAAAGGGAGCTAGGATTCGATCGAACCACATTCGATCGAAAAATCAATACGTCGTTATTCAGAATAAGGGCGATAGTCATTGTAGGAATGTGCCAGTTCTCATGGAGATAACAATATGAGGATGTGATGGTGATCTAGCAAAATGGATCATATCCGCCTATATTTAGCACCGAATTTTTCGCTTCTCTTCAATATTTGAATAATAGGATAATGTCAAGAGTTTTGGGAATTATGCCCCTTTTACACTTCTGCTGGTTGCCAGTATGCTGATACCAGTATACTGGCTCCAACACGCTTCCAGCATAATGTAAACGCTCGCCAGTTTCTGGTTGTTGCCAGCATGAAAATTTCTGAACGTTCTAAATTTCATGCTGGCAAGCGGTGCTGGTGAAGAAATTCAAGATGACAACTGAATGAAAATATTGAATGTCTAGTACGTATTCCATGCTTTTCTCAGTTGAAAGCATTCGTTCGTATGAAGAGGTTCAATATCAAAATTTAAAATGATGATTTAAATATATAAAAGAGGTCAGCGAAACAAATTATCTCACAACCAACAAAGTACTAACAACGAAGCACAACGAATGTAGATTTCATCAATCTACATTTTTATTTTTTCCGGATGTTTGAAATATGATTTACTAACAAACCGGTAATGTTAGCGCAGATCACAGTTGATTGTAATTGTAATCACAGCGTGTTTCACTGGTACCTTAATCATTTATTTATTGTTGGACTAGCTGAATTACCCACCACCCCTATTAAATACACTTGCTACGCTCTCTTTCCTATAAAAGTACTCCTTAAACCATCTCTGAAATGCAAGAAGTACCTGTGCCAAGTTTGGTGGCAATCCGTTCAGTAGTTCCGAAGTTATGGCGATTTTGCATCGGAGTGTCTGGTCGTGTCGTCGATTCAACTTCCAGCCCAGTTCATGGTTCAAGCCCTCTCAGCAGGCCGTTGGTCTTTGAGCGCATGTTGAACGACATATTGCACGAAATATTCGTTCAGCTTGCTGGAACGGTTTGTTGTTGTTTTTTCTCTTGCAAAAATAGTGTGAAAATTAAGTGTTACCTTTACATAGAAAAAAAAATTGGTTGTTATTCTACGTGAAGTAGAAGTATTGTGCAGGTATGTAGTGTTAGTTTAAAAAAATAAGTGGAAAAAAACTTCAGAAATTCTGCAGTAAAACTAGTCCAACGGGGTTCCAACTCCTCATATTAAAAATGGATCAACAATGGACCTCTGTTTGCCGGGTTTTTTGAACGAAAAAAATGGCATTCGGTACAACGGTTTCAAAATCGGCAAACGAAGGCCCCGTGTTGGCCTCTCGTTGAACGATTGATTGGACTTTCATTGGACCAATGATCCAACGTATTGGACCAATGAAGGACCACCGTTGAACGTTTTTTTTTCTAAGAGGGAGGTGTTGACAAGTTTTCGCTGGAAAAAATCGAACTGACCCAGAGCAGTTTCGTCAAACCAACAAACTTCTCGAAACTAAGTTGGAACTGAGTTGAAAGGTTTGAAACTGACTTCAAATGGGTTGACAGCCGTTGGGGGTTAAGTTGTGCATCAAGCGAAAACGTAATTGGATTGACTTCCAACAGAACCTGTCAGCTTGGAGCGAAATCAATCTTCAGTTCAACATATCATGTCAATTGTATGGGTGCGCAGTGCTGCTATTTTGGCGCGCTCGATTTTGACATTTCGTTCGCCTTACTTCAGACCCTGTCAGCTTAGAACGAAATCAATCTTCAGTTCAGCACCGCCATCGCACGGCATCACATTCAACATATCATGTCAATTGTATGGGTGCGCAGTGCTGCTATTTTGGCGCGCACGAATTTGACGTTTCTCTCCCCTGCTTCTATGTACGAGATTCGATGCAGACACGCTTGAGGGCGCCATGTTAGCAAAAAAGGATGTTGCCAATGATTTGTTCGGGAAATGTGAGAGCTGGATATCTTGTTAAGGTAGCGCTTCGCCGTGGTCACGGGAATTCGCTGACTATCCCGGGGTTTCACGCACTTTACCCAAAATTGTGAGAAAACGGGGAAGAAAACGGAAATTCCAAGAACATACGATTCTAGATAATTAATTTTTCTATCGATTCGTATATAAATTGTGTCTGATAAACATTTTTATCGAAAGATTTCGTGCGAGTTATAAAAATAAATGAGTTTTTCCATATTCTTTCGCACGCACACAATGTCAACGCATGCATTGGGGTGTGCAAAATGCTACATGCGGTAGACGCTAACAACATTTCTTTTGTTTTCGTTGTCCGTTCTCTCTGCGTAAACGTTGAATATATATGAGTAGAAAATGTAAGTAAGTGTTACTACTTTGTAAAATAATTTCTATTCATGTTTCAGTAGAACCAGAAATCAGTAAAGATTTTCATCGCTTCTAGCTTTGACGCTTTGTTGAAAACGTAGCACATCCCTACTTATGCGAGTTGTTTATAGCGAGAAAAGGAAAAAAGAAAACCAAATTTTAACAAAACTCGCACGAAATCTCGCGAAAGAAAAGCTTTCTAACTGATATTTTTCGCCAAATGCATAGTAAAATCATTTACCTACAATCGTATGTTTTTGATTTTTCGTGAATCGGGTTAGTATTTTAGAAATTTGCAATTTAGGGTGAAATTTCGGCGACAAAGCAAGAGGAAGCAGTGAGTTGTCTTGCTTCGACCTGACCACGGCGAAGCGCTACCCTAATATGATGTCTTTGCCTACTTCTATGTACGAGATTTGATGCGGACGCCTGAGGGCGCCATGTTCACAAAAAAGGTTGTTGCCAATGTTTTGTTCGGGAAATGTGAGAGCTGGATATCTTGTTAATATGATGTCTCTGCTTCCAATAAGCTAGACAGTGGCCCTTATAACCGGTATCACTTCACGGTGAAAATCAAGTAAAGTGAATGAAGGTCATTATAACGAAAGTCGATTCAGAGAAAAAAGTAATTACTTAGATGAGCTTGTGGTTATTACGAACATCACATCACCAAAATTTGGTAGGGAAAATGTTTTTTTTTGTTCACTACGGTGATTACTTCACTGTGCGTGATACTGGTAATAAGAAAAATCAAGTGAAGTGACATGTAAGTGAAGTGAATGTGAAAATGGAAGTGAGAACGGTAATAAGGGCCAGTATTCAATCGTATAGTATCATTCCGGAAGTCAACAACATTCTGTTAAAGTTCAATGTCTAGATTGAAATATTTACCAAAAAAAAATTTCCAAACAAGAGCCGAATGCAATTTTTCTGAGGAATTGTATACTTTAAAGTATGAGTTTAGGTCGTTGAAAACAAGTTTATTTTGAAGTTAATTTCAAGTGTAGTTTCGTCTGCATTTCAATATTTCTCTCGACCATTGGGCTGTTGCAATATCTTCAGATAATTCTTTCAATAATCTACTAGTCATCGTTGTCTGTCCGTTTCCTTTCTTGCAAACAGCGGCAGGAACCTTTCCGCTTCTTACGGATTCAATAACATTTCCTATAAATTTTGTGATCCCGACGCACAACTGGACGTACAGTTGGCAGTCGTGTACCGTTAGCGGACTTCCGATATACTGTGTTATTGTGGCGAACACGACGTTGATCATGCGCTGTGTCCCCGGCTTCAACTTGGACAGATCGGTGCTGTCGGAATTTAGGATCACTTTTGGAAGTTTTTGGATAATTTTGGCAACCAGCCTATCATATGCTTCTCGTTTCATTTTGGTTTCCATTTTTTTCATAATTTGTGAAGCTTTTGCTTCGTCAAATCTCGTTCTGGAGGGTTGTGGCGTCGGAGCTAGAGCTTGAAAGCAATTTTTCAGGTGCTCACGAGCAATAATACTTCTGTAAAGTAATGTTAAGAATGATGTTCTTAAAAATATACTGGAGAAGTGACTGTTATCGACTACCTCAGAGTATCCTGCTCATCTATATGCTTTCGAAGGTTCGCCTTACTTTTATTATCCAACAATCCCTGGAACCTTTCGAGGGTGTCCTTCGCACAATACGCTTTTGGTCGAGACAAAGCTTCCAGTCGGAAGGACATGACCGACGATTTTGAACGTAGGCTGACTGTAGACCGTGCCACAGGAGCAGTCGGTATAAAATCAATTCCATCTAATAATAGAAAATCCTCGTTCTGCGTTTCGTGAATATCCTCAAGTAACGAATTAGATTCCGATACGATTTGGTTTGACACTCTGGATCCCGCGGCCGGTGATTCATTTCCTATGCTGAGTGCCGAAACTTCCGATCCCGCGGATTTCTCGATGCTGGTAGCAGGATCTTCGCTTGAGGGGGAACTCATTTTTATATCAAAATAAAATAAATTTATACTTTTGTAATTTTTAAATTTTGACAATTTTGCTATCCAGCTCCAATGATGGAAAACTGAAATTGTTCTGCGCCTACTGTGGTTTCGCAAGCGAAAAAATCATCGCGCCGAAAATCTATTAGAGTAAATTCAGCAGCTGGAAGCTTTATATGGGCGATCTATAATAGAACTAAAATTGATACAAACGTATCCTCAACCAGCCCTTCTATTTTTATTTATTTGAACAGTTCTACTGTCAAATTTAGAACTGGTATACACTGCCGTTCTATTTTTTTTTTGTATTTTTGAAACACCAGTAAAACGCTGCTGGGGCTCCAAGTTTTTCTTGTTATAATTTCCAGATTTAAAACTGACATAAATTATGCCTCTAGAACTTTAACACTTCTGAACATGCCCTTAAGAGGCCCATCCCGCACGACCTTTCGGCTACTTATATATCAATATGGATCACTTTAACGAATTTAATACAAATCGAAAAAGACATAACAGTAACACCATCTCGTGACGGAAAAGGCTATTAGTTCAGTCATGTTTAATAATTTGCGATTAGCGTGCACCCAGAAGTGAAATGTCAAAAATAATTGAGTATGATGCCCACATAGAGGTGTGAACATATTCATATTTAAATGTTTTTTTTTTCTAACGAAAGTAAATATCGCCTATAAATAATGTAGAATTACGCTCTTTAAGACCTATCGTCTTCACTTTCATGAGTTATGAAGTAGTATTTAACTTTGTTATGCTATGATATGAATAGTGCTGAAAAGACGAAACCTATAGGCTGTGAAGGCAATGTTTGGCAGGTCACTTCTGATACATAGAACAGAATTAAATGAAATAAACGGTATATTACAAGTTACTTTGATTGTGATATTTTTTTCATTGCGTTCATGACATTGAAATTAAATTAGCTGCACATTATCTTTTCTCTCAGGGAAAGTTAGAATGTAAAATAAAATTGTCATTTTTATAAATTGTCTATGAATTAAAAGTACATATACTAAACGATCTGCCCCTTGCTGTGAACTGTTTGGCGAATAGTTTAAACTTTTAGTCAAAATATGAAATTTCAATATTTATTTTCTAAAAAATAATCCAATTTCATTCAACAGACGAACCATTTCTAAATTCGACAAATCGAAAGTTTATTTAGCACTGAAAAAAATGTTAATAAATAGTATGATCAATATTGCAATGCAGTAATCAAAAGAACAAGTTATACTTCTTACTTTTACTTCAATTGATAGCTCTCGTTAAGGCGAATTACGGTTTATTCATATACTAAATTGTATTGTTTTGAATATTTTATTTTTTTTTTTTTGTTTATTAAACCACCTGATATTGTATATTTCTATTACGGTTACGGGTAATTTTTCAAATCAAGAAATTGTAGTATATAATTCGGAAATGGCCTTATAAACGCATTTAAACTATTTAATAACGAATGTGTTAAACTATTACAGGTGATATTCTCGGATGAAAAAAAGTTTAACCTAGACGGACCAGACGGATTCAACGGTAATTGGTGTGATCTACGTAAGGAACCACGATATTTCTCAAAGAGAAATTTTGGCGGTGGATCTGTAATTGTTTGGGGTGCGTTCTGTGCAACCGGCAGGGTGGAACTTTAATTTGTATCGCACAAAATAAAAAGTTTCGATTACATAAATGTCCTCAAAGCTAGTCTGCTGCCAGTAATTAAAAGAAGACGCAAGTCAAAGCTCATTTTCCAGCAGGATAACGCCAGTATTCATAAAAGTGCTGAAACAATGAAGTGGTTAAAGTCCGAGAAAATTGATATTTACAGAAGATTATATATTGATAGAAGTTGAAGAAAAAGTATTTACTCTGAGGTGGTAATGTTGATCTTGGTTCATTGTGCGAAATCTACCGTTTATTCAGAACAGAGTATTAAACTTGGTTTCATACCATTTTTCAAAAGCCTGGATCGCTATACATTCTAATACTCGAGAAATTAACATTACACTGGTTTTGTTTAAAAAAAAATGTTGATCCGAACAAACCTAACCTTACCCAATTTCACACATTTCTGAAGATTTTCCATGTTTAATCGTAGTTTACACTAAAAAAAAGTAGTAGTAATCACTTTGAAATCGATTTTCTTCTACTCCGAGTGTACTTTTATTGCTGATATCTATTTGTACTATTGAATAAACGATAAAAATGTTGCAAATCACTACTGTCTATATGAACATTTCCGAAAGAATCCTACTTTTCTTGGTTCCATTTTTCATTGGCAGGTGTCGCTACCTGTAAATCAGCTTTGCGACAATGTGCCAATCGTCAATTTTCATCATTACAAGAGCTAAAAAGTGCTATTCTTCAGTCTTGGGAGACTATTGAACTGGCAACACTGCGGAAATTGGTGCAAAGTATGCCAAATCGTATTTTTCAGACAATAAACCGTTCCGGTGGAGCAACGGAAAATTAGATGCTTTTTGTTGCTTATTTTAATCATCCGATTTTAATTTATTTAAATCATCCTCAATAAACTGCAAGTGGCCTTATAATTTGGAAAAGTCATTTTTCCTTAAAAACGTTCTATCACAAAAGCTTTTCAGCGAAATCAATCCACTCTTGGACTCACACTCGTGTTTTGCAATCTAATTTTATGTTCCATCGAAAAAAAATCCTAAAACTATTCCTTTTTTTGTATCTTGAAATTTATGGGTGGCCTTATAATTTTGAAAAGGTCTGTATTTGAATAAATGGTATAGTTTCTAGCCAAAACCGTTCGCGAAGAAGCCTTTGAAGTT
The DNA here is from genome assembly GCF_030247185.1 of Malaya genurostris. Taxonomy (NCBI): domain Eukaryota; kingdom Metazoa; phylum Arthropoda; class Insecta; order Diptera; family Culicidae; genus Malaya; species Malaya genurostris. The sequence goes on from NC_080571.1 coordinate 43,985,910, forward strand.
ATTTTTAAGTTTGGTCAATTTTACTGTGAAATTTTACTTTTTTTTATTACTAGGTCCAAAATCACGTCACAAGGCTCTTTTCTACCTTTATTTTGCTATAACTGCGGCATTTTTCAATCGATTTTGAAAATTTATGTGGAATCGTAAAGGGTTTATTATGGTATATTTGACAAACGGTAAATTTTTTCCAAACCATTTAAAAAGTGCATTTATTCCGATGTATTTGTGTGTCTCAAGTATTTATTACGTCACATATAGCGGAGAGCGTTCTAGAGATAATTACTGCTTTGATCAAAAAGTTCCGGGAATTTATTCAGAAAGTTAAAAATACAAGATTTTCATCAAAATCAACATTGTACCCTTAAAAGTACTCCCCATCGACTGCACTGATACTTATGCCAACATAGCGTTTTGGCTACCTGGGCAGCCATGGCCAAGAGATGGCTACCAAAATTGATTCAGTGACGGTTGTCAAATCCAATTTGACAAAACAAAGTCGCCTGTGCTGATATGGACCAAATGGTCTGCGCCATAAAAAGCGAGAGAAAGTCGCCTGTATCTAAGTTAGCCGAGCGTTTTCATCTTCTCACCTTCGCTGAAAATATCAAAGATTTCAATGTGGAAAAATCCTGGTGGATACGGTTGTATCGTTTGAGTTGTATATCTGGCAGCGGTGAGGCAGTCGGTCGCCAGAATGTCTGCCAGCCATATTTTTCCAGCTGGCAGCGTTTAGTCAGCCATCTGCAGCCATGCGTATGCGGGTGCCAAGGCCTGATCTAATTCTCGAAACATTTTTTATATTCATTTTCGGTGTGGCCATCAGAGCCAACTGCGATTTTTCCATAATCTCATCTCGGGTGCTGAAACGCGTTCCACGGAGCGGTTTCTTGAATCGACCGAATAGGAAAAAGTCACAGGGAGTCAAATCAGATGAATGCGGTGGTTGCTAAATGGTATTCGTTTCGTTATTAACCAAATGATCACGGATAACGATGGCATTGTGTGACGGTGCGTTATAGTGGTGCAAGATCCACGAGATGTTCACCCACAAATCAGGTCTTTTTCGGCGAATAGATTCAAACAAACACCTCATAACGCCCAAAACATACTCGTCGTTGACGGTCTGGACTTGTGGAAGGAATTCATGGTACACAACAAACTTGTAAGCAATGAAAACTGTGAGCATCGCCATCTTTTTCGACTGAAAACGAAGTGGTTTTCTTCGGTCGCAGGTCGTTCGGTGTACGCCATTCACTCGCGTGATTTCTGGATTGCGTGTCATACTCGTAAATCCATATTTCGTGTCCAGTAATTATCCGTTCGATGAATGCTGGGTCAGATTCGGCTTTGAAAATTATATCTTTTGTGAGGTCAAAACGTTGTTGCAAATTCATTTGCGACTAGTTTGATCAAAATCGGTCCAGCCATCTCTGAGATCTCGACCTTTTTGTTGACAACACACATACAGACCCACACACATAGACATTTGATCAGTTCGTCGAGCTAAATCGATTGTTATATGACATTCGGCCCTCCAGGCCTCGGAAAAATTTTCTAAAGTTTGAGCGAATTCTATACCTATTTTTTATTTATATAAAAAAAGATAAAAGGTATCATCTCACTGCTAGGTGGATTAAACACGTTTTTTTTTCATTCAGTAAAAACCATTCCAGCGAAGAGGTTGTGTTTCGATTGTACTGGCTCGTGAGTTAACGGCTGCTACCGAGACAATTCTAAGCTTCAGGTAGTTAAACTGCCCATAGCAAACGCAATATTCGGGGCGTTTCCCGACTGGAAAGCTAGCAACGAAGGCCATCCCGTTCATACGCACAGAGGTGTAGAGACACAGAGGTGCGAGAGCATAGAAGTGACGAGTCACAGAGGTGCCATCGCATAAAGGTGCGAAGACGAAGGGGTGCAAAGGCACAGAGGTGCTAAAGCAACCCAGTGCTGATCTACCAGGTACCAGAATTTGTACGCTGCGTAGGATCAAAAGAGACGGCATATATCGCGAGGTGCTACACTGCAAGCATCGCATTTGATCGCCACCAAGAGCAAAAGCACTGTACCTGTGGTCAGGTACAGGCAGCACAGCAAGTGCAGTGGTGTCCACAACGACGGCAGAGCAACTGAGATAGCAGTAAACGACAGAAGACTGCCAATTGGAAAAAGCAGAAGACTTCCAATTGGAAATCGTTGGAAGAGCTTCACGTCGTTCTTCACGATAAAGGAACAGAGACATCAGCTACAAGGTAGATTTAATTTAATTTATTTTTTATTTCTTATATCTGAAATTTTACTAAACATAAGTTTTTATTTTGGTATTATTAATTTACAAAAAAAATTAATGTAATGGATGATCTCATGGAAGATCATCCGAATCCGATTCCGGATACTAGTAAGAGTTTAAATACTCCGAGGGCTAAACATTATCCACAGGGTACCACCGGGCCATGGATAGTCTATCTTCGAAAAAAAGAAAAGATTTTAAACTTGATGCAAATTACAAAGGATTTGACATCACATTTCTCTGAAGTTAAAGAAATATGTAAAGTTAATAGAGATAAAATTCGAGTTGTTGTCAATGACTTGAAACAGGCGAACGAAATTGTAACCTGTAAATTATTTTCTGTTGAATATCGAGTTTACATTCCATCGAAGGAGGTGGAAATTGACGGTGTTGTGACTGAAGCAAGTCTGACGGCCGATGATTTACTTAAAAATGGAGTTGGTCGTTTTAAAAACTCCATGCTTGAGGGAGTTAAGATACTCGAGTGCAAGCAATTGTACTCAGCATCTATTGTCGATGGAAAAAAGTCTTATCGTCCCTCAGATTCGTTTCGCGTAACATTTGCCGGATCTGCATTGCCTAGCCATGTCTATATCGATAAAATTCGTCTTCCTGTTCGGCTTTTCGTACCGCATGTTATGAATTGCACGAACTGTAAAAAATTCGGACATACAGCTACTTACTGTAGTAATAAGTCCAAATGTATCAAATGTCAAGGGCCTCATAAGGATAATCTTTGCGATAAAGATGTTGAAAAATGTGTTTATTGTGGGGAAAGTCCTCATGATGATCTTTCAGTGTGCGCTGCATTTAAGCTGCGTAAAGACAAAATGAAGCTTTCTTTAAAAGCACGGTCTAAGCGCACATATGCAGAAATGCTCAAAACGGTCATACATGTCTCCCCTTTGGAAACCGAAAACGGTTTTTCAAATCTTGCGGAGCCAGAGGAATCTGACTCTGACGGAAATAGTGTAGATACCTCGTTTGTCACTCCTCAAGGGTCTGTTAAAAGGAGATTACCAAACCATAAAATACCAAAAAAGACACCTTAAATTGCACCTTCAAAAAAAGATCCCCGTGTTAAAGCTAAAAAGCCAAATTTAAAACCAAAAACTGTGCCTCCTGGTTTGTCAAATTCACAAACCAATCCAGGAACTAGCTCAAGAAAAGACAATAATCCAGTGGGCTCTATTTCACATTCACCAACAGGATTACTGAAATTTTCGGAAATTGTAGAATGGATTTTCGCTGCATTCAATATTTCTGAACCTCTAAAGACCATCATAACATCATTCCTTCCAATAGCTAGAACTTTTTTGAAACAGTTATCAGCTCAATGGCCAGTTCTTTCAGGTTTTGTATCATTTGATGGATAATTTATCATCCGCCGCAAATGATTCAATCACTGTCCTGCAGTGGAATTGTCGAAGCATCATGCCAAAACTTGATTCATTTAAAGTTTTGTTGCATAGTCAAAAATGTGATGTATTTGCTTTATGCGAAACATGGCTTACTTCAAACATAGCTTTAAATTTTAATGATTTTAACATTATACGTCTCGATAGAGACTTCCCGTATGGTGGAGTGCTTTTAGGAATTAAGAAATGTTATTCCTTTTATAGATTAAACATTCCTTCGACTTCTAGTATAGAAGTTGTTGCTTGTCAAATAAACATTAAAGGAAAGGACATTTGCATTGCTTCGATATATATTCCTCCAAGAGCTCAAGTTGGACAACGACAGCTTAATGAAATTGTCAAAGCCCTTCCTGCTCCACGTTTGATTTTAGGAGATTTCAATTCGCACGGAATGATGTGGGGTTCCGTTTACAATGATAGCAGATCATCTCTAATATATAATATTTGCGACAATTTTAGCATGACGGTACTAAATATGGGTAGCATGACACGGATCCCAAGACTCTTTGCTCGACTTCAATTCGACTAGATTGCACCTGGAAAGTATTTCCTGATTTACACGGTAGCGATCATTTACCAATCATCATCTCAATTAGCAGTAACAAAGGCATTGCTAATTCAGTTAATATTCCATATGATTTGACAAAAAATATTGACTGGATTAAATACCAAAGTAATATTTCAAGTGTCTTAACTTCAATGGAAGAGCTCCCCCCACTTGAAGAATATGACTTCCTCGTTTGTTCGATTCTGGAGGCCGCAGAACAAGCCCAAACCAAACGATTTCTTGGTCCATCGTCTAACAGAAGGCCTCCAAACCCTTGGTGGGACAAAGAGTGTTCAGATGCTAAGCACGCGAAACAAAATGCTTTCAAGACGTTTTTAAAACGAGGAGGAGGAACTCTTCAGAATTTTGAAAATTTCTTGACTTTAGAAACCAAGTACAAGAGCATACTTCGGGCCAAGAAATGTAGCTATTGGAGACATTTTGTCGAAGGTTTGTCAAGAGAAACCTCAATGAGCACTCTTTGGAATACGGCCAGACGAATGAGGAATCGTAACGTAGGAAATGAGAGTGAGGAATACTCGAACCGATGGATATTTGATTTTGCGAGGAAAGTTTGTCCAGATTCTGTTCCTACGCATAGCATTATAAGGGAATCTTTTCCAAATAATGGTTCCGTTGATAGCCCCTTTTCAATGATGGAATTTTCCATAGCACTCATGTCTTGTAACAATAACGCTCCTGGGTTGGATTAAATTCAACTTGGTGAAGAATCTGCCCGACCTCGCAAAAAGACGTTTGTTGGAATTGTTTAACAAGTTTCTTGAGCAAAATATTGTTCCACCTGACTGGAGGCAAGTGAAAGTTATCGCCATTCAAAAGCCGGGGAAACCAGCTTCCAATCACAACTCATATAGACCCATTGCGATGTTGTCCTGCATCAGAAAATTGTTCGAAAAAATTATTCTACGACGTCTCGACACTTGGGTCGAGGCGAACGGTTTGTTGTCAGATACTCAGTTTGGCTTCCGTAGAAATAAAGGGACGAATGATTGCCTTGCATTACTTTCGTCTGACATCCAAATTGCCTTCGCTCAAAAGCAACAAATGGCATCTATATTTTTAGACATTAGAGGAGCATTTGATTCAGTTTCCATTGATGTTCTTTCAGACAAGCTCCACCAACATGGACTTCCACCGGTTATAAATAATTATTTGCACAACCTTTTGTCAGAGAAACGCATGCATTTTTCACATGGCGATTTGGCAACATTCAGAATTAGCTACATGGGTCTACCGCAAGGCTCATGCCTCAGTCCGCTCCTTTATAATTTTTACGTGAATGACATTGACAGCTGTCTAGTAACCCCATGTACACTAAGACAATTGGCAGATGATGGCGTAGTTTCAGTTACTGGACCCAAAGCTATTGATCTGCAAAAACCATTGCAAGATACCTTAGATAACTTGTCCGTTTGGGCTGTTCATCTGGGTATCGAATTCTCTGCGAAGAAAACAGAGCTGGTCGTCTTTTCAAGAAAGCATGATCCCGCGCAGCTTCAGCTTCATATGATGGGAAGAATGATCCAACAGGTTTTGACTTTCAAATACCTTGGGGTGTGGTTTGATTCCAAATGCACGTGGGGAGGACACATTAGGTTTCTGATAACAAAATGCCAACAAAGAGTAAATTTTCTTCGAACAATAACAGGATCTTGGTGGGGTGCTCATCCGGAAGATCTAATAAAATTGTATCAGACAACGATACTTTCAGTGATGGAATATGGATGCGTTTGCTTTCGTTCCGCTGCAAACTATCATATTATCAAACTGGAGCGAATTCAGTATCGTTGTTTGCGAATTGCTTTAGGGTGCATGCATTCGACACATACAATGAGTCTTGAAGTTCTGGCGGGAGTTCTTCCATTGAAAGATCGTTTTTGGGAGCTATCATCGCGACTGCTAATAAGATGTGAGGTGCTGAATCCCATGGTAATTAATAATTTCGAACGACTAGTCGAGCTTCGATCTCAAACAAAATTTATGACAGTATATTTTAACCATATATCACAGGAAATCAACCCTTCAAGATATATTCCTATCCGTGTCAGCCTCCTAAATGTCCCTGACTCAACTTTATTTTTCGACACATCCATGCAGCGCGAAGTGCGTGGAATCCCGGAACACCTACGCTCGTTGGAAATCCCAAAAATATTTTCAAGTAAGTTCAGGCATATTGACTTTGAGAAAATATTTTACACGGACGGATCACGAATTGAAGAGGCTACTGGGTTTGGTATATTCAACAATAATGTTTCGGTCTCCTTTAGGCTTCAAGAACCTGCATCTGTTTATATAGCAGAGTTAGCAGCAGTTCATTATAGTTTGAGTATAATCGTCACATTATCTCCAAACCATTATTTTCTTTTCACAGATAGTCTAAGTGCAATTGAAGCTATTCGCTCAAACGCCGCTTGCAAAAATGAACCTATTTTTCTTGGCCAAAATAAAACAGTGCCTGAACGTCATATTGAATAATAATTATCAAATCACAATAGTTTGGGTTCCGGCTCATTGCTCCATTCCAGGCAATGAAAGAGCCGATAGTTTAGCCAAACGTGGTGCTATTGAGGGTGAGATTTATGAGAGACCGATTGCTTTCAACGAATTCTATAGCGCGTCTCGCCAAAGAACACTTGCCAGCTGGCAAGCTTCTTGGGATAAAGATGATCTGGGTCGGTGGATGCACTCAATTATTCCTAAAATATCGACAAAGGCATGGTTCAGGGGACTGGATGTGAGTAGAGATTTCATTCGTGTGATGTCCAGACTCATGTCCAATCACTACACGTTAGATGCACATCTCCTTCGAATTGGACTTTCCGAGACTAATCATTGTGCTTGCGGCGAAGGTTACCGCGATATTGACCGTGTTGTTTGGACATGCGTGGAGTTTCGTGATGTCAGATCTCAACTAATAAATTCCTTGCGTACCCAAGGTAGACTATCCAATGTCCCAGTTCGCGACATTCTTGCTTATCGTGACCTTCCATACATGAAACTTCTTTATCATTTCATTAAATCCATTGGAGTTCCAATTTAAATTTTATTTTATGTTAGACTGTTTTCTCTTCCATGAGTTCAACCAATAGCCAACTATAGGATATTGAATATAAGTGGTGAACTGATACAAACAATCCTGAAATAGTTATAAGATCATGTACAAAATAAATGTATTTTATTTAATGTAATTTAAAATAGCAACTCGCTTGATAAAAACAGTGTTTAGATTAACTAATGAGTACCAACATACTAATATGATATTCGAAATGTATTAGGTTTAAACTACTATGTATTGTGGATGCCACGGCGAAGAAATACTTATGTATATTGCCTATGAAATAAACGTATTTATGAAAAAAAAACACGTTTTTTTAGATTTGATTTTCGGTCTGATGCGGCTCGACTGAATTCACTGGGGACAGAAGTCACAAATATTCAAAATTTAGCGCCATCTGTGATCATACAACTAAGTAGTTCCATTTACCATTCTAAATCTCACAAGAAAGCTTCCTCACTGCAGTGACATCTAGTAGAAAACGAAAGTAACATAGGTATGCACGGTTAATCAAAGAAAATCAAAACTAGGGCAGTACGAGCACTGACCGTCTTAAACCTAGGACAGGACCAGACAACTGGCTTCTTTTTCCAGAAAAATATTTCTCTTCTTATTCCGGTTGCTCCCTGCTGTAAATAATAAATGCCTCGGGATCACTGTTGCCAGTAGAGATAATTATTCATTCTGAAAACTTTCTCCCCTTATAACATGCAATTATTTATCATTTGAAAACACTTAGACAAATGTTATATCGGTCAAAAATATAGCTCTGGATTCATTTTGATCAGATGTTTGTTTTGAAGAAAACGTTTAGTTGAAACAGCTTAATAAAATTTTTCTAAAACACTCAATTTTGGGTAATTAATTTTTGCAGCTTTATTAACTAAAGTATTCAACATATTCTATTTGAGGAAAATAATAACATACAGAAGTATCCAAAGATTCGGTGCTATTCTCAACCAACATAATCAATATTCTGACAACACTTTTTCTACCACCCTGCAGTAATATTGATTTCAACAACTTGTACTTGCTTATGTCAATTTCAACCAATCACGAGCTGGTCCGAAATTGGTCCTAAAAGTGGATTAACAATTGTCAGGTCCTGTCCTAGTCTTAAACTACGAACAGTTTATAATCAACGAAATATCAAAAATATTACAACTTTATAAATACGAAACAATTTATTTCAATTTATTACTAAATACTAATGAAACAGACATAAAAATGATTTTTGTGCCTAAACAAGGACGCATACTGTACAAGCGGTTAAATGTTAAAAGTTATCAAAATTATACCTATCCTTCAATTTTTTCCTTATAAACAAACCCATAACTAAACGCTTCCAGTTGCCATACACGCGCTTCTTGTATCGCTCGTCGTGTTTTCTCTCGAGCTCAACCTGATCCTGGTACCACTCGTCGATTACCTGATCACGAAACTCTTCGCAGACAACAAAACCATCGTAAACAGCATGACAGGCACCACTCTTGTACTCGAAACCCACAATCGCTTGGGCACAGTCGACCCGCAACCGTTTGCAAACCTTGTTCAATCCCGGCAGCTGCAAATGAACCGTTCCCTTCGGTAGCATGCACGGTTTGAACAGGTCCACATTGCCGTAGGCACTCCTCGGAACGAGTCCATTTTCGGCCACCGGTGGCTCGTAGTCCTCCACCTGCCAGGCACCGAACAGTTCCGTTTGAAGACCGCCAATTGAAGTTCCGGTGAAACGATCGTACCGTGCTTTCGCTTTGACTACTTTGTACGGTTGCTCGTGCATTTTCACCGTTTTTGCTTGCCGCAGCCAACCTTCGCGCGTGAACAGCACATGCACACAATCCCGCGGATAAATCGGTTCACCTTTGATGTGACCTAGAATCTCTGCGTCCGATGGGTAGATCGCTTCGCCGCGAAGCAAATGTCGCTCGATCGCAAACCGAGGATGGTTTTTGTATTCGGCGATTTGCTCCGGAAAGGGTCGTTTGTTAAGTAGTTTATCGAATTTCAGATCTTCACTCCGATCACGTCTCGTTGCTCTGCCAGGACGGTACCGACTGAGGGCGACCTCCAGCCAGGAATCCTCCACACGTAGTTTACCCTTTTTCCGTCCCAGCCGCGAGATGTACCGAGGGGAAACGTCCTTGATTGTGCCGTCGTTATTCCATGCCAACACGTAAGTGATCGGTTGACTGGCTTGGTTCTGATTATCACCAGAAAGAAAATAAAGTAGTGATTATCTATTGGAAAAAAATCCAAACAATTATCAAAACTCACAACAATATCCTCCAAACAGTGCACCTTCCCCGTAAGCACATCGATTGTTATCCACTTATCTTCGTGTTCACAATATGCTTCAATCCACAGATCTATTCCGGGACGGTTTCCGCGAGCTTTTCTATGACCAAACGATGCTCGCGATGAACTGCCTTCTCCGTACAGATCCTCATCCGATGCTGCCCTGCTAGCCTTCTGCTCTTTCGAAGCACGATAGGCAGCCAATATTTTCTCTCTACGACGGCGAACTTCCTCGTTCAGTTCTTCCGAAAACCCGGGCTCTTCTTTTTTCGATTTGTTGACTAATCCGGGCCGTTTGTTATGTTCCATGTCCAAAAACGATTCCGTCATTAGTTTTAGTTTTTTCCGAGTTGGCTCCGGAGCATGCGCTTTAAGTCTGTCGTCACTTCCGTCCAGTTGTGGAATGGTGGCCATAAATCGTTCATGTCGCCTTTTCCGGGCATTTTTCCCATTTTGAGCGGTGTTATTCCTAATCTTCGAGGTCAGTTTTTCCTTCACTTTGAATATTGTGCTGTGTTTGGGTGCTTTTTGAAATTCAAGCAGCAGACGCCGATCTGCCTGCACCTCCTCGGGACTCCGAGCGTTCATTCGGTAAAGTTCACTGGCGGGGATGAGCTTCGGAGGAACAACCAGTGACATCACCAGGCGACTGTGAATACTCAAAGATCGCAGCATCAACAGAAACAATAAAACATAGTCCCGCCTTGAAAACGCCGACCGTTGCAGAACCTGAAACTTAATCATCGCGTACAACGCGGGAAGATTTGCGGAACAACAGGACCATTGATTGTTTTTTAGTTTTACGCATTTTCGAAAGTACCGGGTAATCTGCTGGAAATAGACTAAATTTGTGAGCCCTTTGGGGCGGCAGTTCGTTGTTGAGGGCAGCAATCGTTTCGCAATCACCTGAGCCAAGCGAGGATCGGCGAGTGTTCTGTTCAGGAATGTGCCATGACCAATCCAACAAAGGATGGTCACTTTGTGCAAGTAGACTTGATTCTGACGCTTTTCCCGATTCATGAGACGTTTTATAGCTGTCAGTAAATCAATTTTCTTCTTTTGCAATTTTTTCTGCTCCACAGAACCATCTTTTACTGTAAATTCAATCACCTCTTCCTGATTTCTTCCACCACGATTTATCATAGATATTAAATTATGGCGTTCCTGCAAATCAATCTTTTCCCCTGTCAACAAAAGACTCGTAACTTCCTGCTCTTCAGTCGAGTGAATTTTTTCATTAGGTTCTTCACTTTTCTCTGTAGAATTCCTCCGTATTTCCTCCGTTTTCACGACACCCATAGAATTGTAACCGGCTCGATTAATCTGTTCAATTAGCTTCCAATTAATCTCCGAACTGAGTGGCGCATTTTCGTCGACATCCGACTCATCCAAATCCAAACCAACAGTGCAATCAAATCCAACCGTCTGCTTTTTATTGTCGTCCACCGGAATTGGATTGAAAAATTCAGAATTTAGATCAAGCTCCGCTGGGTCCATCAGATAATCGTCCCCACTGCTGTCATCATGCTCTGGAGGTTTGGATTTTTTCTTCTTTTCCGTAATGCATTTTTTGGATGGACCAGCCAAATCTGGACGATACTTTCGATACAGCTCTTCAACTGTAAAAGTAGTCAACTTTATCGGTTCCTCCTTCCCTACCAGTTTGGATTTGCGCCCACGTTTTACTGGGGTTTTCTTTTTCCTTTTCACATTTTCCTCTGAACAATCAGACATTGAAGACTCGTTATCCGAAAGATTTACTACCTCATCATTTTCGGGAACCGATTTTCCCAATCTCGTAGCGATTCTTCTCGACATTCTGGTGGGCTTCAGAGTAGGTTTCACATTCATACATAACTGCTTCGGCCTAAAACGAAAACATTTTTTTCCCAATAGTGAAAAACACTGGTGAATGTAAGATTACCTTCCAGTATTTAGTTTACTTTTCGAATGTAATTTCGTCTTCACACTCTTCGGTGAACTGGAATCAACTAGCGGATTCCATTCGTCTTCGCTGGCGGAAAATTCCGATGGCGATTCCTCGGCGGACGGATCTTCATCTTCACTTGCCATGGTGAAAATGTTAGTGCACGCACTATCGCAAGTAGACTGACTATCTTTAAGATTACAACAGCACTACATAGCAAAACTAACAGGTATTTTCACGAATAAATTTTATGTTGGGAAATTAGACCTGAAGAATGCGAATGTAAACAGTGAATGCTTTGTTTGACAGCTCTGAACTCCCTTTAGAAACACAAAACTATTTAACCGTATTGATAAAAATTTGCACGATCGATTCATGAGCGGCCCTTACACGAGTCACTAAAAATATAATTTCTAAAAAATAATATCATTTTAATGAACGTGCAATGGTGCACTAATGATGAGATTTCTAACAAATTTGAAATACATCATTACTTAGTCATCATTTAAAATGACATTTTTAATGCTCGTGTAAGGGCCGCTATATGTAAACAGCATTTCAACTTGATATGCACGATGTAAAATACCCTGGTGATCACGTTTTTCTATGTGCGGTTGTCATTTTATTTTGGAATAACAGAGAGACGTGAAGAAGAAAAACATAAACAAATGACGTTCCGGGAGTTGCTTTTATGAAAATATTTAGAGCTGGTTCTGTTTGCGAAAATATTAACAGTGAAATGCGGTGTTTTGTTCCGGGATGTTTCAATCGTTTTCATCACCTGCATTTGAAATGCCACTCACAGCACAATCACTCCATTACCCATAATAACTGTAATAGATACCACAGTGCGATCCGCCAAATCCTTCCTCCAACGAAATGAACACAATCGGATGTGTGTAAAATTTTCTATATTTCGACATTACCTTGCCAGCCCTTAAAGAAAAAATGTCCAGATTTTTCTCATTTGTTAATATCTCCTAAATTTTCACGTGTACCTACAAAATATTCATGTAGAATGAAAGACAATATTCTTATGTTTCTAACAGTACCAAAAATGTAGTGAACGTTTGTATAATAATGCAAATATAGTCGAAAAATAAAGTAAACATAGACAAACTCTTAATTGTTTTTAGACCCTTTTGAAATGTTGACGTCGATTTGTCTGGCAAATGCCACACGCTCATTCAATGTTACTCTCAAGTGAGTAATTTGTACTCACTTTTGCTCATTTAGTTCAAATGTCAAAAAGTGAGTAATATTGATTTAGAAGAATGAGTAACTTCGACTCAGTTTCTAAATTGACAACAAGTTTTACTCACAGAGCTTTGAAAACGTTGTGTGAAAATTTAACTGAACTTTTCCCTTTGTCGGAGGCGGAACTTTTCCCTTTGTCGGAGGCGGAACGGAGGAAGGCAGACGGGTCCTTTCCAATGACCGATGAAAAGGTAGCGGCTTCCTTCATTCTTTGCTTTAAACAAATACTGACTTACTTATTTGTTTAAAGCAAAGAATTCCTTATTCGAATCCCTTATTCAATTCGAATGATTGAGTAATGTTTACTCACTCGAGCTAATTTTACCATTTGTAGCACTGAGCAAATGTTACTCAGAATGTGATAAATAGCATATTTACTCAAAAGTGAGTAAACAAGCTTTACTCACTATAGAATAGTTCCACTTTTAACGAAAGTGAGTGAAATTGTACTCACTTTAGAGTAACAATGAACGAGCGTGCATACAACAAAAAAAGAATTGTAACAATCTCTATTTGATTATCAATCAGAGATGTCAGATATTTTCACAGAATATCTGTATTGCTTTGTATAAAAAATCTGTTTTTATCTGTATTAACTAATAAAATGAACTTTCTACCATAAAATGATGCTTAAAAATGTTATTTCAATAGATTATGGTTACAGAATGGCAAACTCAATGAGCATTTCTGCATTAATTCGTAAGCCATTGCGGCACTAATAAGAATTTTCAACGACGAAATTTAATAGTTTTTGCTATCATATACGGATTATGTTTAAGTTGAAGAGGAATTCAAAGGCCCAATGTGCAACGTCAGGTCAGGTCATACAACTTCTCAGTCTGACGATAAAGTTTCATGATTTCATGATTTCTCTGAACATCAGTTCAAAATGGTTTCCATTCAATTCCGTTTTATTATGTGCAATCAAACACTAATAGATTGCCCAGATGGAAAAGTTTCATTATTTCTTTTGTGGTGTCTGTATAAATCTGTATTAAATTTGGGAAATTAGTATAAAATCTGTACTCTGTATTATATCTGTATGTGCATGTAAAAGCTGTATAATACAGATAAATCTGTACAAATGGCAACTCTGTCATGGGCACCAGACGGCTACCAAAATAGTTTCAGTGACGGCTGTCAAATCCAATTTGGCAAAACATAGTCGCCTGTATCTTAGTTAGCCGAGCGTTTTCATCTTCTCACCTTCTCTGAAAATGTCAAAGATTTCGATCGGTATAACAAACGGCTGGCAGCCACGTCTACCTCAGAAACTATGTGCCAAATCCTGCTGGATACGGTTGTCTCATTTGAGGTGTATGTTTGGTAGCGCTGAGGCAGTTAGACGCCAGAATGGCTGCCAGCCACATTTTACTCTGCACTTGGGCGACCGAAAAACATGCCCTGCCCGACGACATGACTATCGTCACGATTCTGTATCACAAATTCAACTACCCCTTAAAAACTGATAATGTCTAAACGAAGTCTCTTAAAAAAAAATTAAACTAGCAACACTAGTTGATAAACTATTGATTTTGAATAACAGCTACCATAACTTTGGTAACCAAATAGATTTTGGAACGTAAAAAAACAAATTTTGAATCCGATTTAGCCGAAATTTTTATCGAGGAAAACTTGAATAAATGCAAGTGGAAAGTCCTGTATCAAGTAATGATGGGGGATAGTTTTCAAAATTTGCCTCACCGTGTCTTGTACTTTTCTATCAATACAGATACTATCAGCTGTCGCATAAAATAAAAATATGATTCCGTAATCTCAGGTAAACCAGACCCATGCCGAGATGGAGGAACTTTAGTCTTTGTCAGTCTTTGATAAAGACAACAATAAAACCATCCAAAATATGTCGATATCAAAATTCGGTCTATATCAATGCAGCTAGAAGGTTGATTTAAACCAGTAGGACAGTTCATGACTAGCAAAGATCTAGTTAAAGCAAGCCCGACCGATCGAAACAAACCTCTGCTACCGATGACTGGTCCGAAGATTTGGGAGAATAATAATTGAAAGTCTATTGACTAATGATATTAACAAACTTATATTAGGGATAGAAAGCGAACTAAAATGAGTTAATTATACAAAAAACAACATAAACCAGGTTAACTGGATCCATTACATCGATTCCTTACTTATTATCGTTTACATGAGACATCGATTCAATTTGTATGTGGTGTTTCGAACAATACTTCCGATGCTTCGGGAATCGGAAACCGAGGACCTGGAGGTTAGTTTGTTCGATCATCAACTAACAAGTGATCGTATTCAAAAATGTTTTTAAGTTTTCGAAACTTTCTTGCATTATATGATTTAGAAGTAGCATCCAAATAATAATCAACATCAACATTCGCAACCATAAAACCTTCTTTTTATACTGACAATTTTAATTAGGGAACTAATTTGAGTACATAAATCTGAAATGGCTTTTCTTCGGAGTGGCAGGTCGTGTCGTCGCTATGCCTGACGTTCAGTTTGAGGTATACTGGCATGTGGGATATGGATACGAAATGTTTCATATTTGACAGCTATATCAGTGTCTCAACGAAAACCCACCAACATTCGACGCAGCAATCGTTGACCACGAACGAGAGCAACCAGTAACTGACATCGACATCTTTCAATCACAAGCTGCTGGGGAGGTAAGACGTGATCACAATAGACCTGATATGCGGAGTGATTCCCTGCAATTCTATCAGCAATTTTCACATTTGGCGATCCTGCCAGGAGACATGAGAAATTAATTATAATTGTAAAAATAAATTTTTCGGATTTGCAGGGAATCACTCACGCATTAAAAAAGGTCAATATTAAAGTGAACGAATTTGTTTTTCATTACAAAATGGCGATTTTCTTTCATCGTGCCCTCGTGGAACAAACACAACTTTGAAAAAAAGTGTTGATAGTGGAAAAATGTGCTTCGTAATTATCGAGTCATATGCTATGGAATCTTAGTCGGATCTATCAGTTACTGTGATAATTGAACATTTAAAATAGCATTTGTTCTACATATTACCCGATCCTAGGTGATATTGCGAAAACAAATCAAATTTATAGGTTTGGTTTGCGAGTTGGGATAACCGCATGTATACTCTGATAACCTTAAATTGCGAGTTGAGATAACCGCATGTATGCTCGAGATAATCTCAAATTGCGAGTTGAGATAACCGCTTCAACGAATATTGAAGATTTTATGTCTAATGTGAGATCGGGATGACCACAAGCGCTTCCGGATTATGGCCTTTTAAATAGTATTGAGAGTGAAATGAATTGATTTTTTCTGATGTGAGATCGGGATGACCACGAAGAAAATGTTGCGTGTTGGGATACCCGCCTTAATATCATTTTGATCAATGTGATGGTCATCTAGATCACAAAGAAGAAGTCGCGAGTTGAAATAACCGCCTAAAAGTTCACGTTTTGTCTGCCAAAAGAGCGGCATGTACCGATTTAAACGCTACTTAGTGCTACGCACTGACGGTCAGGGATTTGTGTTTACACTTAACCGCTCTTGAGAGAATTCTAAACGAGTATGGGTTATAACGGATGGTTGGTCTTTGCATACATGCGAGCACGCCACAATATTGCGGAGTCATTATGCCGGTCGTATATTGGAGTTAATAAACCGTTTGACGAGACATCCACCCCGTCGGAAATCGTCAGTGTGAAATCTATTTACTTTGAGTTTCTGATAATAGCAAAAGTGCAAGATGTTACGAAGGATGATATTGAATGTTACTAACAGTGGTTATACCACGGTTGCTAAGCTGAAGTGCATATTGTGCAAATGAGCCTAGTGGTCAGGTAGTTGCACGCTGAATCGTGGACTAAAGCATGCAAAATATGTGCTACTATCGGTGAGCCAGGAAAGTTCCACCCCTTTTTTCTAAAACGTCTAGGTCCATTGTTCTGGACTCCAATGGTACATACGTTAGATTGAGTGGGAATCCTAGTAGCGATGATTTATAGTTCTCGTTTTCTGATAGCTCGTCCAAACAGGTCTACGAGTTTATTAATAAGTTCATCAGCTGGACACAGCATCCAGCTTCGAGGAAGAAATTCAAACCGAGAAACTAAATAACGGAAGTATCACAAAAAAATATGGGTTATGATAACTACATACGTGTTGGTGAGCACGAATGTTCGGGTCTATAACAGCCATAATAGAGTATTGTTGGTGATTTGCAGAATGAACTGTTTAAAATATATATGATGATTTTTTTTTTTTGGAGAAGAGGGAAGATGTGGGATATGGATACGAAATGTTTCATATTTGACAGCTATATCAGTGTCTCAACGAAAACCCACCAACATTCGACGCAGCAATCCTTGACCACGAACGAGAGCAACCAGTAACTGACATCGACCTCTTTCAATCACAAGCTGCTGAGGAGGTAAGACGTGACCACAATAGACCTGATATGCGGAGTGATTCCCTGCAATTCTATCAGCAATTTTCACATGGCACACTATCATTCATTAGCCAATCAGCCGAAAACATGATGGTAACAGTGTGCAACATAACGCATATTTGCCAACAGTGATTTGCCTCTCGCCTTCAAAAGTTTTATATTTCTGTATAAAATGTTCAAAACGACGTATGTAATAATGGGAGATTCTCTTTGTTTACTTTCTCTTTCGATTATTGCGAAATATTCCTGCTTTTGCGGTAATTTCTCAAGAGCAGATTAAAAGATGATAGCTTTAGTTATTATTATCGGTAAATAATTGGAGAGAAGGATTGCTAAGAGTGCCGTTATAATCAAAAGAGAAAGTAAACAAAGAGAATCTCTCATTGTTACATACGTCGTTCTGAACATTTTATACAGATTTGATAGTAGTTGAATCGAAAGGTGTAAGCAATTTTTTATCTGAGTGTAAGCTGTTGCCCTTCAGAAACGGAACAATTACAGTGACCTGCCATCAGATGGAATTTGTTGGTAATGTCACCGAACACTGCAATGCAACGGTAATTTGTTGAGAACAACAGAGAACAAGTGGAGCCCTTTTCGCACGCTCACGAGAGAGAGAGAAAACAAGAATCGCGCAGTCGATGCAGTGTTGTTGATTGTGCTAGACGTGTGTGACATAAGCCGATCTTGCTTAAGGGAATTATTGCATGTTTATAAAACTCCTGCAGCAATCACTCATGTTCATTCAACCATCATCGGCTAGTGCTTTTCTGCGTCTGTTCCACAACGATTAACCGTTACTAACTGTTTCGGCATAAAAGTTCCATGCAACAGATTTATCGTGGAATTTCGCCTGCTGCTGCTTCTCTGTGCAAGTGTTGAATTTAGTGGAATGAAAATAGTGCTACACTCATGTCATTGCACAAGAGCTGTCACATGCGTGACTAGTGTTATCAGTGCGGTTCTGAGTTGCAGCGATTATCTCCTATCCGCTAAGTGAACAGTGTTCTTTGACGTAAGGTGCGAACCAGCTTATTGTTGGCTTGGAATAAAGGCAGTAGTCGGAAATTGTCCGTGTGTGTGTGCAAGTGTCTGTGACCTCGAAACCTGTCCCATTGATCAACATCTTCTTTATGTGCCCATGCTTCCCAAAGTGTAACTGGACCAAACGCAAACGATAACAGGATTGTGTGGTGCGTCAATAGTCGCCGGGGGGAACCGATCAGGAACGCCCATTTGCAGTGCATGAATATAAGGTATGTCGCACAAATTTTCGCTTCGGATGTTTGCTCATGACGTTTGAGATTTTTTTTCATTAACAGCTGATTGTTGGCATTGTATAAGACTGAAGTAATTTGTAAGAATTTTGTTGCAATATGAATTTGGGAAAAATAAAACCCCCGGTGAAATCTTCACGGGTTCAATCAGAGAACGGCGCGGCTAATCGGTGATTTTTATCTGAGTAGTTTCTACCCCTACCGCGAATGATGCAATCGATTCAAGCTCATATTTATGCACGGCATTCAGCACCTGTTGCCAGTCGAACGGTCCGGAGGCAAAATTTGTCAACATCAAGAACTAAAAATCATTCCAAGCTAACCGAAGATTTGAAAGCTTCTGATAAGGACAATCATTGAAGGGTTGTAGTAAGCCACGATACAAATTTTATGTGTTATATTTTTGATTTCAGTTGGAAGTATGTTTCCACCATCTTCTCAAATCTATGTATTATGTTATCATTGAAGAAACCAACGACCGAACGTGTGTCTGTATTTGAATCAAAACTCTAACAAATGCCGTAAAGCTCTGAAGTTCCACAATCGCTAGAAGCATCGGCTCTCTTGTTTCCACCAATCTGGCAACACAAACAGCCTCTAAGTGCGACCATGCTGGTTTGGTTTGTTCGTAGAGCAACGAAAACAATCACGAGAACAACCTAACTCTGCACAGAGCAAAACACACCTAGATAGTCGACAAGACAAGCACGGCAAAAGTGAACGTAACACAGAGAGCATGGTTTAGTTATTGGAGGGAGACAGCCTGCAGCTTCGTGAGTTTATTAGTTGCTCACCGTAAAGCAATTACGCAATGCATCACTGCAATCTAGCGACGTGCTGATGGAGCACAGCATAGTGGATCCGAGTGACGATTCATTCATCGAGTGTGTGAAAAAGTATTCTTTGTTTTTTTTTTCTCTACACGGCTGTGCGCTGTGTTGGTCAACAGCCAAGGGTTAATTCACAGATTGGAAGCATATTGTTTTGCACACTGTCTGCGCTTCAAAACAACCGAAGCTGCTATCACAGAATAGGTGGGTTCAGCTGGGATCTTATCAGTCTGAAGTGCAGTAAACAATCGACGAGGGTCTTCTTTTCGCTAGACATATTTGTACAGCCTATTTACCAATCGAGCACGTAGAATGTTGTCTGTGGTCAAACTGCAGGCGCAACGAGGAAAATTATAATAAAATATCATACCAAAACCGTAAAAAGTTGTCGAACCTCAGCCTTAGTCGTTAATGATCATATGTCGCATTGAAGTTTCACTCTTGATACTTGAACGGCACAAAAGAAAAAGCAACAGAAACTAGCGATTCATGGAATTAGTCTCAACATGAAAGGGCATTTCTATTAGTTCACGCGGTTTCATTAAAAAACAAACAGAAACGGATTTCCTGATCTGTACCCCCAGTGTTAGCCGTTGAAAGCGAACATGACGGATGCCGGAGCGTTGCAGATTAAAGTGGTCTAGTTACTAACTTGATTTCGTAACAAATCGTGACGGACACTGCCACTACCCCTGGTCGAAAGACTGATGATTGGTCATGCTACGAATGCGAGATTGGGTTCGTGTCTGCAGCCGGACGGACTATGCTTTCGTTTTTCCTAATTAAGCTTTGGAGGACTCTCTGGGGCTGCAGGTCTCGTATGTCTCGAAATAAGTAGACAAACAGTAAATGCAGTTCGACTCCTCTGGTAGAAGGTAAAAGTTTAGTTACGAGAAGCCTTCTGCTTACTTAAATGATCCTTGTCACGTCTCACTTTTCCGCACTATATTCTTCACATCCTTGCTCTTCCTTGAGTACTATGGCTCTATAATTTCATATTCTTTCTCTTCTTATAATCTCTAGTTAGTTTGATATCGTTGAAAACCGGAAAAAAAGTAAAAATTACTGACTGACCAGAAGTCATAAATAAAAAAGTAAAAAGTAAATTGAAGTAAGTTCACAGTAAACACAAACAAGAGCATGCACTTCTTTTGACAGAGGTGTGTCGCTCATAACATCAAACAGAGCTAGCGGAATCAATAACGGTTTTTCTTTTTCTTCTGGTAGAATAAACGAAAAGCAAAATAATCAGCGTGCTTTCAGTAGACTGACAGCAGTAATCAAATTTCGCTTATCATAGCTTGACTGATGTATGCAGGGCTATGATCAGAGAGAGAAAGAGGGAGAGAGAGACAGCTCCACGCCAACTTCATGAATGATTAAGCAAAATATTTTCCATCAAGAGATGTAGGAATGTGGACCCAGGCTCTTGATGATGGCAAAAGCTTGCAAAATGCCATTCACCGACAATTCGACTGGAGTGGAGCAACCAACATCCCAATTAGTGAGAACATAAATTCGTCCAAGCTCAGTGTACGAGACAGCTAGCTTACAATTTTTTCGAAAGGCTGTTGTCTCTTGGGTGTGGAAGTTTTACACGAGTTAACCTAATGTAAAAAATAAAGTTATGTTGCATATGAAACCGTTTTGATTGTCGTTGAGATTGAGCAAGCAGCCAATTGCTGGATATATTTCTTCATTTGACCTTCAGTCGTTTAGTTCAATTTTAAACGTTAGTGTGATTAATAAAATTTTTAACATTTATCTGACATTGCCCAAGATTCCAGAATGGGTTTGTTTATCGTTTTGCATTGTATGTAAAGGAAATATAGCTTTGTACTAGATTTCGACGTTTACTTTTTTTACTTAGCATTTTGTTGCAGTCTTGCATATCGATATTTGCTTTTCATCTCTAGAAAGGTAATAAAATTGCTGGAAACCGACTTTCGATCGGTGCTACGGAAATCCCAAGTGTACTCAGACTCAGCTCGACGAGATCGGAAAATATTTGTGTACCTTTGCGAAGGCATTTCTCTCTGCTCAATTTTCTCGGAGATTTTAACAAACTTAAGCTCGTTTGAAAGCTACTTTTGGGTTGAAAATCAAGTTCGAATACCAACTGTCACTACTGGCAGAGATGACAGGTAAAAATTTCAAACATCTTCAGACAGGGTTGCAAAAGTCTGTATATTCGAAAGAATCTGCAGTTAGCAAGTATGTCTTGCTGGCAGCAATTTCTCTATAAATTATGATACGCTAAACTGACTTGGCGAGCAAAGAAAAAAAAAGGTCGCGACAATTTCAAAAGTCTGTAAATTTGGACAAAAATCTGCAAAAGTCTGCACAACAAAAACTGTCTGCAGCACTATGTACGAAATCTTAAGATTTACAGACAAATCTGCAGATCTGGCATCTCTGACTACTGGCTCCACGGGCTCCACCGATCCACGACGTAAAATACACTGGTGGCGTGATAAGACAGTTTTGGTTGTGTTGGTAATTTTCTCACGAAATTAAGTATGGCGCGCCGGGATTCAAGCATGTAAACATAGACAAACGACCATTTCAGATCGGGATTTCACTTCTAAGTTACTCCAGTTGTCGCGCAGCCTGGCGAATCTTTGGCACTAATTGAAAATCTGGACATTTTTTCTTCAAGGACTTGCAAGGTAACGTCGAAATACAGAAAATTTTACACACATCCGATGCTGTTAAATTCGTAGGATGAAGGATTTGGCGGATCGCACTGTGGTATCTATTACAGTTATTATGAATAATGGAGTGATTGTGCTGTGGGTGGCATTTCAAATGCAGGTGATGAAAACGATTGAAACATCCCGGAACAAAACACCGCATTTCACTGTCAATATTTTCGCAAACAGAACCAACTCTAAATATTTTTAAAAAGCAACTCTCGAAACGTCATTTGTTTATGTTTTTTCTTCTTCACGTCTCTCTGTTATTCCAAAATAAAATGACAACCGCACTAACACATAGAAAAACGTGATCACCAGGTATTTTACATCGTGCCACCGATTAGCTGTTCAATAAGGCAGTAGATCAGCTGTTGGCGAATCGAACATTGACAGCAAATGGAGAAAAACATCGATGAATGTTTCGACTCGAAAAAAAAGGCGGTTGGATTCGGTTGGTTACGACGCGTTTAAATCGGAAAAATTTTCTCAAAGCGATACGGTATCGGATTTATTCGTCGTTCCGTGTTAATCCTCAAAAACTAATAAAGAAGTGTCCAGCTGCAGGGAAAATAAAAATATACAGAAAAATCTCGCGTTTGTGGTGGTTTTTTACTTCTCGAAAAATTCCGGTTGCCGCGTGTGCGAAAAATTCAAAAATGGACGCCAAGTGAGGCAACTGATTACCGTTGAAAATCAGCCTCCTCCTCTAGCAGCAGCAAGTGTAAAGTGGTCTTAATGATGACGCCAAACATAATAAATGCTATTAAAACGAAAAGGAGAGAAGAAAAAAAATAGAATTTGCACCTCGAGCGAAGTCACAAATCCCTCGCGAAGCAGCACTTCTCGCCGGTCTTTAAATGCTGCTTTATTCGGATTGATTCGACAAACTCGGTCCCAACATTCGAATTAAATCTAAATTCCATTCGCGAACCTGTTGTGGTTGCAGGGAATTCCGCGTCGCTATTGAAATTTCAGTGAAAAATTGAACTAAGTTGGAAAACTCTCTTCGAAGTGCACGTATCGCCGGGTCCTAATTTATGATATTAATCGGCTCAATTCGACAAACGTATACTCGGTAGTATAATCGGTAGCAACGAATTCCAAAAGTAACGCACAATCGCACACTCGACCACTCCTGTAATGGCACAGACAAACAAGTTAACAGAGAAAACAACCTCTGATAGGATCAAAAGAATCATCGAAAGCAGGAAAATAGCCAATAACAGAATGACCCGTTCTAGAACTAAAACAATCGATACCAGAACTGAAAAACACACGTCGGATCTTGCAATGGACAACCAAACAGAGAGTAACACAGTTAACAACGAACTCTCCCAAAACTCAATAGTAATACTTGAAGTAATCGATACAGAAAAACGTGTTTAATCCACCTAGCAGTGAGATGATACCTATTTTTATCAATCCGCATGTGTTTTTTGCATGAATATTCTTCGGTGTTTAAGTTTTCATGACATTATTTTAATGACCCTCGTTTTAAGCGACAATTTGAGATTTTAATCACTCATTACTCTGTAATGTCGAAACTGCAAATCGGATCGAATTTGAATCTAGAAGTGTGATAATCGATTAAACATGCCATGATATGTAAGTTCCACTCTAGAGTTTACGGTAATTTAAGGTACTTCCAGAGCCGGTATTCAGGAACCAGCATAACCCAAACCGATTCGTATGGCCATATGACGAATAAATTACAACAGTTTTGAGTTCAACTTTGAAGCTTTTCGGGATTGTCATCTTCTATATCGGTTTGAATTTTAAAAATGCATCATCATGTAATTCGAGAACCGGAAGTCATAATTGGATAAAATAATTAATTTTTGTATATAAGTTTGTTTTAATTAAAATTTTTGTTCCTGAAATTTGATTAGGCTTTTTTTGAGAAAACGATTGAGCTTTGAGAAACGATTTTATACTGGAACCGGAATTCTAAAAGCGGTATGGCCGAAGTCAGATAAATTCACCTGAGTAGCTGTACACTTTACATTTGTTTCAAAACATTTGAAAATCAGTTAAGACATCTTTGAGAGATCATAGCACGAATTAAATTTTTAGGTGCCTTCTGATCGACAACTGAATACCACTAAAACTGAAAAAAGTTAATTTTTTTATCGACTATCCAAATCTGCTAACCCGATAAACCTGATTAAATTATGTGGAATAGACATTTTTATACAATCCCCGAAACCGGAAGTTGGATCTGACTGAAAAGCAAGATGTTTTATAGAACTTTGAAACTTTTCATTTGAATCTTAGATGATTCTTAGATTTCATTTGCATCTTAGATCGGTTCAGCCATCTTCAAGAAAAATGAGTTACACAATTTTGATTTCGTTTCACATATCATCCTGTAGTTCCGAAACCAGAGGTCGGAACCAAACATAATGCAGGAACTTTGTTTGGGAGCATACGACTTTTCGTATGAATCTGAATTTGTAGAAAAGAAATTTTCCGAGAAAATTAATTGAAGTTATTTGTCACACACGCATTTGCTGATCTCGACGAACTGATTCGAATGGTATATGGATGTTATGTTGTTCCAGCATTTATTGCTGTAAGTAGTTTAAAACAAAATAATTAAAAAAAATTCTGCCATCATCTGGTTTATATATGTCATATTCGAACGATTATGTTGCCAAAAACGAGCCGTGCCAAAATCGGTCCGAGGCTAAATGTCATGAAAAAGAATGCTGTACACAATCCTTTTGGTTCTTAGAAACAATTGTATGTAACAGTATAAAAAATCGTGTTTTCCGTTGCTCCCAAGCATTTCTTTGTCATACAGCGCTCAAAACTCCTACTGCTGGAATAGGGGGAAAAGTCGCTTACAGAAAAATTTCGATATCTCCGTTAAAAATGGACGGATTTTAACAATCTATGGCTTGTTGGATAGGTATTACCGTGCGGAATCTAAGTCTGAAAACATATTCTGTTTTCAAGGTCAATTGTGACAGATACTGTCAAAAAACTGAAAATTTTGACATAAAACTTTGTATAATTCAAAAAGTAAACATCCGATCTCAAAACCATTCAATAGCGTTTTGGGTGACGGGGAGACCTTTCATTTGCGACTAGTTTGATGAAAATCGGTCCAGCCATCTCTGAGATCTCGACCTCTTAGTTGACAACACACATACGGAGACACACACATACACACACACACACACGCAGACATTTGCTCAGTTCGTCGAGCTGAATCGATTGGTATATGTCATTCGGCCCTCCGGGCCTCGGAAAAATTTTCGAAAGTTTGAGCGAATTCTATACCTATTTTTTATATATATAAAAATAGGTAAAAACGTACCAAACCATTCGACAATTGTCGGAAAGTTCCTAAAAGGAAAAGGATTCAGTAAATTTTCAGAAATAACAAAATCCGGAAAATTTCTATTCAAAATCGAGACTGAATTCAGAACAGAACTAAGCCGTCTGAAATTGTCAGAATCTAACCTGAGAGTCTATGAACCTAAGAATAGGAACCACACCATAACCTTTGTCAGAGGCGTCCCCACTGATTTTGACGAGGATGAAATGATGGAGAACATCGAAGCTGAGCAGCAAGTTATGAGCTTACAGCGAATTAAACGGCGAGACCGAAACGGAAAACTACAGAACACAATGAACATCAAAGTGACAGTCGCAGGACAGCAAGTGCCGAAATCGGTGAAAATCTTCGGCTGCAATTTCAGACCCGAACTGTATATCTTCTCGATCCGGCAATGCAAAAATTGTTGGAGATTTGGACATGGTGCAAATTTTTGCACTTCACAGGTAAGGTGGTTCAACTGCGGAGGAAAACATCCTACATCAGGCTGCAACGCTGAGAAGAAATGTCCCAACTGCAAACTCCGACACGAAGCAAACCACCCCGAGTGCCCAGAAAGACAAAGACTGCAGAACATTCGTGAGGAAATGAAAAGGAAACAAATTCCCTTCATCCAGGCAGAAACCTTCTACCCAAGGCTGCAGAACAGCTTCGCCCTTCTAGAGGAAGCAGAACAAGAGCCAGAAGGAAGTGACTTTCCAAGACTTGAAAATACCAATAAAATCAACACAGGAGCCAAACGGAAGCAACGTTAAGCAGTCTTTCCCAAGCCCCCCCCCCCCGGAGAAATCAAAAAAAGAATTCTAGAACTCTTCGAAGCACTAGAAAACACCGATGGAGAAATTTTGATTGGAGGCGATTTCAATAGCCACCTTCAAAGTTGGGACCCCAGTTCAAACAACTGCACCAGAGGTAACTTGCTGAACTCCATAATAAACCCATCCAAATTCATCCTACTTAACAACGGTACCCCGACCTGTCTATCCTAGACGAACAAAACCAGTACAGCGATAGACCTTACCCTTGCGACGACCGGCATAGCAACCAAAACCTCTTGGAAAGTCATATCCCAAGAGTTTGGAAGCAATCACCTGTCAATTAAACTTGAAATCGAAAGCGACATCCCTGTAGCCCAAGGAGCCATGAAACGAGTCAATAAAAACAAAGTCGCAGCTCTAATTAACCAACTAAAGCCTCAGAACATCAATAATCCAGTAGAAATGCAACAAATATTCGAAGACAGCATTGAGCAGGCCAGTTTCGTCGTCAAAAACAAAAAAGCAAATTATCTCAAGCGGTGGTGGACCAAGGAAATTAGCACGGCCTACGTCTTCAAACGGGAGAAATTACGAAACTACAACAAATCCAAAACCATCACTAATCACCTAGAACTCCAGAAAGCTACGGCAACCTTAAAAAGGCTTATGCGGAAGGCAAAAAGAGACTACTGCCAGCAATTGTCGGAGACTATAGATGACGACACCCCCCTAGCCAGCTCTGTAATATAATCAAAGGGTGGACACTGCATTAACACAGCAAGTAAAAAGAAAACTAGAGATAACTCTGGAAGATGCCGAAATGTTTTTAGCACACTACTACAGCAACAAATTAAAAACGGTACTCAAACCGGCATCAACTTTTCCCAGCGACTGGAATGGCTATGAGATGGCATTACAAGTTGATGAAATCCTCAACACCCTCACTCGGCCCCAGGTGAAGACGGCATGTCCTACGACATCCTCAAGAAGCTCGGGTCAGATATGCAGCTAAAAGTGTGCGAGATGCTTAACGAAGTATTCGTAACTGAAGCGATACCTGAAAGATGGAAAACCACCCAGATTAAGCCCATTCCCAAAAACAAAGGCGACCCACTAAATTCGGGATCAAGTCGTCCTATCGCTCTAATGAACGTTAACCTCAAACTAATAAATTCAGTGATCAATGGTAGACTGAATGAGTTAGGAGAAATAGGGAGTCCCCACCCACACCGATCCTTTGGCTTCAGAAAACACTGCTCGGCACAGAGCTGTGTTAACTACGTCGTTAACAAATTAAAAGACAACCAGCTGGAAACGAACACACTATCGTAACGTTCCGGGATCTGTCCCAAGCATTCGACAATGTTAACCTTCAGAAGCTACTAAACACTCTTCAGCACTTAAATATCCCGAGCAAAATCATCTCCTGGCTACACACGTATCTCAGTGATCGACGGCTGGTCCTTAAAACAAGTGAAGGAAATGCTTACAGAACAGTCAGCGAGGGTCTCCCCCAAGGATGCCCGCTGTCACCGATCCTCTTTAATTTATACAGCTTGCACCAAATTGAGGAGGAAGGATGTGAACTGGTCCAGTTTGCAGACGATTTCGCGGTGATGGCGACAGGCATTAGCCCAGAGGAAGCGGCGGCAAAATCTAACAACTACTTAGCACAAATCCAGTCAGGGCTCGAAAAGCTTGAACTGAAAATAAACGCATCCAAATGTGCGGCTGTCGCATTTACGAGAAAAGATATCAGCACAATAAAAATCAGAATAGGTCAGAAGGAAGTGGACCTCAACAATACACATCGATATTTAGGATACCTAATTGATAGAACACTCACTCACAGGAAACATATCGAAGATATCAGAGATAAAGCATCAGAGAAACTGAAAATAATAAAAATGCTTGGAAAACGAGACAGCAGTTCCAACCCAAAAAACTTTGATCAAGGTCGGAAATGCTCTCATACGCAGCAGATTCACGCGGAAACCGGGCAGATGCCTCTGGACTTGAGGCGAGAGTTCCTAACACTTAAAGACATCCTAAAAAGCGCCTTTTACAACAACCAGCTGCAGCCCTTCTCAGAAAGAGCCATCAAAAGTGACATCCTGAACGGATCATACTGGACTGAAATCGCAGCTAAGTACAACTACGTCATATGCCAGCTGAATCCAAAGGACAGAAAATTGAACCTTTTATACAGAAAACAATTTTCAGACTACGGAATTACCAGACACGTTAAGGAATATCTGGTGAAATCGCAAAACAAAAAGGACATGTACAACCAACAGTTCTGGCAACAAAAGTTCCTGGAAATAAAAAGGCGGGTGGGTAATGTCAGAGACATAACTGGATGTCGTGAATACGAAAACAACTGACATGTTCCTTAACACTTCCGAATATCAATTGTATGAATTATGCACGCATTCCCCTTTTTCACATTTTTCGCAAAAACAAAGAAAGCTTCACTTGATCTCGATTACTGTGAATTTCACACAGCGAAAGGTGAACAAATCTAAGCAAACTGTTCTTGATTTGCAGTAAACTGAGGATATTTCACTACGATTTGCGAACAACAAATCCTAATAGTTCTTTAGAAAACTTGTAGAGCCATTAGAACGGCTGATATTGTGCAATGCTCTCCACCGTTGTTTTTTTCCCAATGCTAATGACTGGCAGCTGTGACGTAATCGCTCTTGTCGAAAGCGAAACTAGCTGTGCAGACGACACAAAACACATCTGCTCGCAGTGGCGATAGAATCCAAACTGATTCAATTTTTGTTAAGAGATTTCCTTTTATGTGATTTCGTTTGTAGCTTTTTCACTAATGGGCGGTCCTAACGGCTATAAAAATAGCCGCATATAGAATTTTAATGTCGATTTTTTCATTTCGGATTTGCATAATTTATTGAAAGAAACTATCAATATGCTGTAGGGATTCGTTTCTAGCATTCAGAAGGACCAAATTGAGGAACTCACTGCGATATTCACCACTTTTCGGAACGTTTTTCTCGGACGATTTGTTGTACAGCAGCAGCTATTTTGTTCTCTTCCTCAGAACGCGTTCTGATTGGCTGGTGTTGACATGGGTCAAATGAGATAGGTTTTTCAATAGTGTACTATTGAAATACTTCAATGCTTTTGCTATACACGTTTAAGTTGAAAAATTTCGATTCTATTGGTAGTTAGATTATATAAATCATTCCACAGATCACTGAGCTATGAGCTTTCATAATACGAGAAAGGCAAACGCGCCATATGAATTATCCTCTTTGATACTCGTTTATACCAAACATTTCAGAAAAGTTGAATTTTGAACTATTTGAGATTATGCCAGACAACTGAAAATTTTATCATAAAATTGTGATCATATTTCCGATTGCATGTAGCAAAAATTATGTTGATTCGTTAAATACAACAAGAGATATTCACGATCAAAAACTTATCACTCTCTCAGAGGGTAAATTTTGAAAAGGCACCCCATAGTAAAGTAAGTCGTATTCACGACAAAAATCTCCAGTACAACAACTACCATCACATATACACCGATGCTTCTAAAACATCGACCGGTGTGGCAATAGCAATCTATGACGACACAGACAAACAAACTTCCACACAAAAAATCAACCTAAACTACACCATCATGAATGCGGAGCTACTAACGATTTTCTCAGCTCTCCAGCACATAAAAAGGAAAAAGTTCACAAAAGCAGCGATTTTCACTGACTCTAAAGGAGCATGCCAGATCATCTGCAACGAACAAAAGTTATGCGAAAACTTCCTAGTGTGGGAAATCGTCAAGACGCTGAAGGAATCCACAAATGGTGAAATAAAGCTCCAATGGGTGCCGAGCCACCAAGGAATACCAGGAAACGAAAAAGGCTTATGAGGAAGCAGTGAAGGCCACTCAAGACCCACAGACTATTCACAACTGCTTAACGCTATCCGACGCAATCCAACTCGGAAAATCTGAAACATGGGCCAAGTGGACAACTCACTACAGAAACACTTCTAAAGAAAAAGGTACATGGCACCGGGAAATAATGGAAACTCCAGGAGAAAAAATCTGGTTTGATGGAATAAACTTGAGCACAGAAGAAAAAATTATCATCGGCAGAATACGCACAGGACAAAAATACGAAAGAACGAAGGTACAAATGGGGTTGGGAAATCGATGATAACTGCGATCTCTGCGACGAAAAAGAAGACCTGCAACATCTACTGTACTACTGCACAAAATTCAACACAGAACGTACCCAATACTACACTCTCGAATACTGTAAACCACTAATCACCATACTAAAGGAAAACAACGAGGCAGAATTGAAACAAATCGTGAATTACCTAAAACCAAAGACATCATATTAACAAGATATCCAGCTCTCACATTTCCCGAACAAATCATTGGCAACATCCTTTTTTGCGAGCATGTCGCCCTCAGGTGAGCCCGCATCGAACCTCATACATAGAAGTAGAGGAGAGAAATGTCAAATTCGTGCGCGCCAAAATAGCAGGGCTGTGCACCCATACAATTGACATGACATGTTGAATGAGACGCCGTGCGATGGCGTTGCTGAACTGAAGATTGAGATCGCTCCAAGCTGACAGGGTCTGCTAAAACAAAACCAAATTCATCTATAATCTCAAACTACCAACTAAATCAACCCCACATCTCGACAACAACGGTGGCAAGATGGACCGTGAGCGGTCTTAGCCGTCCTTATAGTGACACTACAAAGAAAAAAAATGTTTCGACTTTGGTTTCAAATCCTATTTAGAAATGATCGTATATTCTCAGATCAATTTTTGATTAGTCGATGAATTGTTGGTTTATCTTTAAAAGGCATGCAAATTTTATCACTTTCCTTCTATATCCCCTGAATAAATCAACATAAAAAGAGTTTTGCATTTTGTTGATTTATTTACTTTTATGCTTGCTGTGTGAATTCTGAAGTAACGCCCTTATGCATTTTTCGTGAAATTAACTGGTTTCCGACAAATCTGCGGGTAACTGCATAATTGTATCATTTACTATTTCCAGTAGTAAAAGGTTCGGAAGCCATCTAAAATAAAGAAAATAGTTTCGCCCTTCCTTACTAGCAATTGAAGTATCGCCCTGTGGAACACGGAGGGCGAAACTTACGTCAACAAATGGAATGACAGTTTCACCCTTTATAGTTCTTTGTTTTACCATGATTCAGATTTTTGTAGAATCGGAATTTTAGACAAAATTGTAGGATTTTAAAGCATTTATTTGTAGGAGAGAGAAACTCGATTTGCATATTTTTTGTAAGATTCGCCCTTTGAAAAATAGCTAAGATATGATATCTGTATGAAATGTTCAAAACGACGAATGTAACAATGAGAGATTCTCTTTATTTACTTTCTCTTTCGATTATTTCGGTACTCTTAGCAATCCTTCACTCCAATTATTTACCGATAATAATAACAAAAGTTATCATCTTTGAATCTGCACTGAAGAAATTACCGAAAAATGCAGGAATATTTCGCAATAATCGAAAGCGAAAGTAAACAAAATCAATCTCTCATTGTCACATTCGTCGTTTTGAACATTTTATTCAGATATAAGTGACATAACCGTCAAAATGCACTTATATTTCTCCCCGCTCAATTTTCTCGGAGAGGGCCAAACTGATTTCTACACGCTCAGACTCGTTTGAAAGGTACTTTTGGGTTGTTAATCAAGTTCGAAGTTAAATTTGCTGTCGCTTCGCTTTTGGTGATATAATCGTATAAGTGACCTAAGCGACAATTGTGTATTACAGAGTCCTAAATATTATAATATATTTTATATTAATCTTTTGAAATGTTGATTTTAGTGATTTTTGATGCATCAGAAGATTTACCAACTGCTTTTCGCTACTGATTTTACCTGAGTGTAACTCCACACGCTTAGAAAAAGTTACTCAGAGTTTAAGTACTAGTTACTCATTTTTAAATGATACATGGAAGCATAAAAAACGGAAGTTTGCATTATTTCTCCAGAAATCTTCAGATTTCGTATTGGTTCTCCAGATATCTAACAATTATTACTTATTTTAACATTTCCGTAGATTTATTTTTGCATGTCCATTTATAAAATATCAAGGAGCAAGACTCATTGCAAGCGTATGAGTAATGTTAACAATGTGTGTGTAAAATCAAATTCCTGCGCTTCTTTTCCTGATTTTAATCAATAAATCTTCCATATTGTTGAAAAATCAACCAATCGGATCATACTGCTTAAAATTGCAATTCAAGAAAAGCGAAAATCTTAGTCTAAAACTAATCCGTTTTCCTTAAAACTGCTCGAGAAAAATTATTTCAGTTTCAGCTTACTTCCACTCACACATTTGATTAGCAACAAACACATTCCTATATGGATTTACTCTTGCCGAAATTATTGCGATATAATGATTTACGTACCTATAAGTAAACCCGCAAAATAGCAAAAAATTTTTATTTTTCCGGAAAACTGCTTTTGTAACAAAATATTTAGTTTTGTGCATATATGAATACATGGATGTATGACATACGTACCAAATAAAATGTACGTAATATTAAAATTACCAACACAAGTTAACTTGATTTACTTTTGATCCCTAATATATCTATTTATCTCCGATCACTCATTTTTGGGAGCTTGTCTTTATCGCTCACAGCTCCGAGCAGTTGATTTTATATACAAATATGAATATGAGTAGACTTGAAACCA
The DNA here is from genome assembly GCF_030247185.1 of Malaya genurostris. Classification (NCBI taxonomy): domain Eukaryota; kingdom Metazoa; phylum Arthropoda; class Insecta; order Diptera; family Culicidae; genus Malaya; species Malaya genurostris. The sequence continues at coordinate 44,018,772 of NC_080571.1, forward strand.
AATCTAGGGATTTGAGCTCATAAAAGTGGCATTACTGCTTCACACCTCGCACTTTATTCAGTTGCAGGGTTACCAAACGTACTGATTTTTCAGTAAAACTTACAGAATTTTATACGGATTTTGCAACAAAAAATACTGGTTTTATACAGATTTCTAAGAAAGTCGGGTTTTCTCCACCAATATAAGTGATATTACAGAAAGTTTTCAGGTTCCATATATTAATTATGTAAATGACACTGAAAACAGTGTCAGACTTTTTCTATGCACAATGGTGGAAAATTTACACCAAAATTTCATTTATGAATGACGAAACTTCCTTTTTCGACCGGGATATTTTCTCCAGGATGTATTTAGGCACTTCAATGAGTGCAATAAAGATAGAGATAATTTACACTGGCTTAAACTACATTTTATCGTATCAAATAATAAAAATTCGTTTAAACACCACAAAATCGCCCTCACATAAATTACGCAATAGTTGATTTGATCTATCACAACATAGATAGAATATGATGCTGCACCCGTTGCTTGAAGCGCATTTCAATACTATCGTTTGGTCATTTGTTAGTTCTTAATAGTTAGTATGTGACAATGTGAAGAAGAATGGGATGAATTCACGATTGAAATATCTCTATCTTTTATTGAATAGTTCTAGTGATGTTTTCAAATACATTCCAAAATATTACATTACTTCCAGTACAAGACACGTGTTTGTTTATTAGTTTTGGATTTTTAGTCGATGTTGTAAAACATGATCAGTGATCTCATTTTGCTGGTCCAAATAAAACCAACTGTTCGACCTTCCTACTCTGAACGTAAACGTTTCAAAATCCAAAACCACATTTCCGAAGTCGGCTTGTCGTTATCGTCAATCTAATCGTTAAACCGCTAAAATTCACATCGGATACGAAACTGTTTTGTAAGTACCGTTCAAAATTTTTCTTGTTTCTCTCTCACTGGTGCATATGCACGAGAAAGATAAACATTGACTGTGACCACAAAGCCGCAAATTCCGGAACCGGCACGAATTCGGTTCGATTCAATCGTAATCAATTTATTGCAACCACCGGGCGCTATCGTCCCATGAAACTGGAGTTTCCTTCCAATGGTAGCAGTTGTAGTTTAAAATTGTTATTTAGGTCACGCGTTCAGTTGAAGGTAGAACGTTTGTACGTATTTGGGGACATTCTTCAAAAATAATAAGTTTAAAAAGAATCGCAAAACGATGGAATGGACATAATTGACAATTCGACCATACAATAAGAACTAAACGTAGCCTATTTCGACTGGTATGGAACTTCTTTGGACAGCTACATGTCGCGATTACTTTATGAAATGGTCCCATCGGCAAGTGCCAGATTGTCATAGTGGTAGCAGGATCGTATCACTAACCAAACAATTACATTTCTCTTAACACTATACTCTTTACTCTTTACTGTTTACTGTTTATTTTTTACTTTTTACTCTTAACTCTTTACTCTTTATTCTTTACTCTTTACTCTACTCTTTACTCTTTACTCTTTACTCTTTACTCTTTACTCTTTACTCTTTACTCTTTACTCTTTACTCTTTACTCTTTACTCTTTACTCTTTACTCTTTACTCTTTACTCTTTACTCGTTACTCGTTACTCTTTACTCTTTACTCTTTACTCTTTACTCTTTACTCTTTACTCTTTACTCTTTACTCTTTACTCTTTATTCCATACTCTTCATTCCTTACTCTTCATTCCTTACTCTTCATTTCTTACTCTTCATTCCTTACTCTTCATTCCTTACTCTTCATTCCTTACTCTTCATTCCTTACTCTTCATTCCTTACTCTTTACTCATTATTCTTTACTCTTTACTTTTTACTCTTTAAGCTTTACTCTTTACGCTCTACTATTAGCTCATTAATCCTTGTTTTTAAACTTTACTAATAGTTTTCGTTCCCTCTTTTTTTGATAACTTTTTACTCCTTGCTATTCAATCGTCATTTGACTCGTTTTTCTTATAAATCTTTACGTTATACTTTTTACTCCTTATTTTTTCATGTTACTTGCTACTCATCAATGTTTACCATTTACTTTTCACGTTTAACTCCTAACTGATTACTTTTTACATATTTAATCATTTCTTTATGCTTTATACTCTTATTTATCTTCTTCAATAATTTACACTCTTTATTGTGTTTTATTTGGTCTGCGTTCTTTTATATTCAGTATTATTTCTACATCACTTTTTTATTTTTTAGTCTTTATTTTTTCTCCACGTTTTATTTTTTATGCGTTACACTTTATCCTTCGCTTTTCACTAGTTAACCTTAATTTTGTTTGTCATTATTATATTTTTTATGTTTATTTCACTTTCTGTGGATTATTTTTACTTTTGCTTTTTTCTGTACTCTACTATCTTATTTTCTAAATTTTATAGTCTATTTTCTGCTCTTCACTATTTAGTATTTATTCTTTTCCCTCATCAATTGTGTCTTCATTATATTTTATTATTTTTCACTCTTTTCTAGTCTTCATTCTTTTGTCTACTTCTTACCCTTCAATAATCACTCTCTATCCATTCTACTTAACCTTTCGCCCTTTAGTGTTCAGTCTTTATTTTTGTTTGTCATCTTTCACTGTTTATCCTTTTCCCTATACTATTCACTTTTCAGCATCTACTCTTCAATTTTCACGCTGTACTCTACTCTAAATTACATAATTTTTCTCTTTATATCATCACTTTTTTCGATTTACTGTTTAATGTGTTCATTATATTCTTTTCTGTTATTGATTTATTAAATACTTTTTTTGTTTCATTTTGTGCCCTTCATAATTTACTCTCTACTTTTCTTAATCTTTTTCGATTTATTTTTACTTATTCCCAATTCAAAGTTTTCAGTTTGACAAAAGTGAAGTCTTGGCATTACATTCCTTTTGTGGAATTTGACCTTTCTGTTTTAACAGACTTCGCAGCCAAATATTAGCGTTCAGAATGGTCTATTCTGTTGAATATTTACTATATACACTGTGCTCTGTACTTTTTTCGCTGTACTCTGTACTCCTACACACTTAAAACCATTTCTTGAGCTCGGCATAATAAAATGCCGAAACTGATCAGCAACACGTAAATTTGCTGATTGCTCAGTAATCAATACGCATGTTCCTGAACTTCGTTAAATGTATTCACTGATATTTCGGTAAAATGCTTCACTTTGCCGGAATTTGGCATAATTGCTTGCTGAATTTATCAGTAAACAACAGATATGCCGACATCAGCAGAGACGTTTGCCGAGGTTTCGGAATATGTGCTAGCTGTTGCCGAGATTCAGCACGACAGCTGTCATTTATTGCCGCGTTCGAGTGAAAAAATGAATAATCTTCGAAGAAGCGTGGAAAAACTTGCAAGTAAAAATATTGAATAAATATAGTGACATGTTTCGCTTTATAAAAAGCGACTTTATCAGAGCACTCGCGATTATAAGGGAAAAACACCCAACACGGGGCTCAAAGCGTCCTCGAGACAAAACTTTGGGGGATATGCGAAAAAATAATCCAATGCATGGAATAATTCAATAGATCAAAGTAAGTTTATTTTTTGAACAATATCGTCTATGCATCATTAAATATTGAACATTTTTGTAAGCCAAAAATCAATGTATATTTTTATTTTCATATTTCCAGCTCGACTCAAGGTAGCCGCATCTAGAAACGCCGCTTTTTTATGCTACATGTTTTCAGGTAGAGGCTTTAAGCACTACTGGCAACAAATTTGTAAGCCTCCTTTAAGTGGTAATAAAATGAATTTTTGATCCTGAATAGCGTGTTTATAATGTAGAGAAATTACAAACAAAATTAATTGACTAGATTTTTTATTACTGATGATTCGGTAATTTATTTTTTTAATTTTTTTGTTTTATTGGATTGCCGAATATTCAGTGAACGTTTCACTGAGCAAACAGTAAATCTTATGCTGACGATTTCGGCAATATTTGACGTTTGTCAAATTTCAGGGTGCCGAGACGCTCAGTTATTTTATTTTTGCCGAGATGATTGCTGATTACTCGGCTGTGCGAATCTCGGCATTTTTTTGCCGAGACTCAGCTAAAAAATTTAAGTGTGTACTGCTCTTCTGTATATTGTTTTCGCTTTAATAGTAATCCATTTTCTTGTATACGCTTCCTCTCATTTGATACATTACTTTTTATTCTTTTTGCTATACTCTGCATTGTTGCACTGAACTCTTCTGTTAAGTTTGTTTATTCCTGTTGTTTGTTTAACTTTACATGAACTCAGCGAAGTGCTCAACAAAATTCAAAAATAATTGAGCAACAAATTCAAAATTATCGTAACTAGCAACAAGTTATTCACGTTTTTGCGTTGTCATCAGCGAGAGGTGCCTCGCTAAGTTCATGTTCATCAAAAACGCCCTTACATTAATTATGTAACAATTGATATAAAAAAATATAATAGATGTAAAATAAGTTATACGGATTTATACAGATTTTTTCTCCTCTGCCACCTCTTCGACACAAGATGGAATATGGAAATTCAGTGCGCACGATCTGGCAACGCTGGATGAGAACAAAGCGCAATCAAGTGAACTAAGTGAAGAACTTTCATCTCATATTTTTGAAGACTTTTGTTGCTTGTTAAATAAGTGGCAAGTGAACATTACTAATTATGAAGTCATCCAGCATTCAATAGTAGTGTAATTTTGTGAAATAGTGATCATGTTTTAAGACGAATCGATTAGTAGATATTCGGAAACATGACGAACAGTAAATTTTGACCCGAAAATGTGTCCTAAATTGAAAAAAGAGTTTGTTTTAAATGGCAAAAACAATCACCGAAGAATTTAAAACCATTTCTTCCAATGGGAAAGTGTAAAAATAGCTTAACTAATCATTTAAAAACATTTCACAGTTTGGTTCAGGTACGTTGTAAGATATTATTCCTGTTCAAAGTAATGAGGTGAAGGGATAAGATGCAAATAGGGGCTCAGATGAAATAGAAAGCCGTTTTTCCCTATCATATACTGCTCTAATTTACCAGACAAACGCCGAATCGTACACCATGTTCTAGAGTTCAAATGAACTGCGCTCTTGCCAACAAGTCACTACAATGAGTAGACTGGAAGCCTTTAGTTTTGTTACTATTTTTAAAGGTTCTACAATTAAGCAAAAATCAAACAAAAACTATCTTGAATTCCTTTAATTTTACTGTTTTACTGATAAATATTTCGTCTACTACTTGAAGGTTTTTTTTGCGTCTAGATTTATTTTGACTTACAAACATAGTGACCTTGAAGCATTGAAACCGCTTAATTTATGAAGCACCTGTGGCTTCTCATCGCCAAAACCTAGTAGCCAATCAAAAATAACAACACCAGTGTTCTGTTGTCGTTGCTAGGATATCCAAATAAACCGACTGCGCCCTGCATGCATGACGATCCAAGCTTCAAGTACCCACTACACGGTGCGATGCTACATACAGCAGTGCCGCTGTGAGAACAATGCTGAGTAGTTGTGATACATATTCATTATTCTTCTACAATCAGCATCGCAACATAACGACGAGCGCCTGCCAACCCGAAGATTCAGTCTGTTGCTCGTTATCGGTGCTGGTGGTTGCATTTTTGCAACGCACAAGGTCAAGTTCAATAGAAAACAGAAAAAAAGGAAAACTTCAGTGCGCAGTAGGACAGTAAGTTGGGCCGTTTGTTTACTAATTTGCATATTTACCGTCTGGAAGAAGCACGCGATTTGTGTTTGCTATCAAAATGGAAATACCTACCTGTCCAACGGGTTGTTTGTTCGTGTTGTTTGTGTTCTCTCTGACGATGTGAGAGGTTTAAAAATGTCCGATGACTGTTGCAAGTGATCATGTGTTCCGATTATCAATTGAACTGCGGTGATCTCTGTCAATCCGAGTCGAAAGAAAAATAGTTTTTTTTTAAATTGTTTCGATTATATACAAAAAAAAAATTATAATTCTATTTCTGGGTTCCCCTAGAGATTATCGAAGTGAAAAAACATATTTAGTACAAAAATGTAGTTCGAAATCTTCAGATAGAACCTCGACTGCTGATAACAAACTACCTTCCACAAGTGTAAAGATCCTTATCAGCAGTCAATAAACTTTCCAGCGGAAGTTTTCGGTGTACAGTTGTGTTGGCTCTCATTACAAATAGACTCGTTGAATGGATTGATAATAAGTGACTGTTTCCAACGAACAAGTGTTATTTTATCCGATCGCAATGACTGACTGTGGTTAGGAGTTATTTATATGAAAAATATATTTTTATGTTAAACCACATAATATCAACCTTACATAACCACAGTGGCTAGCATGGCTTGCTATGAAACTTGAAATCGCACGATACACTTGTCATGATGCCTTCTTACTTCGCAGTGATTCCACAGTAATCAGTTGGGATACTTCGATTCAATAGCGAATTGCATCCGCATATATTTCGTCAGTCACAGGTGCGGAATTGATTTAATTTGCATAGTAAATCGTTGGTTCGAACTCTGCTTGCCCCTATTTCAATTAGCCGCACCCTGAGAAAAATATCTGCTTCTGGAGCGCACATATTGGAATTACAAAAGCCTAGTGAGATGAGATGCCATGTATCGTATTTTCCAGACCAGAAATTGAATTCTTGCTATCATTATAGGATCTCAGCTGTAATTATTCTGCACACTAGCAATCAATGCCAAATTCTGTTGAACCGGAAGGTCAAGGTCCGCCCCGACCGTAGAGGCAAAACTTTGCCATCCGTTTTGTCTGGAAGCCTGATCAAACGATTTAATGTGCTTCGTTGAACTTTTCTGTTGTAAAAGAGTTGAACGATTCTTCGCAAACAACTTGTTCATGGAATAACTAGAACAATAATTTTCCTTATGGCAACGGTATACATAGTTTCCAAACCGACCCTTGATAGCTATTGTTTAAGTGAAATACCATTCTACCGGAGTAAGTAGTGCAGTGCAGTGCAGTTCGCAAAATCAAAGCATAACAGAACAGAACATTTCCTTACAGATTTTTATGTTGCCTCGGAAGAGTGTGATTTGAAACAGCAGTTCGTTTTAATGCAACACACTTTGGGAGGTAACTATCTGAAAGGACTTCGTACAACAGTTGGAACATTTTCTTTCTTTTTCCGCTTCAATTGACGATTTTTGTTTTCTATGGTGACTTGAAACTAGAACAACTTATAGTTTTACTTCAACCACTGAGCAGGCGGAGGAAGCTGACTTTACTTGAATAATACTTTTAAACATTTGCACTATGTTTTCTCTTCAACTACATAACAGTTCACTGTGACGAGTTCCGTTTCCAACCAGGGAAATTAGAGATTATTTGACCATGAAAACCTGGAATGCTTTCGAAATTTTACCTGAAAATCGGTTAAGAATAATGTCAATAATTATTCAAAAAATTTATTCCTAATCCATGCTATTCGTCAGTTGCGCCACTTATACGATTATGCCGAAAGAGTTACTCATATGATCATCGAACTAAGCCTAGTTGAATTCGCCTTTTCCGAGAATTGTAAGTGCGATGAAAAAAGTGCGGTTTGTCGGTTACGTCACTTCTACGATCATATCTCCGGAACCGGAGGTGTCAACCACTTGCTCTTCGAACTTGATCCACAAGTCAATAGTAGCTTTCAAATGAGCCCAATTTGGTTGAAAATTTAAACATATTTTTTAATTTTTTATTCTTAATTTTCTAGAAATTGGCTGAACCGATTTCAACAAACTTAGGCTCGTTTGAAAACTACTATTGAGCCACCCCTGCTTCCAAAGATATAATGGCATAAATGTCGTAACCGACAGAACGTGTAGTATTTTAACGTCCTATTTTCTTAGAGAAGTCTGAACCGATTTTTGAAAAACCCATTCTTAATCCACCTAGTTGTGTGTGATAATGCCTTTCTCTTTCATCGAGACAAATCTCATTAAAATATTTTTTTCCTCTTTATTAAGATCGCTATGTAAAATTTGAGCTAAATCGGATATGGGTAAGGGGTGTCGCCCGGTGGTTAAAGTTTTAAAAATTGATATCTTGAAATTTCCGAAATCGACTTGGAATTGCTTGAAACCACGAAAATTCATTTCATGTCATTTCGATTTTTTTTAACCGACGTTCAAGGGTTCAAAAAATTCCAATATCGAAAAAAAATTTTGATGCCTAATCTCTAAGTCACTAAGTCTCGACGTTTCATGCAATTCTAAGAGCTTTGCTCTTAGAATTGCATGAAACGTCATGATTTAGCGTCACCTTGAAATTTTTTTTTAATCGACTTCTTGGTCTTTTCAAAAAATAATAATTGCATGAAACGTGGAGATTTAGTTTAATCTCGAAAATATTGTTTTTAAAAGAAATCGACTTTCTTGGACTCAAAAAAATCGAATAAAAAAATGTTGGATGCCAAAAGTCTTAGATTTGCATGGAACGTCGAGATTTATTGTTAACTCGAAACAAAAATTTTATATGAAAAAATCGACTTTCTTGGACTAAAAAATTTTGAGATTTCCCAAATCGAAAAAAAATGGATGTCAGAAGTCTTCGAATTGAATCTCGACATTTCAGGTTTAGTATTATCTCGAAAAAAAACTATTTTTTTTAAACTGCAGTAAGTCACTACAAAATTTAGAGATTTCCGAAATCGAATAAAAAAAATGTTGGATGTCAAATGTCTTAGATTTGCATGAAACGTCGAGATTTATTGTCAACTCGAAACAAAAATTTTATATGAAAAAATCGACTTTCTTGGACTAAAAAATTTTGAGATTTCCAAAATCGAAAAAAATGGATGTCAGAAGTCTTCGAATTGAATCTCGACATTTCAGATTTAGTATCATCTCAAAAAAAACTATTTTTTTTAAACTGACTTTCTGGGACTAAAAAATTTTAAGATTTCCGAAATCGAGTAAAAAAATGTTGGATGTCAAATGACTTAGAATTGCATGAAACGTCTGAAAATGAGTGTCAATTAGAATTTTTTTTGTAATAATCGACTTTCTGGGATTTAAAAACTCTGAGATTTCCAAAATCGAATAAAAAATTTGGATGCCAAAAGTCTTAGAATTGCATGAAATGTCGAGATTTAGTCTTAAAAAAAACAACTTCTGAAAAAATTCAACTTTCTGGGACTAAAAAATTTTGAGGTTTCCGAAATCGAAGAAAAAATTGGATTAAAAAATCGACTTTCTGGGACTGGGAGTTTAAGATTTTCGAAATCGATTTTTTTTCTTGTTGTCGAATGTCTTTGAATTGCATGATTTTTTTTTTCAAGATAACACCAAATCTACACGTTTTATGCAATTCTAAGACATTTAGCATAAAAAATGCCACTAAATCTCGACGTTTGATGCAATTCTAAGACATTAAGTCATATACATAATTACATCTCCCGAACCAGGAATTGTCGAAATAAATTTTCCAAACTTGATCAGAGATGCTATAGTAAACAATGCTGCTGCTTTAAAATAAGCCTAAGTTTGTCGATTGCTTCACTTATACCATTATATCTCCGGAACCAAAACTGACCTAGCCCAATAGTAGCTTTCAAACAAACCTAAGCTTGTTTAAATCGGATCAGCCATCTCTGAGAAAATTGAACGGTAAATAAATTCGTTCAAATGTGCACACACATACATTTTCCGAGCTTTACATTTTGTCGAGCTGAGTCGGTATATAACACTCCGAGGCTCCGTTCAAGAATCGGGTTTTCCAGGAATTCTATTACTTTTCTATAGAGAAAGGCAAAAACTTAGGTTTTGACCACGGACCACTGATCAAGTTTGGAGATGGCTGTGAATCTTCATGAAAAAACATCAGTTTGTTTAGGAAAACTTCTGCTCAACGACAGCGAATCAAACTGACCATTTTCCTAAGATTGTAAAGCACCCGTTAACCGATATCAATAATTTTAGGCTCGTTAGAGACATTTCATTTTTATTAATCATGAAAACTGCATTTTAATTTTTATCAATCATGAAATAAACAGGTCAGAAATGGAAAATTTGGATTTCTGTGTCATTTTTTTGCCATAATTAAACCAAAGTCAAGTCTTGAGAAGTTGAAGATTTTTTCCCGAAAAATTGGATAAATGACGGAAAAAAATTAAAAGCTTTAGATATTTAAGTCAATTATAAAATAAATAAATTTCAGCAGGACAGGTATAGCGTGATGGGTTAGTCGATGCCTTCCACGCAGCCCACCTGGGTTCGATTCCCAACCCCGTACATAGAGTCAGAAAGTTTTTCTGACTCGAAGAGGCGAATGACATTATGGTTAAAACCTCTATAATCAAAACAAAAAAAATTTCAACAGACGACTTTATTATCAGGTGTACAACTTTGCTTCCGCCGTTTTTTAAAAGCTTTATTGCGAAAAAGTGCTTACAGATGTATTATTCAAAGTATTGTCCGTCAACAGCTAGCGACGAATTTCTCCCATCTTTCCGGCAATTTTCGGATCCCGGCTCGAAAAAAGGAGTCCTCTTTTGACGCTATCCATGAAGCAATCCATTTTTCCAACTCTTCGAAGGATTGAAAATGTTGATCTGCCAGACCGTGTGCCATCGAACGGAATAGGTGGAAGTCAGAAGGGGCGACATCTGGGGAATACGGCGGGTGGGGCAAGACTTCCCATTTCAGCGTTTCCAGGTACTTTTTGACCACTTTTGCGACGTAAGGGCGAGCATTGTCGTGTTGGAGGATGACTTTGTCATGTCGCTCTTGATATTGTGGCCGCTTTTCTTTTAACGCGCGACTAATTCGCATCAGTTGCGTTCGGTAGCGATCTCCTGTGATGGTTTCACCCGGTTTTAAGAGCTCGTAGTAAATCACACCGAGCTGATCCCACCAAATATAAATCATAACCTTGGTGCCGTGAATATTCGAATTTGCCTTCGACGAAGTAGCATGCCCGGGCTTTCCCCGTGATTTTCTGCGTTTAGGATTATCGTATCGAACGCACTTTTCATCACCGGTTACGATTCGATGTAAAAACCCCTTACGATTTTGTCTTTGAAGCAGTTGCTCACATACAAATAGACGGCGCTCGATGTCCCTCGGTTTCAACTCGTACGGCACCCAGTTTCCTTCTTTCTGAATCATGCCCAGGGCCTTGAGACGTTTTGAAATGGTTTGCTGACTCACTCCCAACGATTTGGCAGGCTCTTCTTGGGTTTGGCACGAATCTTCATCTAGCAATGCTTCTAGTTGTTCATCTTTGAAGGCTCTTCCACCACCACCATTTTTAAAACGTAGAAACCACTCCCGACACGTTCTTTTACTCAGAGCAGCATCACCGTAAGTTTCTGAGAGCATTCGATGCGCTTCAGCTGCATGTTTTTCGAATTGTAACAGAAAAGTAAAACATCCCGCAAATGGCGAGAATTAGGCACATAAACAGACATTTTCGAGCGTGAATAATACGAAAACAAGAACAACTGTCACTGAAACGGCGATGACAATTCGTTAAGCACTGTACACACTCACTTTAAAGGCATTATCATCTATGTATTTTGACCAGCCCTAGCCGGTACATCCACCTATCGGAAAACGGCGGAAGCAAAGTTGCAAACCTGATAAAAAATCTTTAAGTAATTATATACATATTTCCACACGTATGGAAATTGATCAACATGTTGTGAAAAAAATCATGAGTTAATCCGGGATAACCATAAACAACGACTGCAAAACCATTAGGCAAAAAGCCAATACTCTGTGTTCGGTGGGATCAGAAAGGTGCTTCCAAAAACTGGTGAAACTGTTAAACCTAATCGCTACAGATAACAAATGATCAACGTGAACCACGAATTGATAGGAAAAAGAACCACAATGGGTCAGAAAACACGGCCAAGTAATTTTGCTACACGTCAATGCACTTGCATACAAAGCAAATCCAGGCTCAAGATACAATCAAAACACTTGGTTGAGAGTTGGTATCCCACCCGCCGTATTCATCAGACTTCAACCTTTCCGACTACCGACTGTTTCATCGAGAGGCCACGTATTGACGGAGCAGCACTTCGATTCCTATGAAGAAGTCGAAAATTGGCATGGTATCCAGAAATTGCCAGGAAGGTGGTGAAGATAGTAATACTTTGAATATTTTTTTTATTTCCCTATTCAAAATTACTGTTTAGCGATAGTTTCGAAACGGAAAGCGCAGTTTCAACGCGTTTGAACAACAATTTTAGAGAAAATTGTACGGATAGAAAAGAAAGCTGTCTGCTAGTTGCGTCACTTATTCGATTATATCTCCGTATACTTTGGTCATATATTAAAGGTCAAACACTTTTTCATTTTTTCCTGCCGAACCCTGTATTCACGGTGAACAGTAGTAGCAAAATGTTACAGGTTATCAGAAATGGTTTCACCAGTGGGAAAAATCGAGATTAGTCCAGGAAAATAGGATCAGTTGATTTTAAGAGGTTCTACTGCAGCATGAAGTCAAACGTTAACATGGTTATAATACGAAAATTTTATCATTGGTTTCTAAACCACGTTTTCTAGATACAGCATAAGGCTGATAGGAACGTTTGAGCACTACCACCTTTCAAAATTTGATATATGAAAGTCGTTTGATGTCGATTGAAATCTCTTTTTTCGGTAAATACTGTTTAGGTGACTATTACGATTTCCGTTTTCATCTGATTATTATAATTTCTGAGTGCCTTGTAAGATCTAGATCAACTTTTTGTTTCTTTGTACATATATTAACATGATATATGAGACTGACTGCATGCAACTAACATACTTTTTGATTGGAACAAGTATTGATTCAGAGGGCGGGTATAGTGTGATGGGTTAGGCGATGCTTTTCACGCAATCTGCCTGGGTTCGATCCCAACCCCACACATAGGGGCTGACATTTTTTCTGACCGTAAAGGCGAATGGCCATTCGGTTAAAACCTCTATAACCAAAACAAGCAATTGTGTTTAGATTCAATGTATTTTTCCTTCAGATTCAAGTTGACACAATCCGTGTTATAAAAAAAAGTATCAATTTTTTTCCTCCATACTCTGTGGAAAGAATTAGCTGTTAATCGAATAGTTGTTTTTCGAAATGAATAGCATCGGTGAAATACTTCGCGACGCCGAAGCAACCCGTTAGCATGTAAGTGAATTGATATTGCCAAACTCCATGAATTGAAATTCGAATTGCTACCGCATCCACCATATTCGCCAGATTTTGCCCCTAACGACTAATTTCTGATCTCAGTTAAAAAAATGGATTTTGCTGGAAAGAAATTTACATCGATTGATTAGGTCGTCACTGAAACTGATGCGTTTTTTAAGGCTAAGGAGAAACCGTAATGGTTCAGGAAAAGTATGAACACTTGTATTGTGTTTCAAAGAAAATACGTTGATGATTAAAATTGAAATTTGGAACATAGTGTAGTTTTCATTTTCAGATCGGGAAGTTTTTGGTCGAAGTGTTATCAACAGGCTTTGTCATCAACATCCTTCATGAAGAGTTGAGATCATTCCAGAGGACAATTACCCGAAATATCTGTTTCGAGCTTTGTTTACCATTTGACTCTGACACGGAAGGAAATACAAGACTTTATAATAACAATAATAGTAGGCCTCAAATACCCATTCGATTGAGTATGCTGAAAACTATAAAAGTGTACAAGAACAAATCCATTGCACAGTTGTTATTCTAATTGGCATTAATTTTCTCCTTGTTGCTTCATGCTTGTCTACATGGGCACTGATGAACTGCATGATGCAACATACCGAAACAAAGTACAATTTTCAAAAGCCATCATCAGACGAACGCATCTCAACAAGGATAAATTCCTCGTACTTTGCAGGATAATTCCACTGTTTGTGCAATCTTTCTACGTGTTATAAGAATTGGTTGAATCTGCCGAAAAAACAAAATTTCAATTTTGTGGAATTTCTAGTTTAGAGAAAGAAAGTGGACCAAAAACTGGTGCGCCATCCCTACATGCAATTGACACATGAAGACGAACTTTCCGCGGCTGCCGCCGACATCCACGCACATAACGCCGTCGCCGCCGACAAGTCTCAATAGCTTGATTGCATGAACGAGACAATTGCCACTAATTGAGTGATGCAAAACTAGCTTGCGTGAGAAGACCAAATCCAGCAAAAATCTGTGCGAGTGGAAAGGGTTAATCACACACACACACACTCTGAAAATCACTCTGTACCAATTGGTTGGGTGGAAAATGAAATCCAAAGGCCAATCGGTTGAGTGCTATAGCTATCCAAAAGTTGTGTTACGTACTTATCTTTGTTGTTTAGTTTTGGTTTAATCATTTGCTAAAAGCAGGCATAATCGAATGTAAAAAAATTGATAACAAATAGATTGAGGCAACCGATAAAGTATGCCACATTTGTGTTTATGTCTTTTGTAGTTGTTTCGATCGATATTGTTCACTGTAGTTTATATAAACGAAAAGTGAATTTACTGTTCTATAAAAAAACAACCTCTGAATCTACCGTAGTGGTGTAATAATGCATTTCTCTTACCACTCAAATAGTCTTATGAAAACATTTTTTCCATTGAGCTTGTATTTAAGAAGATTCATTCTGAATGGTTCGATTCATTCACAAACGCATACTTCAACGCTTATGTCGCTTATTCGGTAACATTCGCGGAACCAAAAGTTATTACTGATACTTTTAATTTGATCATTGCACTTCCTCTAAGAATCGAATAGAATACGGGAAGAAATAGTGCAACTTGTCGCTTACGTCACTTATAAGATTATATCTTCGGAACAACAGGTACTTGCTATTGAGCATTGTGAACTTATCAAAAAATCAAATGGAAGCTTTCAAACGGGTCTAAGATTTTCGAAATCGGTTCATGGAATCTCCACGAAAATCGACCGATGGAAAAAGTTCAGATGGCCGGTTAAGTCACCTATAAGTATACATCTTCCGAATCGGAAATATTCGTCATAACCCTTCCGAACTTGATCATTGATCCAACAATAGCTTTCAAGTAAGCTCCAGTTTGTCGAAATCCTTTAAGCCATCACCGAGAAAAATTAGCCGATAGAAAATAAAGTCCCGTTTGTCGGTTACGTCACTTATACCATGATATCTCCGAAACAGAAACAGGTCCGCCATTTGATCTTCGTACTCGCACAAGCCTAAGCTTGTGCGAAAACGGTTCTGCTAGCTCCGAATAACTTGAGTGAAGATAAATAAAATGCGTTTTGTCGCTTACGCCACTTATACCATATCTCCGGAATCTAAAATCGTAGCCATTTGATCTTCGAACTTGATCGATGTGCCAATAGAAGCTTTCAAATGAGCCCAAGCTCCCAGTAAATAAAGAGGATAGAAAACTTTTTGAAAGGTGAAGATTTTCCGATCTCGTCGAGTTGAGTAGCATGGTATATCACACTATGGTGCCGATCTGAAGTCAAGTTTTTCAGAAATTCAATATGCATTCTATTGAAAAAGGCGAAAATAGAAAAAAAAATGGACTGAAAATGTCAACAATAACACTTGATCTGTCGGTTTGTCGATTACGCCACTTGTACGATTATTCATGCAGAATTAATTTGAACTACACGGCAGCTTTAAAAATATCCAAAATTCGTCCAAATCGGTTCAACCTTCACAAAAAAAAATATGTCACTTATTCGATTATATCTCCATCCCAACGGCATTTATATGCTTATACCTCCAGAACCGGAAGCGTTCGCCATGTACCTTCAGACAATGATTGATTATCGAACCTCTCTAATAGCCGAGAAAATCAACCGTATATTAGAAAGTGCGGTTTGTCGGTTGCGCCACTCATACTATAATATCTCTGGGATCGGAAGTGTCAACCATGTCTGAATCGGTTTAGGCTCAGAAAGTCAGACTGGTGTGTACAATTTTCAAAACGTATACGCGATTCGAAAAAATCTTTGAATATGGCGTTTTGAAATATTTATATTTTTGTTTTTACGTTTTGTCTTCGAACAATCAATGCATAGCAGCTCATGCTGAACTGACACGCCACTCAGCGGTTCAACAAAAACCGCTAAGCAAGCGTAAAATTTTCTCTACTTGAGACACTTATCTTGTTTTTCCTGATGAAGTCACGAATATGAAGAGTTTACGTCACACTGGTCGTTTTCAGCTCGTAATCATCTACGGGTGTGGTTCCCAGGAGCAGGTATGTACTAAGTTTGTACTGTTATGTACTGATAACTCAAAGACGAAACGTAAATTTTTATATCATGTGCGCTTGGTACAAACCGGTTTTTTGGATTTAAACCCCTAGATGACTACGAAATATCGTCTTCCACTCCAAGTGAGTGAAAATATATTTGGGGTAACGGCTCCAGAAGTCATTTTCTAGTCGTCATCTCATATACGAAAACTGCTGTCTCTGTTTGATAGATTGACCTTAAGGGTAAAATGAAAATAGGTGCGTTCGCTTCGAGTTTTCGTGTCATTGTAACAGCAGTTTTGAACAATTTTCGAACTATGTTTTCTGCTGTATTGCTTCTCATAGCCGAAGCAAAAATATTTCATCCGATTTCATCACAATTCGTTGATTGAGAGTCGAGTAATTGGAAAAAAATATGGCGGCGACTCTACTAATAATAGTGGTGGTGAACAAATCCAAAAAAAATCCGTTTGGTTTTGCTATATTTTCGCTCATGTTTTCTCCACCCTTATTGGGGACAGTGTGTAGTATTACTAATATTGAAACAGACCCATTCCACGCAATCAGAATTAATATTGATCACTCTGTACAGTTGGCTAACGCTAATTTGATAACGGAAGATTATTATTTTCATCAATACTCTGCTGATTTTTTACCCTCAAGTAATATACCATCAACAATGCTAAACAGCGAGGAGATGTAAATATTCGGTACTTTTTAGAACCAATAAATCGATCCCAAAAATAATTACAGTATATTTTACCATTCAAATACTGTAATCTACAGTAGAAAGAATGAATTTTCCGAATTCGAATTTTCTTTTATTCCTAATGTCCTAGGGGCTGTCATAAACTGGGCAATATTTTGATATTTCGAAAATGGAATATTTTTCTTTTGATGCCAAATGCTTTAGAATTGTTTGAAACTTCGAGGTCACGTTACATTTCGAAATTTGTTTCAATCGACTCTGAAATTTTGAGATTTCCGAAATCGATTTTTTTTTAATGTCGAATGACTTAAAAATAAAATGTCGAGATCTAGTGTCATCTAAAAAAAATCTTTTTTGAAAACATTTCTTGATTTGAACTTCGAAGTTAATCGTAGCAGTTGCAATAAAAGATGGCGAAATTTTACCGCTGTCACAAATAGCTTGCCAGACCATAGCATTTTTACCAAGTGTTTGCGTTGTCCAGAACTTGCACATCTCTCTCCGTGTAATATTGTGTTCCCGACAGGGATTTTTAATCGAATTTATGTACGTTTCTTCGTCCACTTAAAGGGTGCCAATAAAAAAAGGTCTAAATGATGAAAACAATCATCATTTTGCGAATTTTTTTCAGAATTATCGTTCAACAAAATAAATTCAAATGTTTTGCATGATAAAAAGCATTATTAGAACAACATTTCGTAATTTTTTCGTTTGAAAATATTGAGAAATAAGTCGGTGAAGAAATATTTTTTAGGACGCTCCTTAAAAATTACGATTTGCGATGTCCACTGAATCTCAGCACAGACTAATCAGAAATGAACAAATCAAAGCAGCATAATTAGCGTAGAAGTTTTTCTAGACCCCAACGTTTCTGCTTGATTTTTTTTAAATTTTTTAATTTTTGGTGGTTGTTCAAAGTGAAAACTACGATTTTTCACGAAAAAATCCGCCATTTTGTAGCTGTTAAACCTCCCCAAAGTAACAAACAACGAAAAGGAAAACGTTGGGGTCTGTTTTTTTTTATATGAAGAAAGTGTGTGCAAAATTTGAAAAAATTGGGGCAGTAGTTTTTGACAGACGATGGACACGGACTTTCAAAATCTGCTTTCGAGAAAAACGCGTTTAAAGTTTTTGACTTTCTCATATAGAAAGGTTATGCAATCACTGTGAAAACCGACTTTTGAACCGAGGCCCGGAGGGCCGACTGTCATATACCATTCGACTCAGTTCGTCAACTACGCAAAATGTCTGTGTGTGTATGTGCGTATGTGTGTATGTAACGTTTTTTTTGCACTAACTTTTCTCGGAGATGGCTAAACCGATTTTCACAAACTCAAATTCAAACAAAGATTCAAATGAATGGTCTTGTGGTCCCATACAAAATTCCTGAATATTATTTGGATCCGACTTCCGGTTCCGGAGCTATGGGGTAAAATGTGCAAAAAAATGAAAATATGTGTTCTAACTTTTCTCATAGATGGCGCGACCGATTTTCACAAAATTAAGTTCAAATGAAAGGTCCTGTGATCCCATACGTAATTCCTGAATTTCATCCGGATCCGGAAATATAGGGTAAACTGTGTTAAAATTTGTTTTACCATCACTGAAAGGGGTGAAAACCCGTAGAAAGTTTTCTAAATCGACCTCAAATCTTCTCCAATTGATAGTTTTTATCAGCAGACGGTTCAGTTTGTTTGATTTCGATTATTCTTTTAAGAATCGAAGAAAATTATTTTGAAGAGTACCACAGTAATATATATGATAGTATGATTGATATGAGAAAGGCATCATTACACCACTAGGTGGATTAAAACAGGGTTTTGTCTAAAAAATCAATGGAAATAATTAATTACTCCAGGGAGCCCGTAGGGTCTAACATTTTCAAAAAATCATATTTTTTTCTTTTTTAATTTATCAAAACGAAACATTTCAAGAATCAGTTTTTGCAATGACTGAGCGGAAATATATATTGGAGAAGCCAAATGAAAGAAAAACTAACAGAAAAGATGATTTTTTGGAAAAAATACGCTCAGAGACAGGACTCGAACCTACGTTCTTATGCATTCCGTGCATATGCGCTACCATTTCGCCACACTGAATCTTGTTTTAGTCACTCTAAAACGCCAGACAGACATAGTAGAACGTACGTCGAACATGGTCTACATCCTGGCCGTCACCCGACCGATACCTTCTATCCAAACATCTTCTCTATCCATCAAACAACACTAGTCCTCTCGCTTTATACCTATTTCTCCGATCAAGCATTGAGTAGGAGAGTGTATTTATAATCGCTTGTCACCTTCTTTAATGGTGCCAGTCGCTGGCTGGACATCGTCAGCGACAGACCCCTATGAAGGTTGTATTGATTGTCTGCCCTTTAGAGTGACTAAAACAAGATTCAGAGTGGCGAAATGGTAGCGCGTATGCACGGAATGCATAAGAACGCAGGTTCGAGTCCTGTCTCTGAGCGTATCTTTTCCAAAAATTCATCTTTTCTGTTAGTTTTTCTTTCATTTGGCTTCTCCAATATATATTTCCGCTCAGTCATTGCAAAAACTGAACTTAGTTATGGAGGCTTTACGTCAAACAACTAAAATTAATAAATCGTATTTCAAGAATGTTTTTTCAAGTTTTGAAGTCAATCGAAGTAGAAATCTTGGGCCTGTGCGCCGAGCTCTTGCGTCTTCGCAGAATGAGATAGCCACAATTAAAGGTCCATAACTTCCAGAGTTTCGTTCCAATAGGCTTGAAAATTTCACAGAATATTCTTGAAATGTTTTACTATAAGATAATATAAAGAAAATTATAAATCATTTTTCAAAAATGTTAGACCCTACCCGCCCTTAATCCACCTAGTGGTGTAATGATGCCGTTTTCATATTACTTATACAGGGTGATTTTTTAAGAGCTTGAGAACTTTTTTAAACAATAAAACGCATAAAATTTGCAAAATCTCATCGGTTCTTTATTTTAAACGTTAGATTGGTACATGACATTTACTTTTTGAAGATAATTTCATTTAAATGTTGACCGCGGCTGCGTCTTAGGTGGTCCATTCGGAAAATCCGCTTTTTTATCGACAAATTTTGTTCAGCGATGAGGCTCATTTCTGGTTGAATGGCTACGTAAATAAGCAAAATTGCCGCATTTGGAGTGAAGAGCAACCAGAAGCCGTTCAAGAACTGCCCATGCATCCCGAAAAATGCACTGTTTGGTGTGGTTTGTACGCTGGTGGAATCATTGGACCGTATTTTTTCAAAGATGCTGTTGGACGCAACGTTACAGTGAATGGCGATCGCTATCGTTCGATGCTAACAAACTTTTTGTTGCCAAAAATGGAAGAACTGAACTTGGTTGACATGTGATTTCAACAAGATGGCGCTACATGCCACACAGCTCGCGATTCTATGGCCATTTTGAGGGAAAACTTCGGAGAACAATTCATCTCAAGAAATGGACCGGTAAGTTGGCCACCAAGATCATGCGATTTGACGTCTTTAGACTATTTTTTGTGGGGCTACGTCAAGTCTAAAGTCTACAGAAATAAGCCAGTAACTATTCCAGCTTTGGAAGACAACATTTCCGAAGAAATTCGGGCTATTCCGGCCGAAATGCTCGAAAAAGTTGCCCAAAATTGGACTTTCCGAATGGACCACCTAAGACGCAGCCGCGGTCAACATTTAAATGAAATTATCTTCAAAAAGTAAATGTCATGTACCAATCTAACGTTTAAAATAAAGAACCGATGAGATTTTGCAAATTTTATGCGTTTTATTGTTTAAAAAAGTTCTCAAGCTCTTAAAAAATCACCCTATATTTTCAACTTAACTGTTGCTGAGAAATCGAAGTGAGTTCCGTTTTTGGAGCTTTTCTTCACAATTACCACGCCAAAGATTTTGATCTGTAACAAAGAATGAACAATTTCGCTATAGACGAGAAAATCAACTATAAGAGCATCCATAGTTAGTGTCTATTTTACTAGGGAACAAAACATGTCGTAAGCCCACTGCACTCAATCACTGAAAATATACCGTATTTCTAGTGGTCGATTTTGCATGATACGCTTTGTACGATGATTTGTTCAATTCGTGCAGTTAAATTTTGCGAGCCATTTTCTGGCACTGAAATGTTCGTTCATACCGAACATTTTAGAAAACTTCAATTTTGAATTATTTGTGGTTGTCTCATACTACTGAAAATTTTATCATATATAGATAACAAATCATAAGACTGTTTATAAAAAATCTCTATTTCATAATAGACTTGATTTCCTTTTGGTTCATAAGCTTTAGAAAATCTAAATTGTTTTTTATTCAGTGTATTCACATATAACCAAAGCTAAAGGCATGTCTTTGAACGTAACAAAAAAGTAGATCGTTCCTTGTGCCCATTAAGTTTCGAAATTCAATGCTCGATTGGAGAGGTGTTTTTTTTTTCTTTTCAAAGCAGTTGTAGCACGTTGCCAAGGTCGTGTCGTTGATAATTGCCACTGAATCAAATTCAACCTGGTAACTATAGTAACGGTAGAAAGCCCACTATTCATGCGCCTAATCATGCTGCCGAATTGTTGATCATGGATTCAAAACTGCTATCGCAAGTCTAATGGAACCGAGGAATTCCAATTCCACTTACTTCTCCCTTTAATAGGACTTTCATCACCAATAAAAAAGCAGTACTAACACAAACCCATACACAGGTGCGGTGCTCTGAAACCGATCGCAAACGGGTGGTTGTTGGAAATTGTTGCACTAGCGCAGTTTCAATTCAAGGCCGACCAGTTCCATCGATAGAGTTCTTTATATTTTTTCGGGTTTTCGATTACTGGTTCGGTTGCATTTAGCTTCTTAGTTCAATAACCAAGCAACGAGAAGTGAAATCTGCACATGTAGCGGAAATAAAATCAGACAGTCAGAGTTTGGTAGGGGTTTAATTGAACAGAATTACATGTGGCTTCTAGTTTCGTACGGTAATGACTTAGGGATTCAATTACAAGTGATTTTCAGGTCGTCCTATCTCTCTTTAATTGCTGACAGTGGTACTAGAATTAGACTTTTATTTAATTTTAATGAAATAATCATTCGTTAAGAAGTTCAGTAAGGTTTAATTTACTATGTGTTTGAAATGGTTCAATAAAAGGTACGGTTTCCGTTTCACAAGGCATGTTCGACCCCAGATTACGAAACGACTCAAAGTAGGCTAGCATTAGGAGACAGGTAATTATCATTCCATCGAATCTCCATTTCGGTAAATCGAACCAGGTGTGTTATTTTGCTCCCTTCACTGACCAACTCGTGGAGTGCCTTGTTTTAATCCACGATCTACAGCGAAAAGATATTTACTAAACAAAGCTACGAGGCCGTCGGTGGCGGGCCTGTTCTGTTGTGTCTCTGCGATCTGACCGGTACGACTACTTGACAAAACAATTGGTCTTGATTACATCTAAATCTCGACATACTACCACGGCAATTGAATTCATTTTGTACGCTCGGTTGCACAGTGTCTTCTAGCAGACAGTAGCACATATTAAATCCTGCCGAAGCCGTCATGCTGAGCAAAAGCAACGTGGAATTTTTTACTACCCTGGACTGGGAAACTACGTAACGTTAGGGAGAAGCGTCGCAATTATCATGGGCCAGGAATTTGACGGAAATCCGCCTGCCTGTGCAAAGCAAAGCTCTTCACATCCGTAAAAAAGACACCATGGTTCAGTGAGTAAATTTACTTACATGAGTTTTGCCGGTCCAGTTCGGTGCATTTTTACACTTCAAATATTACCAACTTTCCGAATTTGTGATAAACTGTGTTTACCAGCTTTGTCGCATAAACGTTTAAACTATGAACAAACCACAAGTCTTTCGTTTTCACACTTGGATGGCACACAGTTAAACGAGTATGAACTACCAGAATAGGAATAAAATCTTAACTAGAAAACATTGCAAAATTACATCGAATGATAAAAGTAACATTATAAAAACGAAAAATAAAAAATAAAACAATAAAAACAGGGTGATGCGAATACGAATAAAACTGACATGCTTTCCTCACACGTACGAATGTCGATAATCGTTCTCATAGGTTGATCGATCGTATGCAACGTGCAAGCTCAAATATGGCGGATCAAAAGGGAGTAAAAAAATTACCCGGTCACAGAGCTGCACATTGTATTAATCAAATTCGAATTGATTAGGTTCTCTTTAAATATTGCGTCACTACACATTTGCAGTGAATTAGTCGAGACTAACGAGAGCAAAAAATGCCCAACTAAAAAACTGCGAGAACACGATGTGACTTCTAATAACACTAAAATTTGCAGTTCTATGGGGAAAAATATCGAATAGATCTTTGAAATCGTTTTGAGGTTCTTAGAAGAACCGATTTGTTGAATTTCATTTGTGATTAACTAGTTTGGTCGCATCTTCCTTGAATACGAATGGCGTTCAGCAAAAGTCGGTTAAGGGGGGGTTAAAATTTTAAAAACTGTTTAATTGTTTTTCATTTTGTTTTAATTGAATACATAATATCTTATGAATATTGTGTCATAATTCCAAGTCAATTAGAGAAAAATTGATGAAGTGACGATTTTTATTCCTACCCGCCCAAGCTCGCTATTGCTACCTGAGGGTTCGCTCTCCTTACCTTAAGGATCCAGAGTAAACCTAGTTAACTTGTGTTGGTAATTTGTATATTACGTACGTTTTCTTTGGCACATATGTCATAGATCTATGTATTCATATATGCAGTGCAACCAGTTTATCAAAGTGTTTTTATTATTTTTACGTTTCGTCTTTGACTTATCAGCGCAGAGCAGTTCAAATTGAACTGCTTAGTACTAAACTTGGCAGTTCAATTTGAACCGCTAAGCAGACGTAAAGTTTCTGCTACTTACAGAACACTTTTTGTTTTACAACGGAGTGCAATGTCTTCTCTGACGTGCCGAACGAAAACGTTATCAAAGTGGTTTGAACGATCGAGTCTCGAACAATCTTTTTTAGCAATAGTTTATTCTCAATAGCAATAGTTTATTCTCAAATGAATGTTAAGTCTAACTTATCGGATGAAATACCAGTTTTGATCAATTTTGCTCTAACGTTTGATGGAAAATTGTTTACATTTTAGGAATGTAGATTTTAATTCCGTAATAAAAAAAAAGTTAGCAACACGTCTTCAATGCATTTGTATTAGATTGCGCTACACAAAATAAACAAAACTAAATATTTTCGGTTACAAAAGCAGTTTTCCGCAAAAATAAATAGTTTTACGACAACATTCCATATCCATTGCTATTCGCGTGTTAAATTAAAGGTTCCTATTTTGCGGGTTTACTTATAGAAGATACGTAAATCTTTATATCGCAATAATTTCTGCAAGACGAAATCCATATAGGAATGTGTTTGTTGCTAATCAAATGTGTTAGTGGAAGTAAGCTGAAACTGAAATAATTTTTCTCGAGCAGTTTTAAAGAAAACGGAAGAGTTTCAGACTAAGATTTTCGCTTATCTTGAATTGCAATTTTAAGCAGAATTAATTGATTGGTTTATTTTTCAACCATATGGAAGATTTGTTGGTTAAAATCAGAAAAAGAAGTGCCGGAATTTGTTTTTACGCACACATTGTTGACATTACTCATACGCTTGCAAAGAGTCCTGCTACTTAATCTTTAATTCTATTTACAGAAATTTTAACACAAGTACAAACGTCCTTATTTCTGAACTGTATTGTTTTTTTTAGTATAGAGTAAAAAATTCAGTGTATCAGTAAGTTTAAGAGGTAACGTTGGAGAATGTAACAAAATTTGTGAATAATTTATATTTTACAATAACAAATTGACCGATTTTTATCGTAAAAGTTTGAAAGAAAACCTCTTCAAATAGCTTTGAAACAGTGAAAAATCGAAATTTCGGACAAATCTCCCAGCGTTACCTGGGGAAAACTATTATCTAACTAAGAAAGTAATTCCCAAAAAAATACCGGCTTTCTCAAAAAATAACCTGAGAAAATTAGGCGGATAGTGGAAAAAACGTATAACGAAACATCAACGCTCAGACATTTTCCTACCTCGTCGAACAGAATTGAAAAGTATGAAGCTTTGTAATAAAACAAACTTGCTGTTAGCTCAATACAAAATTTGTTTTTATTCATTCAATTGTGCATTATTAGTTATCTTGATAAGTTTTAGTTTCTCAATAATTCTTCATGAGAAAACTACGAACTTTCGAGTTTATCCAGTCATTAGGGTCTGTGCAGATTTAGCTGCTTTTGTCCAAGACTTTCGATTTTTTTCTTTAGTTGTAGCTTGTTGTTTAATTAGAGAGAGTTCTCTCTTCACGAGATCCAAATACCGTGCGATAGGTCGCAACTCCGGGCAGTTAGGGGGATAGGCATCTTTCGGTACAACATAAACTCCATTCGCTTTCTAACATTCCGAATCATTTTTGGCACAGTCAGTGGCGTCTCGTCCTTATGTGCACCTCGTGCACTGCACAACCGATCAAATTGTAGGAATTAATTTCATCCCAATCTACATTCAACTATATTTTTAAGTTTTCTATTTAATCGATCAAAGCATGTCGGATGGTACCGAATATAAAATAATATGCAATTTTGTCCACAGCACAATATGCACAAATTATCGCATTACCGTAGCCAATACGTGGCACTCTGAGCTCGAGCCCATTTGCCTTGTGCACTAAAATCCAAAATAACACACATCTCATATACATCCAAGTATCGCTTGTCGCTGTGTGTCTTTTCCGTGCACATGAGTTACTGCACAGATTCTAGAAGAGAAGGAATCAGTTGGATTTGTTGTTCTCTCTGTCACGTATGCACAACTCTAGGAAAAGCTTCAGTGGTTTATGCTTATGGCAGTTGAAAACAAATTGCTGTCTCAGTTGCAACATCGAAGCTGTTGCATTGAAGAAGTTATTGACAGATTTGATCGACGTACAGAGTGCCAAATTGTTCTATTGTATCGATAAGTTAGTAAAATTTAAATAAGTGTAATAGAAAATTCCAATCTTAAAGTGTACCGTTATTTCATTGTATTGAAAAACACTAGCGAATATTCATTCTTCAATCTTTAGCTTTTACTTACAACGAACTGTTACATCTGATATCTTATCGCATAAACAGTGCACAACCAGTAAATTTTCTTAGGAGACGCCACTGGGCCCAGTGGCAAAGCTGCCAAATCAGGCCCGAATAGTGAGGGAAGGAATGCGTAGGAATGGTAGCAATCGCTTCTATAGACATTCTTCACGGTATATTTCTTCGTTTAACGTTCCGGGAGTGATGAAGCTTTGCCTTGCTTGACCACAGCTGCATATTTCCTGCCAAACCAATTTTTTTTGTGAAACTTGGCCTTTCGCTCCTCTACACCGTTCCGTTGCATGGTAGTATAAAAAGATGCTCCGCTAATTAAAGTCTTTCAGCATATAAGATTCATCGTTCCTTATCATGCAGGAAAACTTCGTCAAATATTCGCGATACAAGCTGCGAGCCGTCATATTTTGTTTATCATTACGGATCGGTACAGTTTTCACCTTGAATGACTTCATACCTTGCTGGTGTTTGAAAGTATGCAGAAAGTATTATGTATGGAGACATTTTATTTGTCTAGCAAATTGTCTAGCCATTTGTCTACCGCAAGGATGGCTTTTATCGTATCAAAGAACGTTCACTGGCAACTCTCCACACGATTGAATCAGTGCCATCAAAGAGAAACGGAAATCGTCGCAACAAAAAAAAACCCGGCATGGCACATTCAACATAGAATCGACACCAGTGCGAGAGCGAATTTCTGAGAATCAAAGGTTATCACGCTGCTGTGGGGATCTTCTCTGAAGCAACAAACGGTAACTTATTCTCGTTTCGCGATCCGAGTCTATTTGGGCAGTTGATAATTGCGATAGAATCATTTTACTATTGCCGCTTATTCTAACTATGTTCATATAACCTTTGTATAAGTTGTGTCTATGAAAATGTCTGTGAACACAAGGGTTTTGAAATATTGCAACCTAGTACGAGAATCATCAAGTCGAATCATCGATTCGATTTTCTGCGATAATTGTCAACTTGCGATTCTCTCTTGGTAAATTCCACACAGCGGCGATCATTATCAGACTGCAATTTTTTTTAAGGGCCGAGAAATACTCAGAGTATGAAGTGGAGCGAAGAAATGTAGCAAAATTCTCTCACGGTTCATGCATTGAGAGACTCGAGTTTTTGTAGCATCTTCTACCGGATTGAAAATGTTGTATACAATATAGATAGCAATATAGCAGCTTCTGTCAAATTTTCGGCAATCACCAACACTGGTCTACCGAATGATCTGGTCGCTTCTGCAATATTTACTTCACCTTTGCGTCCTTCTGGTGGACCGTGAGATCCGTTTTTGTTTCACTCTCAGCTCTCCTAGCTGTTTTCAAATGTGTATCGAAAGATTTAAAAACCCTATGGGCAGTGGTTGCAGTAAAATCACAAGTTTTCTTACTGACAGATCCGGATTTTCATAGCGACCGTACGCTTTTCGTACTTGCTCTTCTATCGACGCCATCTTCGATCTAAAAGCTTGTGTTCCATCATAAATTGATTTCACACAATGAAGAGACACATGTTCATAAGTCTGCGAAACGCATTGATGAATTATTTCCAGAGATATATGTATTTACCGGGTGTCCAGATTTTGTGTTTTATATTCTATATTCTTCCTTCCGAAAAAGGTTATAAAATTTATATCGCGCCTTTGTTAATATTTTTCTATCCCCGAGATATTGTACGGTGTGTTTCGGTAACGGTAAGAAGAAAAACACTGAATTTCATATAGTCAGTATAGACAAAATGTACAGTTTATGCGTTTGTACATTCGTTGAAATTTCGATAAATAGAACTGCAGAGGCATTACACAGAAACCGAAACGTTACCCAGATCCCTGAATTTCATGTCTAAATACCTCGAGAACGATTACTTCTGGAATAAATGTCACTAAAAGCAAATTAATTCTCTTGATCTGTAGAATCATATTCTAGTATTTAAATGACCACTTTTTTTGTATCAAAGACATAGTGTTCTGCAAATACAATTCACATTGTTTTAGTTGTAATTACTTCATTTGAAAAAAAGGCACCAAAGAAATCACCGTCAAATGATGGTATTAGTAACAGATAAAAAAAAATGCAAACACTTTTGTTGCTCTAATTATTAAAAACAGAATTCAACTTTTTTTCAGTGTATATATTTTTTAAAGTATAAAAACATCCATCAAGTTTTTGGAAAATGATGCCTGAATATTTCGGAAACAACTAAATCTATCAGCTATAAGCAAGTTTCTTACTTTTATTTAGTAAAATGTTCTAGTGTTCATGTTCTAGTGTTTAACTTACATTTTCTCATCAAAGTTTTGAAATTTTACAATTGCTTTTCGGGCGTGAAAAATATTCGCTCCCGTAAAATTTTGTTTGAAAAGTCTAGGATTGAGATTCTATGCAAAGTAGAAGTGAATTTTAGTTTATTTTGCCTGTGGAGATGTGTGAATATAATTACGAAACCTATGTTGTAGTCATGAAATGTTTTCGTCATTACCGATCTTCTGGGTGTTAAATTAGTGATTGCATGGAACTTGTGATTATTGAACACCCAGGTTTAACAGGAATGGTGTAGTCGGTGAAATTGTTCTAATTTTCAAAATAAACGCCAATAAAATTATCGCGGCTTTAGTGACGACTTTAAAACACAATTTTTTCTAAAAAATATTGGGGATGTTTTTTAATTTAATTTAATTCCAATTATTTAAAAAGTGTTCATTTTTTTCAGTGTAGGGCAGACCAGTGTAGCCGGACTTTTTGAAAATTAAAAAAAAAAAAACATTACAACAAGGTTTTTATCCAAGTTCTCTGTACCGTTGTGTAGCTCCATCCTTTAGCTATAATTCTCAATTTGGGATTTTGAAAAATTTCTTTCAAGAATATCAAGTTGAAAATTATTGGTCCGGTTGAACCCAAATGTTTTTGTCCGGTTTAGTCCCGCACAGACAATTCATATAAGGAGTGTATCGATAAGTAGTTAGCAACATTTAAACAGTTATTACTCTGAAATGGCTTAATTTTTTGCAGCGTGTTTTGCGGCGACATGTTTGTTTACATGTCAATAACAGCAGCGCAATCGATTGGTTTCGGTACGGTTTATCGTTTCAATGATGAGTCGAATTGATCCGGAAACGCGACAGAAAATTCTGCACACTTAGTGCTCAGAAAGTAGTGTCACGTACAACGAAATTGCAAAACGGGTGAAAGTGCACCACACCAGTGTCAAAAATATTATCGAGAAGTTCGGTAAGACCCTTTCCATGAAGGATTTGCCCCGATCCGGTAGGAAAACGAGTCCCAGCCAGCCCGGCCGGGACTTAAAAGTGGTTGAGTACATCAGGAAAAACCCATCGGCGTCGACGCGGTATTTGGCTAAGCAGTTCAACACCAACAGCGGGATGATTCAACGGATCAAAGTTCGGAACTCCCTGAAAACATACAAGAAACAGAAGGTGCCGAAAAAGTCCCTGGTACAGCAAGTTCAGGCCAAAACAAGAATGCGAAAACTGTATAACCGGATTCTACGGAATAAAGACGGATACATTCTGATCGACGACGAAACCTTCGCCAAGGAAGACTCTCGAGCGCTGTTCGGACCGCAATATTATACGAAATCGGTGTACCAGGACCTGGACGACGCTGACACCACGGTGGCGATGGAAAAGTTTGGGCAGAAGGTGTTGGTCTGGCAAGCAATTTTGTACCTGTGGTTTGCGGTCGTCGATTTTTTTCACGAAGGGCACAATTAACGCCAAGGTGTACGAGGAAGAATGTTTGGAGAAGAGAATGCTGCCACTGTACAGAAAGCATAAGGCTCCTCCTCTCTTCTGGTCGGATTTGGCTTCAGCCCACTATGCCAACTCCGTTCTACAGTGGTTGTCAAAAAATAATGTACAATTCGTGGAAAAGGACATCAACCCACCGAACTGCCCGGATCTTCGGCCAATTAAAAGGTATTGGGCAATTGTCAAGCGGCACTTTCGGAAGGAAGGTACAGTGTCCCAAAACATGCAGGAGTTAAAAAAACTGGACAGCTGCCACCAGGAAAGTCACAAAAGTAACTGTGCAGAATTTAATGAAGAATGTCAAGTGCGAGCGTTTCACAGAAACTAGAACTTTCTTCAATATAATCAGTGAAATGCATAAAAATGTATTTTTTCTACAATATATCGAAAACTGATGTCAAAATATGTTTTTTTTCGCTTTTTTATTTAATAATCAATGTTACTAACTACTTTTCGATACACTCCTTCTAGCAATATATACCATTTTTATTCTATTCGATACAATTTTCTGAATATCTTTCAATTAACCAGGAAAATGCGCCGATATTGATTCGAAATCCATTCCACGTTCGAGCGGTAACAAAACCACGTTCCACGAAGTTCTTTTCGCTCTTGCTTTCTCGTTTACGCTTTTTCTGTACGGGCCGTCGCTACGATGCGAAAAACTCGGTAAAGAATATCGTTGCCAAAGATATGAATTTTATGTCAGGTCCGGCGTACCTATACATGCGCACGCCGGTAGGTCAGCCATAGCCGAAGCAGAAAAAAGTTGATGCCGGAGAGCTCGGATCGGTCGGATCAGCTAAATGCGGAGAGCCATTTAAACCGCTAAGCAGACGTAAAGTTTCTGCTACTTACAGAACACTTTTCGTTTTGTAACGGAGTGCGATGTCTTTTCTGACGAACCGAATGAAAACGTGTTTTCGACTACGTCTGCTTGGCGGTTTGAACTGCCGAGTTTAGCACTAAGTTGCACTGATGACTCAAAGACGAAACGTAGAAATTTAAAAAAAAAACGGTTATGTGCCCTAGCATAAAATTTGGCTAACCCCTAAGTGGTCAAACTAAATTTATTCGACGTCATCCAGCTAACTAAAGTCTACCTGTCACTTGAAAGTGCGCTGAATCCATGGATTGAAATATTGGCTGATTTATAAGATATTTAAGCTAAAAAAATCAGACTTACCCCGTATCCGATTTAGCCCCGGTCTCCCCTATATTGACTAGAGTGCCCGATCGATTTTCCGCAACTTTATTTTCAGCACCATTAGAACTAAGACTACTTCAAGATTGTTGTTTTTCGTATTAGTAAAGACTGCTAGAAGTTTTTGTACTTAGCGATTGATTTTGAACTGCTAAGTGGCATAGAAGTTCAACATAAACTGTCATGCACTTGACAATTTGGAAAAACTCTATATTGTATCAGACTGTATTCACTTTGTTTTATAAGAATCTTTTCCTTATTTCAGACTTCAACTCAGCGCTTGTCTGCCAATAGAAAATCGGTACTGAAGAAAATGGATCACTCGGAACACCACGATTACAGTCACAACATGATGAACCACTCGGGTGGATCAGTCGGGGAACACATCCACGATGGTCACCATGCAGCGATGGATCACAGTATGCACGGTCACCCGGTAGGCAGTGAAATACCGCCAATGGTCGTGGCGACCGGCCACGGAGATCACGAGCATGGAAGCCCGGAACATCTCTTGCACCACATGATGTCGATGTCGGTAGGTTAGCTTGGGGTGTGGTGTTGTATGTCACGTGACGTGAGTTTGACATTTTCAAACTATATAGAAAAATTGGTTCCAGTGTCATCAAATGTTCTCAAACTTCTCGCATAATTTGTAACTAACAAAGTCTTGTTATTACATTCTCTTTGAAATACTTAACCACTTCTTGTAAGGTTTTTAACGTATGAGTTTAGTGCGGTGAATTTTCAAGAATTTCGGAAAAAAGGAAAAAAAAAGATTTTGCGTGGGGACGGGTATAGCGTGATGGGTAGGTCGATTCCTTTCCCGCAGCCCGCCTTGGTTCGATTCCCTACTCTGCACATAGCGTCAGAAAGTTTTTCTGGCCAGAAGAGGTGAATGGCCATAAGGTATAATCGAGAAAAAAAAGGCGGGTGGGTAATGTCAGAGACATAACTGGATGTCGTGAATACGAAAACAACTGACATGTTCCTAAACACTTCCGAATATCAATTAGTTGATCAATTGTATGAATTATGCAAGCATTCCCCTTTTCCACATTTTTCTCAAAAACAAAGAAGGCTTCACTTGATCTAGATTACTGTGAATTTCACACAGCGAAAAGAGCAAAAATCAAATCAAACAGTTCTAGATTTGCACTAAACTGAGGATATTTCCCTTCGATTTTCGAGCAAGAAATCCTAATAGTTCTTTAGAAAACTTTTAGAGCCATTAGAACGGCTGATTTTGTGTAATGCTCTCCACCATAGCTTTTTCACCAATGCAAATGACTGGCAGCTGTGACGTAATCGCTCTTGTCGGAAGCAAAACTAGTTTTGCAAACGACACAAAATACATCTGCTCGCAGTGGCGATAGAATCCAAACTGATTCAATTTTTGTTGAGAGGCTTGTTTTTACCTGATTTCGTTTGTAGCTTTTTCACTATTGGCCGGTCCTAACGGCTATAAAAATAGCTGCATACAGAATTTTAATGTCGATTATTTCATTTCGGATTTGCATAATTTATTGAAAGGAACTATTAATATGCTGTAGGAATTCGTTTCTAGCATTCAGAAGGACTAAATTGAGGAACTCAATACGATATTCAACACTTTTCGGAACATTTTTCTCTGTGCTGATAATACTCGGTGTTAGCGGCGCTGCGAGACTTACTACATGAAATGAGAAGTCCCGGGCCTAAACAAACAGAAATTGAAAATAGATAATAGTCGCTGGGGGTCAGATCTGAAGAATACGGAGGATGGTGAACCAATTCGTACCGCAAATCATTCAATTTCACCGTTGCTGTTTCATCAGAACACGAAACTCGTTTTTTTCATAGCTTTATGAAAACTAGAACTCGTCTCGACACGATCAGCTGTTATTCAAATACTATTGGATAGATTGTCATCATATTTGGTTTTGGGCCATCTAGAGGCTGGTTTAAAACAAAAATATACACGGTTCAAAAATGTTCACGCCTTTTCTGTGAGATGCCGTTGACTTTTCATTCCATATAGTAGTTTTTTTTCTCTACCCAAGTTACGCGGTCTCAAATTGTTCATTTTTTCCTATTTTTGCCTTTCTCGGGAGAATTGGAAATAGTGATTAGAAACTGCAAAAAGGATCTCACTCACTTTTCTTGGAGATGGCCGAATAGATTTTCACAAACTTATAGGTTCAAAAGAAAAGTCTTACAGTTTCATACGGAATTCCTTAATTTGTTGTGGATACTACTTTCGGTTCCGGAACTACAGGTTAAACAGGATTTATAGAGTTTGTGAGATTAGATCCGAATAAATTATCCTATTCCTATTCAATAAACAGTTGTTTTTGCGAATTTCACGGTTATATTTATTATGTAATGAGTAATATGAGAAAGGCATCATTACACCACTAGGTGGATTAAAATAGGGTCTTTTTTTGGGATTACACCATATCTCAACGTTTAATGCATTTCTGGACATTTGGCGTCAAAACAAAAAATTATCGATTTCGGAAATCTAAAAATTTTTCTCTAAAATCTAAAAAAAAGTCCCAAAGTCGTTTTCGTAAAACGATTTTTTTTAAGTTTACACCAGATCTGGACGTTTCTTAAATTTCATAAATTTTGCGGTTTTTTTCTACGCGGAATTCCAAACTTACGTTGGCTTAAATTCTCCCAAAGTCGTTTTTTCCAAAATTTTCCAAAGTAGGTTATCAACTGAACTTTTTAAAATATCCACTAAAAAATATCTTTCGATTTTTCAAAAAATCAATTTCATCGTAGGATTTGTTAAATTTTATACCACACGAAACGTCAAGTTAAAAGGAAACTAATGGTTGCTATGCTTGAGCCGATTTTCACAAATCTTGATTAGAATTAAAGCTCATATTATCACTAAAGCTACTTTGAGATTTCATACGGATTTGACGTCCGACGTTCAGGGCGATGAGTGTCAAAGTTTTCAAATTGCCATATATAATGACAACATTGCAACACCGGTACAAGGTGGTACGGTGGAAGCAGAGAACATAAAACGAACGATGCGTTTTTTGTTCTATTTCGTACACGCTATAGAGAAAACGAAACGGTTACGGATGTCTGCTACTAGTGTGTGATACTGGTAAAAGACTGTGCTGCGGTTGATAAAAATTTTAGCTATTTCATGATAAGTTCGATCGAAAAAATAAAAGAATGTCAATGAATTTAAATTTATTTGAAAAAATATGCAATTTGCAGTAATACCGTCAACGGTGTAGTGATGTCAATAATAATAATAATAATAATAATAATAATAATAATAATAATAGTAATAATAATAATAATAATAATAATAATAATAATAATAATAATAATAATAATAATAATAATAATAATAATAATAATAATAATAATAACAATAATAATAATAATAATAATAATAATAATAATAATAATAATAATAACGATAATAGTAATAATAATAATAGTCGCACTACATGTTTTAGGCTGCTGATTCTTGCTGTTTAGCTTGCCTTACATGTGCAGAAGTTACAGAGACGCAGGTTCGCTTCGTTTGTTAGATTTCGTTTAGTTGGTTTAATCGAAAAAGAGCATGAGATAGGGGACGGGTATAGTGTGATGGGTAAGTCGATGCCTTTCACGCAGCCCGCCTGGGTTCGATTCCCAACCCCGCACATAGGGTCAGAAAGTTTTTCTGGCCCGAAGAGGCGAATGACCTTAAGGTTAAAACCTCTATAATCGAAACAAAAATAAAAAATAAGAAAAGGCATGAGATAGTAGGTATAGGTTCAACTACGTTCAAAACTGTTCCAATTTGTAGGTCATATTTATTGCTGGTAAATGAACCAACTTCGGCTATTCCGGTCATCTGAACCCGGCTTCGGAAGAATTGGAAATGGTGATTGAAAAGTGCAAATCACCACTGTGCACTTTCTTCAAGATGGCTAAATCGAGATGGCACAAACTTATAGGTTTAAAGGAAAAGTCTTACAGTTTCATACGGAATTCCTACACTTGTTGTGGATACTACTTCCGGTTCCGGAACTACAGGGTAAACAGGATTTGTAGAGTTTGTTAAATTAAGTCCGACCATACTTTCCTATTTCTATTCAATGAACAATTGTTTCTGTGAATTCCACGGTAATATTTATGATCTTTTGGGTAATATGAGAAAAGTATCATTACCCGCAATAGGTGGATTAAAACAGGTTTTTATAAAGTAGTTTGCACACCAAAAAATCTGAATAATACAGGTGACTTAATTCCTCATACGATGTAATTCATAAAGACCTAATTCGCCAAATGACGAAAAATTTCATTTGTATTGACTTAATGTAAGATTAGCTTGAATTTTACTGGTTTCGACTGTAATTTGCATTATACTAGCAGGTGTGACTGTATGAATATAAATGCACCTTTTACCAACCAATTAGATGTATGCAGACAGACGTGCGATCCAATGATTCTCGGTTCAAGTCGCGGCGGTTGATATCAGTATTCTTTTTTTTATTTCAACGAATTTCATGTCATGGAGTTTTAGACACAGTATTAAATATTCTTCCACGTGAATTTGCGTGAACTGCGACGCTCCATTTATGTGCATCTAATAAGATGTAAAATCACAGGGATTTTTAAGTGTGTGGGTTCTGCATCGCAAAGTATATTATTTTTGTAATCCTCATGAAATTTTGACATCCAAACGATGCGAGCAGTTGTTTTAGATAAAATTTTGAAAACAAAATCTAAGATCCCCAACTTTTTTAAACATTCATTAGTTTCAGACTTACAACTCGACGTTTTTTGTGGTATAAAATAGATGATAACTTATGGTGGAAAAGGAAAGAATTTTGAAAAAATTATTTTAATATCTGTTTGAAAATAATGTGGCTTAAAACACATACGCCCTTTTCAAATATTGATCTGGAACTTTCTAGACTAGCGAAAAGTATTGCATTTGCCATATCGATCACACATGCAAAATTTCATGCAAATCGAAGGAGGTCGTGCCAACGGCCAGCCGATTCTGCAGTAGCCAAAAATTTTACAGCGAAATTCGCCTAATTTTCTCAACTTACTGGTAATGAGAAAGGGCATAATTACACCACAGTTTTTCACTGTTTTTGCTTGTGCAAAAATGACCTTCATTTCGAGTATGCAACACAGTTATTCCATTAACATAGTTCCGAGATAAATCTGTTTTTTTTTGCGCCTGGATATTAAATGATTCCAAGCTTTAGTATCCGTTTCATGGTCAGTGAGGGAGAGGCGAGAAGCGCTAATTATTCTCGGTTATGTGTATTTGCATTCCTTCGGGAGTATTTTCTCTTCGTTTCTCATCTCCAAAAAAAAATATCTTATTCAAAATGTTCGACGGTCAGGAACTGGGTTGTATTCGTATCTTATAACGTAAGGATTTTAAGTAATAATTTTGAATGTTATATTATATGTGATTGAACCGAAAACATCGAGGCAATTCATTTTTCTAAAACAATCTACAATTTGTAAAAGTAAACAACTAATTATTTCTGTACCCTGATTTCCCTTTCCCGAATCACAGTTTCACGGTGGCTACAACGAAACGATTCTGTTCGATCAGTGGAAAATCGACAGCCTAGCGGGGCTTCTGTGGTCCATGCTGCTCATCTTCATCCTGGCAGCGCTGTACGAAGGTCTCAAGTACTATCGGGAGCATCTGTTCTGGAAGACATACAATGCACTGCAATATCGACCGGTGACGGTGACGGACAAAAATCCTCGAAATGGCAACGTTTCGAATAACAACGAAATGGCAGGAAACGGTGGTAGTAGTGGTGGTGGTGGTGGTGGTGGTGGTGGCGGCGGTGACGAAAGTTCCCGAATAGTTCAGTAAGTATGAAAAACATTCCTTTTCCCGCACTGGCCACCCCGTGTACAGTATTCCACACTTATTTATTCTGCGCTCGTAGTTATTGTCATCAGAACAACTGATTAGATTTTCCACTCAGAACCGACGAAAGTTCCACGGAAACCAATTTATTGGACCTTTTGTTAAAAACTTGAAATGTCGATGCAACATGAGTCCCGTCGGTCACGTTTCTAAGCGCTTACATATTTGCACGTTTGATTTAATATTTTCCCTCTTTTTTCCATAACCATATTTTCCGGAAATGTGCCATACCTCACGTGTTCGGTGCTCATCATCAATGCCATGCATCTTGTCGATCCGGATCCGGTTACTGTCTTATCTTCCGTGCTAATGCGATAACTCCTGTAATACATAAATAAATAAATAAATAACAAACGAAACCAACGCCCGTTGCAGCATGGTTGGCGAAGTGATCCACAAACAACCGTAAGTTTCTGGGAAATGTGCTGCATGGAATTCTCTTTTTTCTCGATAACAACAGCTCTACGGCTTTAATTTATTCACGGATAGTTTTTCACTCTTTTCTTTCCTCTGGGTGTCTGGGTTCGTAGCGTAGGATTAGTTAGCGCTATGGTATTTAATTTTTTCTTCTCAATTGTTGTGAAACTATTTTCTTCCGGAAACTTTAATCCTTACCTTTTGGTGTTTTATCATCACAAACCACTTGTCCAATGGTAGCCCTTGACTAA
The DNA here is from genome assembly GCF_030247185.1 of Malaya genurostris. Classification (NCBI taxonomy): domain Eukaryota; kingdom Metazoa; phylum Arthropoda; class Insecta; order Diptera; family Culicidae; genus Malaya; species Malaya genurostris. Next base: position 44,056,280 of record NC_080571.1, read on the forward strand.
CGGATTGGATATCGAGATAAGCGTATTTCCTTCCCTGTCACGTTGTTCAGTTTCAAATTTCCAATTTAGGTTCGCCAATATTCAAATATTCACGTGCGCGTTTGGCTTGCTTTATGCTGATCAGTGACGAAATTAGAGACGGATAACGGATTTTCTTTTTTTTTTTTTTTTTTGCTAAAACGACTAAGTTTCAACAAACATTGTTAACTACGTTTTAACGCAACAACAGCAGAGTTTTCGCCAATGATCTGCCCCTTTATTGCATGGCAACTAGCTTTGATTAGATCGGGCCAACCGATTTTGTATGCACGAGGCTTCGATTGATCTTCGGTCGACTCGGAATGTGTCACCGAGTTTTCCTTGTCTAGATGATGAAATCATATTTTCAATTTTAAATATAAATGATGCGGCGTACCGCAACCAGGAATTGTATTTCACTGAGAGTAAACTCCTGGTTTTGATTAGACTCGCAGAAGGTGGCCAGAGAAAACAATAGCTCTCGATTAAATTATCATGAAACCGTTCATTTGATCTTTTCATGAAATCATGACAATTATTTCTGATTTTATATACATTTACGTACTTCGGATTATTGATTCACTGGTGGATAGAGAGTTGGCCACATAAAAGATCAGGAACGGACAGGCCCGTACCCAGGATTTCATAACATGGAATTTCATCCGAACTCGCATGACACAAGAGCATACCAATTAAAGCGTCAAATCGTTTTATGGCACTTTTTGTCTTGCTGGCTAGCAACATCCTACCTCTAGCATGCTACGCGTAGGGCTGAAACGTTAGCTATAATTTTGCTTCTATTTACAAATTCGCGTGCTTCAAACAGCTTCGCTTTTGCATCGATTGGCCAATCAGAGCGATGTTTTCTCTTTGATATTCTGAGTTGCACCCCTTTATAGAAAATAAAGATGTGTTCCACATCAAAACCTTTCTTAATTCATCACTAGATGATAATGCTTAAACCGTCTTAAATAGTCTCATGATTACATTTATGAGATTATACCATCAGCCAATAGCATTCTGCCATTCCACGCATAATTGTCCCAACAAATATGGAACAGTTATGTATACAATGCCCGTGTTGTGAGCTTATCAAATAACCTAATAGTGCCCTTCAAACGTGTCTAAGACTTTCGAGTTCGATTCAGGCATTGTCGAGAAATTTTGATGCACTAAAAACTGTCAGTTAAATCATATATAAAATTCCATCTCCCGAACCGGGAATGTTTAACATAAATTCCCAATCTTGATCAGAAAACATTACTCCAGCTTTTAAATAAGTCTAAGTTTATCAAAATTCGTTGATTATTTTCTGGAAGTTTGAGCCGATGAGAAAAGTGCGGTTAGTTTATTATGTCATTCATGCCATTATAACTCCGGAATCGAAAGTGACAGCTATTTGATCTTCGAACTTGATCAACGACTCAACAGTAGCGAGCCTCAGTTTGTTAAAATCGGTTCAGTTAGCTCTAAGAAAATTGAGCTGTGAAAAAAAAATGGAATTCTGTCGGTTACGTCACTTATACCATTATATTTCCGAAACCGGAAGCGACAGTCATTTGATCTTCAAATTTAATCATTTACCAATAGTAGCTTTCAAACGAGCCTAAGCTGAAATCAGTTTAGCCTTCTCTGAGAAAGTTGAGCGGTATATAAATATCGCTTTTTTCGGGTTACGTCACTTATACCATTATATCTCCAGAACCGAAAGTGGAAGCCATTTGATAATCGAACTTGATCAGTGGCCACCAATAGCTATCAAACGAACCTAAGGTCATCCTATAAACCCTGCAATATTTCGAGTGTGGAAAAAAACTATGGGTTGCCTAATCTTCAAGTTTCAAGTAGTTATTATTCTCTATTAGAAATTAGATGCGACGTAAATCTTATGTAAATTTATGAAGCAAAAAGCTCTTAGTGTTAAAAGGGAAGAGATCGATTTTTATCTTGCTCATACCATATTTTGTCGTAGATTGGTATTAAATTTTGTTCAGATTCGACTTCTCGTTCCGGAATACTATAGTGATAAGTGTTAAAACCATCAATTTGAAGAGAAACGTTTACCCTAAAACAATTCAATAAACTCTTCCTAATTTGAAAAATTTTGGTCATCATTTACTGAACAAATCTACTTCCAATTAACTTCTCGAGCACTAGAAAAAATGATTAAAAACTTCGAAATAGAACTCACATCGATTTCTCAGACATTGATAAACTGATTTTCACGAACCGATAGACGAATTTCTCGCCGAATAGTATTCGAAGTTGGTAGCACCCTGTCAAATTTTAGTGAAACTATCTACACATGTGGATTTTGTCTCAGTGACTACTTTGACTGTTCAATTGATTGTCTTTTGATAAGGGCCAAATCTTACCTTTTTTTAAGCCGATTTTGGCGTTTTTTTTTCAGTGTAGGACTCAATTTAGATTTCTTTCAGTATTCCTATTTGAAGATTAACATGAACATAAACTTATCGAAGCACCTGTTGCCGAAGATAACGCAAATAGGCGAAAAATTAGTTGGTCGTTAGTTGCTAATTAGTTACGGTAATTTTGCATTTGCTGCTCAATTTTTTTAGTACTTTAGTTCATATGAAATTTACTAAGCACCCTTCCCAAATAAACCCAGTGAATAGTTTGTTGTTACTTAGCTGCTAATTAGTTACGGTTATTTTAAATTTGTTGCTCAATTTTTTTAAATTGTTCTGAGTAATTCGCTAAGTTCGTAAGAAGTTAACGAAGCACCCCTCTTAAATAAGTATGAAAGCAAATCGAAACCCAGTGGATATTTTGTTGCTTATTAGTTGATAATTAATCACGGTAATTTTGAATTTGTTGCTCAATTTATTTTTGTTTTTCGAGTAGTTCGTTAAGTTCATATGAAGTTAACGAAGCAACACTTCTAAAAAAAACTTGAAAACAATTTGAAACCCAGTGAATAGTTTGTTACTAATAAATTGCTAATTCGTTACGATAATCTTGAATTTGTTGCTCATTTGTTTTTTGGAGTGCTTCTCTGAGCTCATATAAAGTTAATCTTTCTCAAATAAGCGTGAAAACAGTTCGAAATCCAGTGAATTTGTAGCTCAATTTTGTTTTATTTTTTTGTATACTTGACTTGTAGTTCATATGAAGCTAACGAAGCAGCCCTCTTAAATAAGCTTGAAAACAAATCGAAACATAGTGTATAGTTTGTTGATAATTAATTAGGGAAATTTTGAAATTGGTTCTATTTGTTCGTATGAAGTAAACTATAATTTGTTGCTCACTGATAATTTGTTGCTCATTAGTTGCTAATTAAATACGGTGAGCTTCCTTTATGCTTATTTGTGGAGGGCGCTTCGCTAACTTCATATGAACATAACGAAGTACTCATAAAAAATAAATAGCAAAGTGCAACAAATTCAAAATTACCGTAACTAATTATCAAAAAACTGTTCATCTGTTTGCCTAGCCAAATTCACGTTAATAAGATAAACTGATTTTGTGGCCATCACTGGTACAACAAAGATTTGTAATTTTTCGAATTAAACCTTTTGAAAAAAAAGTCGATAAAAAAAAGTTTGGCCCTTTCCAAAAGACAGTCTAGATTAATTTTGGAAGAATACAGTATGTAAAGTGACCTTTTGTGATAAAGTCTACATGATCATACTTCCGGGATCTAGGTCTATGAACAGTTGCTAACCATCACCAAAAATTCAACCAAATCTGCACCAGCATAGCCAAACATGCTTCCGAAATGCGCTCGCGTTCGCCTGAATATGCATGAATAAGCATGTTTTGGCACTGAGATATCCTGCAGCTGATCTTCCCAACCTGCAGAATCTTTCTCCAACTATGAAGTGTGCGCTCAGTACTGATTCCTGTGACGTCTGTTAGCTCGCGTACCTTCACTTACCGGTCATCAAGTACCATTTAATGTTGTTTTGACACTATCTAATGAAACCGTAGGGTCTTTCGTTGCGGGCTCGATCGGCAGTTGAGTTTCACGAAACCACTATTTCACGGAATAATCTGAAAAAAAATTTCCTTTGTTTTTTTCTGTTCTGCCTCTCAAGAGAATGTTTTTCAAGAGATCGAAAATCTTTTTTTTTATAAAAATTTAAACGTTTAAAATATGTATCAGTAAATAGTATGTAAAAGAACAATCAATAATAGTGTTTGATTTCGGGAGGGGGATAAAATTCCTCTAAAAATGTTAAAAATGTTAATGTTATCGAATGATAGTCATAAAAATACCTTGCTCAATCACTTTGTTAAATTTATTTCATGGAGATGACAGCACAGATTGTATAGATTTTCCTAAATAGTTTTCTATACAAATCTAGATTATCATGGTTTTTGTAATTAATATATAAGGGGGCCAATATTTTAGGGTAATCTCTAATTTCGTTGAGCGGAAGTGCTCAAAAGGTTAAGCACCTGAAAAAAGTCCCCATGCAACATGCAAAGTTTAGACTAAATCGGATATGGGTAAGGGGTGCCACCCGACAGTCAAAGTTTGAACATTTTTTCGAGATAATACTGAATCTCGACGTCTCATGCAATTCCAAGATTTTTGGCATCAAAAACACATTAACATTCTGATTTATTTTCATTTCGAAAATAATTTAATTTGGTTCAAGGGGATATGTTACAGCAATTGATTGTTAGTCGAGCTGAATGGCATGTTGCACCGTCCTGTTGAAACCAATAGCCATTCAAACCATTTTAACGGACATTGGGTATCACAAAATCATTTATCATGGCTCGATAACGATCGCCATTCCCAGTTTTCGTTGCTCCATCATCGGCTTGGAAGTAAAAGGAACTAATCACCATATCCGTACAAACTACACACCAAACTGTAACTTTTTGGTCGTTTAGAGGTTGTTCCTCAATTAATTAAAGATTTTCAGTGTCATAGGAGGTCTCTCAAGTGTTTAAACTTTATTTTTCAAACGAAACGCACGTTTGGTTTTCACAATTGAGAAGTTATTTTGAATGTCAAGCTAAACAATTTCAGTACGTTTTTTGGTGTGTACTGTTCCATGATGAAGTTGTATTGGAATGACGCTTCCAACGCGATATGTCATTAGTCAATCTGACAATTCTTTCAAAAATTATTGGCTTGTACAAAGAAGTCCACTGTAATAGAATTACGCCTGAATTTATTCTCATCAATGCTAGATGCGTTACGCCAGACCCTGTCAGCTTGGAGCGAAATCAATCTTCCGTATAGGAACGCCATCGCACGGCATCACATTCAACATATCATGTCAATTGTGTTGATGCGCAGTGCTGCTATTTTGGCGCGCATGAATTTGACATTTCTCTTCCCTACTTCTATGTACGAGATTCGATGCGGACTCACCTGAGGGCACCATGCTTGCAATGATTTATACTGGAAATTTGAGAGCTGGATATCTTGTTAATATGTCGTCTTTGGTTACGCTTAAGTTTCAGAAAAACAAATCCAAACGGGTCATGATCTGAGATCTTTCAATCATAGTGTATTATCGTAACATGAAAATATACTCTTTTCCCGAAATCATCCTTCATTGTGCTCATTCATTGAATTGGAATTCTGCCCCCGTACACAAATGTCGTTTTCGTTTTTAAATTGCACTACACCGGTGTAGCGAAAGTTACACTGAAACCGTTCGTTTTTACCAATTGCACTACTCCAGTGCTACACTTTTTCTGCACCGATACCACTGGTGTAGCACTCATTAAAAGTTCGGTGTAGCTCTGTGCAATGGAATCGTTTATTGTAGTCAAGGGTTACTGTTTATGTTTTCATCATTTTTGTTCGTTTATTCATGCCTCAGTGTAGCATTGCACCGGTGTAATGCAGTTTAAAAACAAAAACGACATAAAACAATCACATTCTATATCATAGGGCAACAGCTAGATCTCTATTTCAAAATATTCTACTCTGGTTAGAAACAATTTATTCTCAGCGTGGCAGGCGTCTGATCGTTTTGTTGTTTTGAGTAAGCTACCCCACTTAGAAAAAAACGTTCAACGGTGGTCCTTCATTGGTCCAATACGTTGGATCATTGGTCCAATGAGAGTCCAATCAATCGTTCAACGGGAGTCCAACACGGGACCTTCGTTTGCCGATTTTGAAACAGACCGTTGAACCGAATGCCATTTTTTTGGTTCAACAAACCCGGCAGACAGAGGTCCATTGTTGAGCCATTTTTAACATGAGGAGTTGGAGCCCCGTTGGACTAGTTTTACTTCAGAATTTCTGAAGTTTTTTCCACTTATTTGTTTAAACTAACAATACATACCTGCACAATACTTCTACTTCACGTAGAATAACAACAAATTTTCTTTCTATGGAACGGTAACACTTAATTTTCACACTATTTTTGCAAGAGAAAAAACAACAACAAACCGTTCCAGCAAATTGAACGAATATTTCGTGCAATATATCGTTCAACAAGCGCTCAAAAATCAACAAAATTGAACGGCCTGCTGATAGGGACATTATGGAAAGCGTTGCATAAATTATACTTCACCGTTCGGTGCCTTATTATTCTGATACAAAATGTACGATGGTATTCGGAAGTAAGCTGCCGCCGGTGGCTATTGTTGTTGTTGTTGTTGTGCGAAAGCTAGACGGGGGTGTTCGGTTTGGTGCAGTTTTTTTTCGAAAAGCTTGCGTAGTGAAATGCGTGAAATTGAGTAGTTACCATGTGCTCCAGCCAGAGGATGTTTCTGCCAAAATGGCCAGCTGTCGATATGCAGTCACTTTGACCTATCTAAAGCTATCCTACTGCTTCTCACAACCAATGCCCGCAGAGACAGTTTTGACGTGGGACTAATTATTCGGTTTTCTATATGGGGGTGTGGATTCAAAGTACGGAAAATAAAATCGTTCGTACAGCGGTCAAGATTTGATAATTTATAAGTTTTTTTAAACAGATTTTCGATTAAGATCCAGACCCAACCTGATGAAAAATAAAAATGCCCGAACTCGAAAAAAAACTGAAACCCGACCGAATTGTTTGACCCGAACCCGACCGGAAAAAAAATAAAAATGTACGTCGACAACATCCGGAAAATCAGAAAAAGTTAGGTTCTTCTCCTAGCTATGGATAATTTTACCGTTTTACGCTAATTGCCAACGTTTCGAAGGATTGTTGCTTCAAATCGTTGGTCATTTAAGTGAAATAAATATGTTTGAACAACCAAATGACCAAAAAAGTCATCTCTTAATATAAAAAAATGGTTGCACCAGTTTCCAGTTTTGTTTTATTAATATTACATGACTACTTTGATGGAAAACTGCTGTTGTTGAACAGCTTATCAATTGACATAGTCGAAAAGTGACGGAAAATGCTAGCAGGGTTGTGCTTTACTGAAAATTATATATAAACCGTTTGTTTGAAGCTAGTGCAACGTTGTTGAACTGAAAATCGAGTCAGTTTCGAACCTGGTTTTTATATCAGGTTTGCTCAAACCCCCGTCGCTATGTGAAAACCCAACACAGTTTCGTGAAAAGTGTTTGTTTGATGAAACTCTCCTGGGTCAGTTTCAGTTTTCTCAAGCGAAAACAACATTAGGGAAAACATGTTTTAATGTAACGTTTCTGAATATGAAATAACACAAAGGTAAAACATGTTATTTCGCTTAAAACATGAAATCAGAGTTAAAACTCGCTTTAAATCATAGTGTGAAAATAGTATAAGATAGTTAAAATCGGTATCTTCGAGAAATCACTTTTCTCAGAGAAATTTAGAACCCGATTAATGGACCTATGAATCCATAAGCTTTTGTTCATATTTCATAGGCTTTTTCCGCCATCCGATTCCGAGTAATGAGTGGGAAAATTTTGTCGGAAAATACGACTTACTTTACTATGAACGTTTTTTAAAAATTTATCTCGTATAAGAAAGGGTAGAACTTGGTCGTGAATATCTCTTGTTGTATTCAACCCAACAACATATATTTTTTCTACAAGCTATCGGAAATATGATCAGGAATTTGTGATTGAATTTTCAACAGTGTGAGATAATGATAAATAAATCAAAAACAAAGTTTTCCAAAACTGTTTCGCACTCGAACAGCGGTTTTGAGGTAGTCTCAGTCGAAGCGAGTCCGAAACTGAATCCTAATTCTAGATTCTGGAGCTAGATTTCTGCAACTAATTCTTTGATTAGATTTGAATCTAAATTTAGTGACTTAATTTTAGTTCAGAATTCGTATCCAGAATTCTTATTCTGGAGCAAAAATTCAGAATTCCGAAACGAAATTCATGATATGAATTCTAGGTATGGATTTTGGAACAAATTTTTTTTTTTTTTTATCTGAAGCAGAGTCAGGTTCGGAATTCAAGTTCAGTATTCAGTTCTAGAATTAAGTTAGGATCCTGAATTGTGAAAATGAGTTCAACTGCAGAATTCTAAAATTAAATTAATAAACTGAATTCTTGATCTGGATTCCAAACCTGAATTTTGTAACTGAATTCGGAGCTAGTCCCTTTCAGTTCCAGTCATACTTCAATCTAGATGCTCCGTTGAAATTCTAGAAACGAGCAGTAAAAGTTAGTAAAAGTGCAATTCACACAATCAATCAACTAATATGAACGATTATTGATATTCGGAGGTGTGAAAGAAGCATGTTTGTTTTGTTCGTATTCGCGTTCTCCAGTTATGCCTCTGACATTACTCGTCCGCATTTTTGATTTCATGGATGTGTTTTTATAAGTAACGATGAAAAAGAGCCCATTCTTTTAATCTAGTCGTTAAATTTGGCTAGTTAACAAACTTTGTGAGTAAACAGATTATTTTGATTTTCTTATTAATGGATACGACTTTCGGTTTCGGAGTTATAGAGTAATGAGTGTTAAAAATGTCAAAAACTGGCTCAACATTTTTTAAATCTGTAAGTTTTGTAATTTGATATGCAAAAACAAAGTGGGTGGGTAATGTCAGAGACATAACTGCATGACGTGAATACGAATAAATTTAACAAGTTTCTTCTTACGTCTGAAGATCCTAAATCATTCTCATAAGAGATTGTTAAGAGACAGAAAACAAAAGAGAGTAAAAAATTGATCGCTTCTGCAAGCACACTGTACAAATAACAATAATTTGTGCATGGTGAACTTTGAAAAGGTACCCCATAGTAAAATAAGTCGTATTCACGACAAAATATTTTGACCATACATGTTCTCGGTTTCCGGTTTCGGAGGCACCGAAAGAAGTTTCTCACTGAATTCTGCCACGATTTTCACAAATATCTCGTCCATTGAAAGGAATTATGATGCCATTAGTTGCTACTGAATTTAATACGAATTGAGTTTCCCGTACCGGAATTACGGTGTGATAAATGATCGAAATTTAATACCGTCGTATAAGTGATGACGTAGGTAAGAACGAAATCTTCAAAAATGGTCTGAAAACTTCAATTTGTAGGACCCATTAGCTGGATCTGTAGAAATTCACTTTAGCTATTTTGGTTCCTGATTTTTAAGACTTCGAAAAGAAAACTACAATAATCTCTTTTATTATTGGAAAAAAGATTTGTACAAATTTATATTCAAATGAAAGATTCCTAGACCTTATACACTGCTAAGAAAAGTCATTTGGAATCGACTTCGGTCTGTTCCGAAATTGCCGGATAATGAGTCAAAATTGTTCCAAATGAAAAATCAAGTTTTGTTGAACTCGGAAAAAATGCAATGGACAAAAATGATCACCAAAAAGTCGGGTGTCTTCTCTCTCCAAAAATATTTTCTTGGTGCAAAACGTCAAATGACTTTTACAATTTCAACTATAACATAGTTACTTCCTTTCATTAACATCACTTAGTTTATTTACTTTAGAATTCACATTCAGTTCTTCTGTCGCACTTTTTCTGTTAATCCAAAATTCTTCACTACCTTTCTTTATGTATGTGCTAATATTTCTTCTTTAAACAACTTATAAAAAACGAATTGTTTCCAAAATTAGTTAATAATGACTCCTTTTTTTCACTCGAAACAGACCGACAATGCTTTCCGTGATGCACCTGTATCAAACGTTCCTGCACATCCTTCAGGTTACGCTCAGCTTTCTGCTGATGCTAATCTTCATGACCTACAACACGTGGTTATGCGTGGCCGTCGTACTCGGTGCCGCACTCGGATATTTCCTGTTCGGCTGGAAGAAGTCGGTGGTCGTCGACGTAACCGAGCACTGCCACTAGTGGGGTCCACTGGTGCTGGTCCGCCATCTCCGCAACACCACCCGGCCATATCACCACTAGCAAGCGAACGCCACCGGTTAACATACATACAAGTCTCACTTGGGTCGGGTCGTCCAGTGAAAATACGTCAGTTTTACCAACAAACAAACAGGTGATCATCAGGTATGTTCAGTGCACGGGAGTATGGGTGGATGCGAGATAGTGCGAGCACACGTCTTCGGACAAGGCAACAGACAGACCGCTGTCTGTGAAAAGGAAACTCAAAAAATCTTTTATAACTGTTATATACATAGTAGAAAATATGAGGACAAGACTTGATAAGTTGTTGGATTTTCGAGCCAATAAAAGGTCATAAAGAGAGAAAGGGGCGAGGGCCGCAGCGAATTGAAACACTTGTTTTGTACCATACATATTTAGGTTTATTGAAAAAAAAAAACAATATGATTCTCAAAACATGAAGGACAGATACTGGAAGAGCATGTAATTTTGATGATGGTAATGAAGGGAATCGCTGCGAAATATTTAAAATAAGCCGTCTAGTATAGGATAGGACCACTATAGGCATACCACGTCAAAAGAAATTTGTTATGCAAATGACATTGTAGTAGCTTTTGCGAAAAATTGATTGCGCCGAGTATGAATGTCGAGAATAAGCTGGATTATCAGTTAATACCCAATATCGTGGGCGGACGTGCTTCTTCTAGGAATCCCCTAATTGAATAAAAAGGCTCGACTCCTTCTGTAAGCATGTCAGTGGAGAAAGAGCAAACATAAATGTACCGTCATCTCAATGGTTCTCTTCTTCCGCACGCAATACCCGTTCAATTTCCTGGAATTCATCACCATGCTATAAAGGGCGACTATTTACAGCTATAACAGTGGCTGAGGATACAATTTTATCCCGGGAGCGAGGAAGGATGTATTCCGGCTTTTAACAGAGTCGTTAAAAATTTGTATGACTTTACGATTGAAGTTAAGTCGAGAAACTGCTTTGCACTATGCAAGTATTCTATTGTACAGTTTACGATTCCATACAAACACCACGTCAAAAAATCCGTAGCAAAAACCATATCGATGTACTCGATGTTCTACAACAGCATTTGCTGGAACGCAGTGGACGTAAATACGTACTAGCGGGAAGACTGTCAACGCAAAGTTAACGCCGACTACTTTGATGGCGTTGATTGTTGTTATTGTTATTTTCCAAGCTAATGTCATTTTCGCTTGATGCCAAACCAAACCCAGTTTCCACCCGAATTGTAGTCAAACCGTTTATTTGAAGCTAGTTTCGAACCTCGTTTCAACGTTGTTGAACTGAAAGTCGAGTCAGGTCAGTATCAGGTTTGCACAAATCCCTGTTGCTAAGCGCGAAACCAACACAGTTTCGTGAAAAGTGTTTGTTTGATGAAGCGTGTTGGGTCAGTAGAAAATAGAAGTTTTATAATAACTCAGCTAGGAGTGATTTGAGGACGTTTCTATACAATTTTTGACGACAAATGAGGTCGATCCCAACCCAGTCCGGTGCCCAGTAGTTTCGTCTGTCGGATGAATCGTGCGCGAAGCTTGCAATTGCGATTCAGCTAGGTTCAATGTTCACAAAAAAGCAAAACAACCCACATTATCAGTTCGGTGCAACAACCGATTCAGAATGAATTTCACCTCCAACCGAATGGTTCGGAAATCTGCCGGAATTGAGTGAGGAAAGGCGAACTGAATTGCCGGAATGGCAGACCATTTTTCAAAAAATCTATGTTGGGTTTCAAATTTAAATCTGTGGAAAAAACTAGCGGGAAAAACTAAAGTGTTCACAAGTTCCTATCTCGTGGCTCGTCGTTGAAGGCTAACTTAATTAACTTTAATACGCACAAAAAGACCTGTAATCCGTGATTCAATGTGTTTAAAAAGTCCATTAATGGTAGCTTTACAGTGATTTTATAAAAACTTCCAAAGTTTCTAGCACTAGATGGCTACATTTCACCAGAACTAATTATCGAACCTTACTCTTAATAGAGCCCATCAGCATCCGCACAGTTAAAACGGATACGAAATCAGCGCGTTCCTCTATTTTGTCCGCATTTATTAGATGAACCGGAGAAATCATTAGCTTGGAGACAAAATTGATCTTGTTGACAGCATACCAGGACAGATTTCCAGGCATTCTTCGACGTAAACTTCGAATGCCATCGTCGAGGATGTGACGAATGGTTCCATTTTCAGTCCGCAACTGCGAATCGCTTGCAAAATCATGTCCTTCTTAGCGAACTTAAATTTTCTCGGTACAACCCCCCGTTCCAGTTGCAATTTTAAATTTTTAATTGGGAAGCTATCTAAATCGACATATGTTTCGTTATTGATCAAAGTGCAGTCCTTGTATTTCTTCAAAACTTAGCCGTACAAGAGCATTGTACACTTTTTGGCTACGAAATTCTGCTTCGTATATCGATTCGAGTGTTCATTGGGTTTGTACGATTTGTATTTTTCACTGGCAATGATGTACTGCACCATTTGAAAGTTGGCGTTGTACCTTCTGATCACATTGGCTTCAACGCACCTTGACAGTAAGTTGCGCAGTTGGCGATTCGTGGTTCCAGTTTTCTCGTTGATCTACTGATTTCAATAGTCCCACGACAAATGTGCCTAACTGCAAATGACAATTTCTCTTATACCATGTTCACATTAGCGCTTATATCACTTGATATACCGAGATGATATGCATATCACGTGGGAGTGTTCACATATGATCGAAATAATATCGTTTGACAGTCAAATTGTCATATTGAATGTTTCCATTAGGAGTAAGATCAATAATATTGCTTTTCTCTCCTACAATTCAATCAATAGTTAAAGTCTTGCAATTAATTGTCTCCGAACGCCAGTATTTGTTGAAAAATTTGAAATTATAATGATTTTTTATTGTCACTCTCAAAGTGACGTTCATAAATGAGTGCGTTCAATGCCATTATCCGTGTTGCTAGTTGCGATTTTTGTCAACTCGACATGATATCGTACATGATTTCCCGGATATCATGCCAAAATGATGATACGCGTTGACATCAAATTGTATGGTATATCAAGTGATATCGCACATGATATCATCGGATATCAAGTATATTCGTATATCACTTGATATCAGCGCTAATGTGAACATACTATTGGTTTACGTTTTCTTTCACGATTTACCGGATTGATTTTATATTTAACACCTTACTCTTCGTAAAATTTTCAAGTTAAAACCACAAGCTTTCGATTTATATTGGAAACTTTCAAGAAATTGCAGTAATGGCTTCGTAATAATCAAAAGAGAAAGTAAACAATGAGAGACTCTCATTCGCAGTTAGGCCCTTTTGTCGTGGGACTATCGATTTCTTTTCACTTTACGTCTGCTTAGCCGTTCAAATTGAACTGCCGAGTTTAGCACTAAGCAGTTCAATTTGAACTGCTCTGCACTGCACTGTCAAAGACGAAACATAAAAATAATAAATTTCTCTTCGTTTACTTTTTTTTCGTATAATTAACAAGCCAAATTCAAAAGCTTTGAAGGAACCTTTGAAGAAATTTCAATAAAAACTTCGTAATAATCGCAAAAGAAAGTATACGAAGGGAGGCTCTCATTTGCAGTTAGGCCCTGTAGTCAATTGAGTTGCTGTCTACACGGTTAAAATAAAATACCCATTAATGTTGATCATTCTACCCATTTCCGACAAAACTGGGAAAGCTCAGTTAATTTTTTTTTTTTTTATTTGTTTAAGGACCTTTTAAACTTTGTCATTCAGGTCCGTGCTCAGTTAATGGGTAAGTCAGATTTTCATAATAAAGCGGGTGGAGCGAATATGTGTCAAATATTGGCTGGTTTATTACTCAGTTTTATATGAGAGAACGAATCGAGAATGGATAGAAAATTACAAACATAACAAATCGAAATCTAAATTAAGATAATGTTAGAACTTACTCAAACTGAACAAATTGGCAAGCTATACACTAGCTCTGATAATTTAGAAAAGTCTGTTCTCTCGTTTTCTAAAATAACTTAAGAATTTTTCGTCAACCACTGGGTATGGGTAAAAATGGGTATTTTATTTTAACCGTTTATAAAAGTGTAAACAAATCACAGACAAAGAAATAAACTTTAAATTTCTTTCCGATATAATTTCTTCAAACCCCTCTTGAATTCCCATAAACTAACGAAATCCACACAGTCACTCCTAAACTAAAACGATCCAGTTAAATCTTATTTGGTTTTGAAATCGGGATAAAACAAAATTTAGAGTCATTTGTGTTCGATCAAACAACCACAAATCGACCGTCCCACGACAAAAGGGCCTAACTGCAAATGACAGTTTCTCTTTGTTTACTTTTTCTTTCACGATTTACCGAATTGATTTTATATTTGACGCTTAACTCTTCACAAAACTTTCAAGGTAAAACTACAAGCTTTCGATTTAAATTGGAAACTTTAGAGAATTTGCAATAATGGCTCCGTTATAATCAAAAGAGAAAGTAAACAAAGAGAGGCTCTCATTTGCAGTTAGGCCCATTTGTCGTGGGACTATCGAAATGCACATTTCTCGGTTGATTTTTCATTAGAGCGTATAAGCAAGTGACGATTTCTCTTTAATCACTCTCTTTTTCAATTATTGTGATGTGATCAGAAAGATTTTCATTGATTTCACTACTTGGAAAATCGAAAGTTTCGGGTATCATTTTATGCAAAGAGTTGAGTGATAAACGTGGAAACATCTTGGCAATTATTAGAAGAGCAAGTAAACAAAGAGAAACTGTCACTTGCTTATACGCCCTAATGAAAAATTAACCGAGATTTGCCATTTTGAAAATAGTTTATTTTCATCACGAAACACCTTCAAATCAAACAGTTTTAAGTACGATTTAGACGATCAGTCAATTTCCGTCAACGTTAACAGGACTTCGCTTGAAGTTTATTAGGTTATTATATATTGGTTTATTAAAGCTTTTCACGTTCCGGACGTAAAAACGTTCCGTGAGGTTGACATAGTGTTTTCATAAGTATTTTAAACAGCTCCTTTCCATTGCCATTCCTTATCTGAAACGATCACATGATATAACGTGTGAATCGTACTTTAGCCGAATAACATATGATGTTTGTTTTCACCACGAAATATTCCAGCGGTTTTTAATTTAGTTCTCTTGATGTCAACGATTTGCCACAAGAGTATAGAAAGCTCAATAAGGCTCTACAGGGTCCGCCATCTAACATTTTTTTTAAATAGCGGTTATTTCGACATTGGTAACCTTAATGTCACTTCCGATTTGACAGTAACTTAGTTTTATCCTTCCGTTGAACGAAAATGGTTGTGTATACGCTTGAGGAACGCGTGAAAATAGTGCAGTTTTACTTTGAAAATCATGGTAATGTTGCGGAATGTGTGCGAAAAATCATCTTCTCGGCTGAGGCACATTTTCATCTCGGCGGGTATGTTAATAAGCAAAATTGTCGCATCTGGCATCTGGGGGACGGAAAACCCGCACGTTATCATGGAGAAGCCGATGCATCCTCAGAGAGTGACGGTTTGGTGCGGATTTTGGTCTGGCGGCATCATTGGGCCATTTTTCTTCGAAAATGAGGCAGGAGCCGCCGCCACGGTCAATGGCGAGCGCTACCGCGCCATGATCATCGATTGGTTCTTCCCGTTACTTGAAAAGGAAGACTTGGACACCATTTGGTTCCAACGAGACGGCGCTCCGTGCCACACAGCCAACGCTACGATCGATCTTCTGCGCACAGTCTTCGAAGATCGAATTATCAGTCGAAATTCGGATGTCGTTTGGCCGCCTCGGAGCTGTGATTTGACGCCGTTAGACTATTATCTTTGGGGGACTTCCAAAGAAAAGTGTTATGTGGACAAGCCAGAGACAATTCGAGCCTTGAAGGACAACATTCGTGCAGCCATAGCTCAAATAAAGCTGCATGCAATCGAAAATGTACTAACAAACTGGACCGACCGTATGGCGAACTGCAAGGCCAGCCGAGGTAGCCATTTGAATGGAATTATATTCCACAATTACCCGGAAGGTTTATACTTTAATATGAAATAATAAATTTTGAAATTGAATGAAACGTTTGTGTTTTATTGCATATTTAAAAAAAAGTTACATGGCGGACCCTGTATCTACCCTTGTGGCATCATTGACATCAAGAGTCTCAACCTAGAAATTGAAAACCGCTCTGATATTTCGTGATGTAAACAAACATCATATGTTATTCGGCTAAAGTACGATTCACACGTTTTGTCAGGTGACCGTTACATGCAAGGATTGGCAATGGAAAGAAGCAGTTCGTAACACTTATTAAAACATTGAGTCAACCTCATGGAACGTTTCAATAATGAAAGCTGCAAACTAATCTAAACTACAGGCAAGTCCCGTTATCGTTGACGGAAATTGACTGAACGTCTGAATCGCACCTAAAAGTGTTTGAAGGAAGGTGTTTCGTGATGATGATTTTCCATACAAACACTCCGATTATTCGTGTTTGATTATATCTAAACATTACTATTAGATTCCTGTAGATTTTATTTAACTATGAAATAATCTCTCATGGCGAACCTTTCTTAAATCCTTCGGTCGTTCTGCAACTAATACCGTTTTCGTTTTTGAACCTACACGCGGGCGACTCTTAAATATTCCCAATGTTTTTTTTGAACACATGAGTGTCAACATTGACAAGTACACTGCTAAGCAAACAAAAACATGAGCATTTGCATCGAATAGCTCAGCAATTCAGCGTAACGAATGTAGCTTTTTCTCTTGGCATTGTTTTTATCAATTGACATGTTTGCAAAAAAGAGAATGATTGGTGTTTCATGCGGTTTTTTGCGTTTTATATAAAACCAAGGAATACTTTGGTATTTCATTCCTTTTGTAAAATCTGACCTCTCTATTTCAACAGACTTCGCAGCCGATTCTTAACATACAGAACCATTTCATGACTAGTGCTACGATCCTAATGACATCAAGAAAAGAAAATATACAAGAAGAATCTTTTTTGCAAATTTAAGAAATTCGATGTTGCTGTGGGGCAAAGTTATCAGTTGCTGTTTCGTCCGTGCATGACAGTTCAAATTGGCAGTCTGCGCTACATTTTTGGGTATCACCTATAATCCATGCTGTTGGTTAACGCAAATTTAACGGAGATTGTAAACGGCGCAGTGCTCAGATTAACATGGCGCACAGGTACCTACCAATAGATTGATATACCTGACCTACACAAAAAAGAACCCATTGCTTATCTATAAAACTATGTGCATTCGTATCGCTTCCATCAAAACTGGGCCTAGATATCGTTATAGGAACTTGATACTAAGGTTCCCAACATATCCCTAATATCAATGTGTTATACGGGGCAACCGAACAGCATCTGTGTAAAATTTGTACATTAGGGAAGAACAAAAGAAACTATTCCATCGTGTTATGGAAAATTTATCATAAAACAAGTGCAGGTTTATAAAGAAAAAAAATCATACCGAAATAAAAACAAAATATCAACAACCTGAAACCGAAATCATTATACATAACTGTTATTGAAACAATCGGTTCTTTTCTGTTTTATTCATTGTACTTCATGTGTTTCGTTATCTGTGCATTATATTCATTTCATACGAAAAAAAAGATTTATAGTTAGAATAGCAATTACGTTAGTTCGCATAGCAGAACGAAAAACAAACAAACGTAAACAAAACTATAGAAACTGACGTTCCTGTCAGTCAACAAGACATTTAGATTTGTAGATAAAAAAAGAACAAGAATTATCTGAAGCAATAAGAGTTTGTCGAAAACAGTTTCAGAAACATTGTTGTCACCTTATTTCGACATTGTCTAGCTCTAATTTTGACATTATTGGTTTTTTTTGTGATAATTTAGGAAAACGGGAAAAAATACCGCCTATGACGATGATGTATTCTTATTCTTTAATTACACTTAAGGCATTGAAATCGTATCGGTTGTTTACTTTCATACCGAGCAAGGATTTCTTTCAGTCCGAAAGCCCCTTCACCGTTGCAGTTTTGACTAACTTATATTTATTGGAGAATCTCGGTAGACCTGTGGAGTGTTGTTGACAGTAAATGTACACAAGTTTTCATAGTACTCAAGGGTAGTTGTAGTACAATACATACCGTATATTCAAAAATATATAGTTTCCAAAGCGCAATGAGCGTACGAACTTTTACGATAACAATGTTTAACAAGTTTTCCTTTTATTTGTTTCTATTCGCAGATATGAGGCAACTTATATGCAGTTTTAAAAAACTTTTCACTACACCACACTCGAAATAGTATTTTTCTACTAAAGCTGCAGTATTTCAATCGATCTAGATAAAATTAACGGTATAATATGCACGCTCCGTGTAAATAGGTTATTGTTTCTCGATATTACTTTTTGGTTTTCTGGTTCCCGTTGCGTGCCGAGTGCATTTGATGCACTGGCTCCGAAATATGCTATGTGATTAATGGGGGTAACGATTCTACTAGTACATGTACAATAAAGTTTTTTTTTCTTCTTCAGTAATGTATGCGCACTAATCTCACCGTCATTTTTTTTAAATGATACATAGTAGAAAAAGCGATCCTAGCAAAGAGCTTTCAGGGTGATGATCGGCGAATATCTTTTTATTAGTGAGATGATGAGCAAATCAGTTGTGTATGCGTGTGATGACAATGAGAATAGTGCGACATATTAATATTAAACAAAACAGCGTTATGAACCTGTACGTTCCAATGTGACAATGATAATGTTCGGGATTTGATCACTTCTCGAGGCTACAGCAATTCTATTCTGATCTGTTTCATCTCTTTCGAACAAAAAGCTTTATTTTACATATAGTAGTAAATAGTCGTTCTATTATATTTGCTTTTTTATTCATTGTTAGGATTCAGTTCCAGAGTCTTTGTTTCAAATTCCGAACATGTAATCTGTAACAAAATTCTGAAACTGAATTCTGAAATATTCTAAACCTGAAATTAAATTCAGATCCTTCATCTGAGTTCAGTTCCGAAATTCAGTCTTAAGATTTTGTTCCTGAATCCAATCCAAAATACAGTTTCCGATTCCAGATTCATTATTCAGAAGCTGAATGCGATTACTGATAATCTGTTGTTGCTTCTGCTGATTGAGAAGGCGCGACCAAAGCTTTTGAGGATTTATACCACGTAGGAAGTCTGTTGTTGCTGCTATTGGTGGAAGGTCCTCACCACGACGTTCAGTTCGGTTTAAAGCACAAGAAGAAGTGGTTGATTTCCGATCATGATTTAACTTTTATACTCGTTCAGTTGAACATATGTTTTCAAAGAATAACATTTGTTTATTCTCTTTATGATCCATTTGACAGTAGGTGTCTTAATGACTAAGAACTAAAACTTATTCCACTTAGACTGAATTATCACGGAAATAAAAAAAAATCAGTAGTCTTTAATAGAACAAAACATAGATGTATTGGTGATCAGTTTATTACAACCAGTATCATACTTAGCAATCACACATCTCTCGCTTACAAACCGAAAGAACAGTACACAGTTCATTCATTACATTTCTATTTTTTCCGTGACTACGACTCACTTTACTATGGAGCACCTTTTCAAAATTTTCCCTCTGAAAGAGTGATAAGTTTTTGATCGTAAATATCTCTTGTTGTACTTAAAGTATCAACATATTTTTTGCTACATGCCATCGAAAATGTTATCGAAATTTTATGATAAAATTTTCAGTTGTATGACATAATCTCGAATAATTCTAAATTTAACTTTTCTGAAGCTAACGGTATCAACGAGTATCAAAAAGGAAAACTCCAATCAGTAGAAGGATCTATATAATCTAACTACCAATAGATTCAAAATTTTTCAACTTAAACGTATGTTGCAACAACATTGAAGTGTTTCAATAGTACACTATTGAAAAGCCTGTCTGATTTGACCCATGTCAGCACCAGCCAATCAGAACGCGTTCTGAGTACGAGAACAAAATATCTACTGCTGTACAACTGCATCGATATAAATGATGAATATTACACTTTTTCGAATCATTTTCTGAGCAACACTTGTCAAAGCGAGACATACGGAATGAAGCGTGCGCCGAATAGCAGAATTGTGCCGAACAGTCGCAGCTGGGCACACCATAAGCCTACCAGTGCCAGTCGTCAGTCGTCATGGAAGCGCTACTCAGCTAAGCTGTCCGGAATTTGAGTCGGAATTCATTGTGAGTTTCAAATGCACCTACTGATTCCGCCCAAAATTGATTGTTTCATCTTCTTTGAAATTCAATAGGACATCACATTGAATTTCAAGTCGAATTTTCGAAAAGTCGACGAGTTTACCGAGTGTACACGCCAAGAGCCACCCCAGATCTAAATGCAGATCCTGTTGGTCGTAACAATTCAAGGCACTTTTCAGTCCCACGGATCATTATTAAGAATTTATTGAATTTTCTTCATTTTCTACCAAAAGCATCAAATTCGTCAAAATAGACGATAAAAAAAGTGTACGCCGTCACTAACACATGGAATTACGACGGCAACGCTCTCACGCAATGTAAAAATGAAAGTATTGATGTAGAACACATCTTTATACTAATTTGGGTGACGTTTCGAAATATGTCCTGCAAAACACGGTTGTCTTATATACAGAATAATCTGTATTTTATTTCTCCTGAAAAATACAGATTTGGAATTTAACACCGCTAAAAATTCACATTTGTTTACGAAGTGTTATTTTAAATATATTTCATGCTTCTATGCGGATAAAAAAAATCAAGTACGCCCTATTTTTATATTCTCGTAAAAATACGCCGATGATAGTTGTGGGGGATTTCAATATAAATTAATTTATTAAATAAAAGTGACTAGTTGCAAAGTGTAAAGATGATTGTTTGAAATATGTTCTTCGATTTTTGTTTAAACTTGTTTGTAAACAGTGCCGCTGAACTGTCATGGATGAATGCTTTTTCAT
This sequence comes from Malaya genurostris, assembly GCF_030247185.1. Classification (NCBI taxonomy): domain Eukaryota; kingdom Metazoa; phylum Arthropoda; class Insecta; order Diptera; family Culicidae; genus Malaya; species Malaya genurostris. The sequence continues at coordinate 44,077,454 of NC_080571.1, forward strand.
TTGTGACGTCACGATAAGAAATCTAATTCTAGTAGTGACGAAGGGGAAAGCTTGCACAATTCACACAATCCATCAACTAACTGATATTCGAAAGTGTGAAGGAAGCGTGCCAATTTTATTCGTATTCACGACATCCAGCTATGTCTCTGACAATAACCCACCAGCCATTTTTTTTGCTATCTAAATACATTTTGCATCACATTTCATTATGTACAGATTGACTTTGCCGACTAATACAGAGTTGCTGGCAGCTCTGATTGGTAGTGAAGAAACATTGGTAGTCAAGGGATACTGTTTATGTTTACAAAATGTTTTGTTCGTTTCAGACCAATAGATTTCGTTCATTAGATTCTTGCATTGCTTCGACATGTTTACTTCTTATGTATCTGAACATATGTGAACAAGGTGTGTCCTACAATAGCCTTCTAATCTCTGATATCTGTATAATACTTTTATTCACTCATTTTCCTTGCAATGATAATCACGGTGTCGGAAATATGTCAAAATAAAAATCACTATAGTAAAGAATAGATAAACGCAACCTCCGAAAACATGATGTAAAAGCATGTAGAAAACAGTTCCCTGTGCGTTCGCTATGACAATAAACGTGGTCCGGGGTCAAACTCACACACCACATTTCAAAAAACACTTCATTTCTAACTCTATCAATTACTATTAATAGTTATCTTTTTAGACCAAAGAGAAGACGTTGAGCAGAGTGAATTAAAAGATAGAAAGATTACAAAATACGCATGTTTGGAGATTTATGACGTGTGTTATTGATGAGTTTGTTGCTATGCAGCGCTATTAGAAAAATTCGCAATATTGTGAGTCACAATTTGAAAATTACGCTCCTTTTAAATATATTGCTGGACGCATACACAGTGGCCGTAAATAACGTAATGAAGTACTGAACGTACACCCGTATTGTTTAGGTACACTAGCGCCGCACTGAATTCAGTGGAACACATATGAAACAGTTTCATTTCTGTCAGGTTGTGTATGGGTTGGATACGAGCTAGTTATAGGTTCGAGTCCCATCTATGCTTATGTTATGGTAGCTTTTTTGTGGTCTCCATTACATAATGTCTTTTTTTTATTAGATACTAATCAAATTATTGGCTTTTGTTCTTTATTCACTATTTTTAGTAAAAATGCGTACTGCACTACTGTTTTTTTTCAAATTCGATGTACTGTATTTTGTTGATTTTTATGCCAAGGGTACTGTTTTTCGTAAAAAAATATATGCGAGGCTTAAGAACAGCACGGTGGCAAGGATAGGGCGCTCTAGCGAGTGCTATCGTAGCCAACATCTGGGCCATTTGGTGGGCAATCAGAGCGCTCAGAGTATGGTAAACAAACATTCGAGCATTTCAAATCGAGTAAAATTTTAATTTCCTTATCGTAGTGATGATATTCTGATCGATAATTCGCGGGGTAGTGCGGTAAATGGTACTGAATAAACAAGTAGTTTGTAATATCCAATTTTTTGTTAGCCATTCTTTTTCATTGTTTTGGTTTTTGCAGAATGATGCTGGCCACAGTTTCATGACATCATAGCAGAGGGCTGCTTAAGTATGAAGCAAAGACACAAACCATTACAACAAACGATGACAAGTCTCGGTTGATTTTTCATTAGGGCGTATAAGCAAGTGACAGTTTCTCTTTAATCACTCTCTCTTTCGATTATTGTGATGTGATTAAAAAGAATTTCTTTGATATCACTATTCTGTTTAAAAGTCGAAAGTTTCGGGTATCATTTCATGCAGAGTTGAGTGATAAACGTGGAAAACGCTTGGTAATTAATAGAAGAGAAAGTAAACAAAGAGAAACTGTCACTTGCTTATACGCCCTAATGAAAAATCATCCGAGAAGTGACAACTAACGTATGAACTGAAATTGCATACATTCAAGCGCATTGGAATAAGGTACAAACAAAGCTTGCGAACCGGTTCAAGTAAACAACGGCTCAGCTCTTGGTTTGCGTGTTTCATGTTCTCCAGAAATTTACAGAATAATGACAACAATTCTAAACTACTGACGACAAATTGAAACAGATGCTTTTTTTGGCAGGAAATCGTGCGTACTTTGTACTGTGGAAAAGCAGAAGATCAACGCATTCTGAGTGTTTTGGAAAGAGAGGTACTGCAGATCATATATGGCGGAAGTAGATGGAAACTGTAGACGTCGTATGTCATTAAGTCCAGTAGAAATGATTCTTGAAACGCGGAAGGACTAAGCTTATAGCAAAGACATCATATTAACAAGATATCCAGCTCTCACATTTCTCGAACAAATCATTGGCAACATCCTTTTTTGCGAGCATGGCGCCCTCATAAGTAGAAGTAGGAGAGAGAAATGTCAAATTCGTGGGCGCCAAAATAGCAGCATTGCACACCCATACAATTGACATGAGGTGTGGAATTTGAGGGCGCCATGCTCGCAAAAAAGGATGTTACCAATGATTTGTTCGGGAAATGTGAAACCTGGATATCTTGATAATATGATGCCTTTGGGTAAGGTAAGTAGTTGATTCTTGTCGTGTTCGGTTTTACATCAGCAGTTCGAGTAACTCCATAGGACTTGTAGATTGGTTTTTTTTTATGATCCCGTTATAGTTCACATCGAAATTACTACATTTCGATAGTATTAATCACAATGAGAAAAGCTCGCGGCTAGACTATCTTTTGATCTAAAGCTTGCTGAAATCCTCGAGAAAGTGATTCAAATTTACCCTTACTTTTCGATAGGTTTCTGTCGATATTTTATTAAGTAAACACTGAAATCTGGTTTCCTGTCGGACTTTAAAAAAAAAAAAAGATTCCTGTTTTTCTTGGCTTACGTTATTATCAGTTTTGTATAGAATGGCATTGAATACTATTACGGTTATTTGTATATGTTGGTTTCACCAGTGTTATATTAGTCAATGTGACCAAGCGGTTAATGCAATTTGTAGGGAAGTGTAGTTTTCATATTTAGCCTCATGCTAATACTTTTGATTATCATTTTTATGAAAAAAAAAAAGATTACCCATGTTTAGGCATTGTGTTTGGTTCAGTAAAAAGTGAAATTCGGAAGGTCAGGTGTTTGTAGTTTGCGGTGCAAATTTACACCGTCACCTGAACGTTCTGCACAACTGTTGAGTATTCTGTTTTCGAAGGTATCAGGTAGAATGCCGGATATATTTCCGCTCCACAAGGACATTTGGTAGCTGAGGGAAAATATGAAACACGTTTAAGGCCAATGCAAATAAAATATGCAGTGAATATACTGACCCATCTCCCAGTTAAAGCTTCCCAATTTGATGGAACACTTGGGGCAGTACAGCCGCCCTTGAGTGTTGTGAAATATGTCCGTCATCCAGGCGAGCGGTTCCGTGAAATAGATTTTACGACATAGGCCATCCTTCTCGATTGACCGATTGCTTTGATCACTGCCAATTGAGCTGCTTCTCATCTGTTCCGTGACACTCGATACGGATGCGTTTGGTGTTTCCGGATTTACATCCGATTCGGCTTTGGGTTCCGATGCAACACGCGGCAACGCTTCCGGCTCCGTTGTGGTAGGAACTTCCGCTTCTTTATCGCCAGTTTCTTCCTCTTCCTTTTTCTCATCGCTATACTCACTCTCATCAACCTCGTCCACGGTCTCGACCGGGCCAAACGGTTGCTTACCGGGTGAAAACCCGATTGGCTTAGGTTTATGCAGCAGCAAATTGCTTTTCCTAGCGACCACGCGGCGACACTTGCGACACCGGTACACGATCGGTTCGGGTGTTTCCTGCGTTACAGCCGGGTCGGGTTTCACCACATCCATGCAGTTAACCGGAAGACGTTTGGCTGAAAACATATGGGCAGCATTAGCCACTAATGAAACAAGAAAGATTAATAACACGTTGACAATCGCACTCTGAGCTAAGTTTCCTATGTCTCACACAAAAAAAATACTCCCAATTTATACAATATTTTTGAACTATAAACTAGGCCTAATTTCGCGTGCATTCACCGATTTGTCATAATTGCACTACATTTGAATCATACTACGGTCCATTCGACAATGTTCTACTTCAGGCAGATAAGAAGAGGTAAAAAAGAAACTCATATTCTATTGATGCTGGAAGTACGTCATTATTTCCATTTTCCACGCTCAAGCGACAGTTGCATCACTATGTTTTCTGTGAGCAATCCGCATCAACGAATGCTGCTACAACGCTTAAAACGCTCACCACCAGCCACATACCTTTCCGTACATTATCTGCCGCCAACTTCAGACGAAACAGTTTGTACTTTTCATTCTGCGGATCGATGGTGTAGTTCATCATTCCAAACAACCTGAGCTGGCTGATGAATCCCGGATTGGGCATCACGAAGCGTCGCTTGGATTTCACCCGGTACAAACCGGCCTCGTAGCTCAGTTTATGCTTTTCCATGAGATACGCAATCACGATGGTGGCACTTCGACTGACGCCAAAATAGCTGCAATTGTCGTTTTTTTTTTTGTTAGTTCTTAATCGCAATCAACTATTTAAAAAAAACACCTACCAATGAACAAGAATGTTTCGCTCTTCCGCTAAGCTCTCTCTGATAAATTTATTAGTTTCTTCGAAATGGCTGATCAGATCTTCTCTTGGCACATCGGAGGCTGCAAAATATCAGGAAAACAAAACCCTATTTTAATTAAGCATTCTGGTACGATCACGGTATTCTACTTCACCTTGAATATACTTTGTCCTCAAGCTTGGATTCTCCGTCACATGTGATGGCAGCGGACAGGAATCAATGGTCAACACACTTCGTATATTAAGCTTCTCTAGTGTGGGTAAATCGGCTGCTGCCGTTACATTTCCCAACCACAGACCCGGTTCTATTTCGTCTAAGTTGACGGGTCCACCGGAGATATCGTCTCTCATCAAACGGTAGGTTCTATGGTGATCCGTTGGTTTCTTTTGCTGGACGGTGCTACTCTTGGGAACGTGCCCCGCAACTTTTTTAACCACAACCTCCCCTTGATTCATGCTGAATTGTGCGGTTTCGTTAAAACGAGTGCTATTGGTTTGACCTATTTTGAAGCCGTTTTTGAATGCTTTTCGTTACAAAACCAAAGAAGTAACTGATGTTTGTCTAGATTTCTACGACGTTAAGGGGAAGGAGCTCAGAGCTACCAACAAAGCACTTGGATAAATCACGTTAGGAAAAGGTGAAGATATAGCTGTCTTCACACAATATTGTCATAGGATATTTGTGCGCTGTAGAAAATCACTGGAACGCCGATAATCGAATAGGAGGATATTACACACTGGTCTCGTCACATGCGCCTTTGTTTGTATACGACACAGCTAGCAGCATATGATGATCGGTGTATAGTGAAAAATCGATTTCTCGTCTTCTGCAATATCGTACTCTGGAAATAATTGCTTCAGCTCAATTCAGGTAAATTGCCATTTTACTTCTTTACTCTACACAAAGAATATTGAATATGAAACCTGATTTAGCAAACTCACTCGTTTACTCACAATAGATGAAATAAAAATTTCGTCCTTCTTTCGAAATGCGCTTTTCTTGACAACGCTATACAGCCAATTTGTGCGATTCGCGAGTATCCTTGTTTTGACATTTCTTATCATAAAACCATACGCTTATCGGAAAGCACCGAAAATTGTTTTAAATATTACCTATTTACAAAAGTAAAAAATAATCTCGGTCAAAACTTCACCGAAAACAACTTTAATGCGACATTTCTAGTGACTTTGCAATTATTCTGGTTTTCTATACCAAAATGGAGTGAAAATGATCCATTTACTTCCAAAAAATCTACATATAGTAGAACAAAATTTATTGCGTTGTAAATTAAAATATGTACACGGAATGATTTTATTTGGCTATTCGGTATTATTATCGGATGAAAACATTTGACCCCACCGCACTGATACGTACATTGGTGATTGCTTAGTAATTAATATTATAAAACCGCTCAAAAACCTTACTTTGAATCAATATTATGTTTTCCGGGATTTGTTTACAAGATTTACTGATTTTTCGGCAATGTGCATCTTTTTGTCGAGATTTGGCAAAATCTTATGTTGAACTGATCGGTGATTAATAATTATCTCGAAATCAGCAAATTTGTTTGCGAAACTTCGAAATATGTGTCAGCTTTTGCCGAAATTCGGCTAGACAACTGTCATCGACATTTTACATTTTCGCTTGGCACTACGCATTTATTTTCTTACGAAATATTTTATAATGGTATAATATAGACGGTATAATAAATATGATCATTAGAAAAAATGGTATCATTCTAAAAGAAAGCCTCGAAAATCTACGATGTATTCAGAACAAATACAAATTATAATACGGAGTACTTCGACAAATTTTCAAGGACACATTTTGCATCGTGCGGTACACTGTCAGCAGTCAGAGTGACAATGTACTTTAACGAGTTTTCTATAAAACTAGCAACACTGAAGGGTAAGAACAAGTTCACCATAATTAGAGCAAATTCAGCAGCTGCAAGATTCATATGGGTGGTCTATAATGTAAATGAAACTGAAACAAACGTATCCCCAGCAATCCGTTTTAGTTTTATTTATTCGACCAGTTCTACTGTCAAATTAAAAACTGGTATACATTGCCGTTCTATTTTTTCTATATTTGAAACACAGGTAAAACGCTGCTGGGGCTGAGAGTTTATTTTGTCATAATTTCTAGATTTAAATTTTAAAACTGACATAAATTATGCATCTAGAACTAGAACACTCCTGAATATGCCCTTACTGTTTATTGTAGTGAAAAATAAACTTGAACTATGTTGTTGTGTATGAGATATGGTTATTCCATATCGGATTTTGTTTTTTGTCCTCCTTGGCTTTTCAGAAATTTGCTCCTTGGCTTTTCGGAAATGCTCAGTATTATATGTTAGAATGTCTCGGCACTGTTCACCGAATCGTTATGGTAGCCATCCGTTCTTCACATTGCAAATCACTCCCGTCAGAGGAGTAGGAATATTTCCAACATCTGCTAAATGCGGGGAACCTTTACGTCATAATACTAATAGAAAATAATTCAATTAATAAGTTTATCCATCATGAAAGAAAAACTGTTGTGTCTGCCACCGTTCGGGCTATAATCGATTTGTCTATATATTTGTCGCATATATGAGTGACTATTGGGAAAACGCATACACAGCTTGCATTTGTTTCTCTTTTAACTTTTATTTTATCGTGTACGAATCGTACCCATGTTCCACACCAAGGCCCGTCTATGAAATAAAGTCCCATCACTGCCAAAAAATATCGCAATTCTTCATTCATCGATTAGCTGGAGTGTATCTTTGAATTTGTTGCAATACAACAACGGAAAACATAAACAAACAAACTTGTTTTGCGCCGTAGCAACTAGCATAAAGCGTTGCCAGAAACGATCTCCTTCCACATTTTCAAACTATCGCAACGAAAGGGAGTAATTTGCTAGGCTTACTTGTTCAGGCTGTGAACCAAACATTGCCCGAATAAAAAATATTGTAAAAAAACAATACGATTTGCTGTTACAAAACCTGCCACAACTATGCTTTGACCGTTGAAAAATATTTTAATGTATTGTTATACTCTATTCAATTAATTGCGAAAATGCTTTTTACAATAGAATGTATAGGTTGTTAAGTATCGTAACAATTCAAATCATAAAGTTTTCTCATACATACTCTTCTTGGAAAACAATAAAATGTACAGTTTGCATATTGTTTGAAACAGCACGTGTACAATAAATTCAATTGTAGAATCGTAGAAACAATATATTGAATCGTTGGAAATAAAAAAATATTGTCAACATACAATAAAATGTATTGTAAGCCATATGTCTAATTGTGAATCAATTGTTCATGCTGTACAATCAATGGTTTATTTATTTACGGGTGGCGGTTCGTTTGTATGGGACTTAGGGGTATTATTATTTGTATTTGTTCAGAAAGTATAATAACTGCAAATTATTGTTGATTATATATATATACAGAAAGCTTCCTTCCGTCGAGAAGTCATTGTCGAAGAACTTCAACGGCGTGTCAACCAACGCAATGTATATTTTTTGTATGTTTATATGGTAATAAAATAAAATCTTGATCTCCAATTGAATGATTACAATTAAAAAACGAATTCTTTATTTATATTCAATTATTGAAGGCTCAGTAATTCATAAGTTTCACTTCGTTGCTTTTGCCGAATATTCAGTGAAGGTTATGCCGAACAGACAGTAAACTGATTGCTGATAATTTCGGTAATAGCTGGCGTTTGTCAAATTTGAGATTGACGAGACTCCACAATTTTATCTTTTGCAAAAATGATTACCGAGTACTCGGCGGTGCAAATATTGGAAATTATTTTGCCGAGATTCAGCAAAGAAATAAGTGTGCACCAAAGCTTTGAGAATTGATAATACAAAAAAACGATTCAAATCGATTCGTACCTGTTGATGGTCGTATCTATATTAGTTTTGGTTCTGGGGTGTAATTACTTCGATTTACCATATTTTAGACACTCTGTCACCAAAGCAACTCTGACAACACTACCACAAAATGAGATTTCCTAAGTGAAAAACGGCATCATTTTCTTGTCTTATATTCAAACGCGATAACCGCATCGTACAGAGCAAGTTATCTATAACGAGATTTATTATATGTTTATTAATTAGGTGAATTTCCGTAGGTATTAGGTTGCAAGTGAAGAATCGAAATATAAAATATCAAATAATTAACTTGTAGGATTTAATGTTTCGGATCCATAGATAGGACTGAACTGAAATAAATGATTACGTTTTACAGCTTTAACTACAAGACTTCGTCTGCTACCAAATTGGTGTGAATGATAACTCCTGACATGCAGTAACACACTGTTTAGAGATTACAGATTTATTTCATCGATGAAAGAATGAGAAATGAAACTCGACTCATACTCCCTGCGGACGTTTGTCGTGACCACCAGCCAATTTCGATTTGATGTCTCTCCATTTTTTTTAGTCCGAACCGTCTCGCGCAAGTGTCGTCGAACGAATGACGAAATTTTAAAAGCTGCAATATTTCCAGCAAATTCTTGCACAATCATTAGCGGCCCTTACACGATCATTAAAAGTGTCATTACTAAAAAGTAATGACACTTTTAATGATCGTGTAAGGTATACGAGTTCAGTAATGACACGAGTAATGATGGAATTCCGGATTTTCCATCATTACCAACATTATTTCTTCTTCTTATTTTTTTTGTGGAAGTGCTGAATATCTTTAGAACTATACGCGAAAAAATGACAAAGTGTAGATTTAAATTGTTAATATTTCATTAACCTTAACGTTTCAATGGCAAATCAAATTTATTTTCAGCTAAACGAAAATAAAAATATTGCTATTGCTATTGCTGGAGTAGTTACAAATACTCATCATTAATAATGAACGTGTAATGCTAAAAAGTAATGATGTACAGTAATGCAGTAATGACGAGCGTTTGAGCAGAAGTGTCATTACTTAGTAATGACACTTTTAATGATCGTGTAAGGGCCGCTATTAACTCAAGCCCAAGCAAACACCAGGACTGCCATGGCAACATTGTCAAGGAAACGGAGGGGAAATTACATCGTTTTATTTCGTTCTTTTTGGCGAATTTTCATAGACCACTAGACCAAGAACGCAAAGAGTAAGGTTGAGGATAAAAATATACATATTTTTCGCAGGGCAAAATGTTAAGACGATGAACAGAAGCATTCCAACATTTATTTATTCATCTATTATTTTTTTATAAAACTGACCTTAGATTTATATTTAAATATTTATATATTTCATTCTACGTATATTACATCCTCCACACTCCTTCTCCACTCCACTCTCAACAGTATATGATATACAAAAAGTTATCATCGAATCGAGATGGTTTCTGTATGTTATTTCTTTGAGGTAGATCATTTATGAATGAGACATGTGATCATTTACGAATGAGACAGTAAAAAATGAATTACAGGCTGTTGGATTACATTCTTTCATTGAGAACGCGTGACAATTTCAAGCTCTAAGCCTAAAACGCGGTGTAGTTGTGTTTTCAAAACACAATCGCGGGGGTAGTTTTAGTTGAACACAGGACGGCGGTTGAGGAAAATCATAACCATTCTACGGAAAGTGCGGCCGAAAGAATGAAACAATTTCAATGAAAGAAGCTTCATTCAAACGACATGCATCAGGATTTCATGTTTCGCGATGAATTGAATTTGTTACGATAATATTGTGGTGGTGGAGCAATATCATCAGTAAGAACAGCAAATACTATTTTCATACATGCTGTGAATAATGATAATAAAGCATGATTGAACATCTAATCACAAAGCATGTTTATATGCTATTGTTTCAAAAATTTGATTATTATACACAGAAGTAACAGAAGCGCACCATTCAAACGCAGCGTCTGTGCTCGCTACAATAAAAATTCTGTTACTTTAATAAATTTTCTTGAATGATGGGCAATAACATAACTTTTGCACTACCAAACACGATATGCAAAACTTCTTCTTTCAATATACCAGTATTTTCATTTCATATACCTGGTCTCAAGACTCGTTTTCATTTTTGAGAGACGTTACGTGACCTGAGAGAATGTCGGCTGCCAGAATTTCTCACTAGCGGGGAAGCGGAAGATGTCCCAGTAAGAAATTGTAGCTTCAATATGTTTTAAAGCCCCTATGTCATTTCGACTTGTACTAGCTCATGCTCTAATTTTTTTTTCTTTTTTTATTTTTATGTACATGGTGCCAAAAGAAATGCCGATTTAAAGAACACTCGTTAATAGAGTAGTTGAACTCGGTGAAATTTGGTTGAATGATTTTGAACCTAAAATTTAATTATGTGAAACGTGACCACCCGTCTGTTATACAATCATGAAATGAAAGAAGGTGTTCGGAAACAAGACTATTTCACCAATACCAATACATAATCTAGTTTGTCATCCTTACAGCCTCTTTTCTTTTCTCGATGGTTCTGTAAAGTTCTGATCATTCTATTAGCTTGAGGTGTCCTGAAGGCGTTATCAGTTCTATAATATAGTCTGTATACATTAGACGGAAAAACAACGTGTTTGTACTATTGAAAACACTCCGCTATAAAGCAAGATTGTTCAAAATATTCACAATGTCACAACAAAGTATTGACAACGTGAGTATTATGCTTTGTTGTGCAAAAACACGAACATAATTCGATCCATATTCCAGCTAACCTTGGATTTAGAGGAGCTACGCCGATTGCATGAGGGTGCAACGCGAATTCGAGTTCAGCAAATATTATCCCTCGATATTCGCAAATTGGAAACCGATCTACAGCAACAGAAAGTACTACTGGCTAGCAAAGAAAAACCCCAGTCATCTGAAGCTGTCAAAGCACCGGCTTCGTTGCCAGGTGATTGCAAACGCTACCGCATTGAGCTGAAAGAATACGCGTGGGATCAAAGTGATAAATTCATCAAAATATTTGTAACAGTAAACGACGTTCAGCAAGTTCCGGAAGAGAATGTAAATGTTGGATTTACTGAGCATTCGTTCAATTTGTTAATTGGTAACCTGAATAACAAAGATTACACGTTCGTGGTTAATCATCTACTGAATGAGATTGATCCGGCTAAAAGTTATCGTAGAATAAAGTCTGACATGGTTGCAATTTACTTGGCGAAAACAAAGCCTACCAGATGGGAGCATCTTACAATTACGGCGAAACGGTTGCAAGATATGAAGGATGAGAGACTATCGAAGAACACGAAGGACAACGACGACCCGCAAGCAGGGCTGATGAAGATTATGCAGCAATTGTACGAAAGCGGCGATCAGGACACCAAACGGATGATTAACAAGGCTTGGCACGAATCACAGAACAAGCAAAAAGAGATAAAAGATGCTGTATACGATGGACCTTTGGGGGATTAAACGATCCGATTTAACAGTTAATCATGTATTACTTAATCATACGATAAGCGTAACAAATATGTCGTGTAAGTTATTGAGCATTTGATGTGAACACATAATGAATTCGTACTCCAATATCCGTGTTTGTGGAAGCCAGTAGAATAAAAGAAATCCAATATATATTTTTTTCAATTGAACTAGTTTCCATTCTGCATTCCGTTCGAGTTGAGTATGAACTCGAATATCATTCGTTCGAGTTGTTAAATTTTCAAACATTACTCGATTGACTTGCGTACGTATTACTTATGTTCGGTTTAGAATCGTTCTAATTTGTTTATACAAGTGAGACGATTTCGTTTACTAAGAAATGAATAATATAAATAATATAGAACGTGTAAGTAAAGTTGACAACTTTGATGGTCAGTGTTCGAAATTTCAAATGTTTTCCGAACGAGAGTCGATCGAATCATACAAGTCGAACGGAAAAAAGAATGCCAAATTCGAACTCGAACGAGAGTGTAGATCCGTTCGTATCACAAATCCGTCGGATTGCAGAATCGGGGTGAATATGCAAAGAGGATCATTCCGTATTAATAGCTGCGTTCCTTTGAGCTATACGTTTTCGTTGAACTTGGTTTAACATTGTAAGACGTGTTTCCTTTTTTAGCAGACGTAAGAAATAAAAGCAAGACGTTTGATTATCCGTTTCAACGGAATTCGTTACTGTTTCGTACGTGTACAGAACCATTTCCAGGCTAGTTCTACGTTCATATTGGGACTTTGAATCCTTCCAGATAGAAATTTGAACAGGCAGCTGTTTTGTATTATAGTACACTACGTTTGGAATACGTTGTTATTGAGCCAGATCTGCTTCGAGATTAATACTTGCTAAATTTCATAAGGCAATGAGAATAACACAGCGGATTGTAGGGATGCAGTCATAAAGTGAGTTAATGTCTTTGTTCGGCACTCGCGTGAGATCAAATACTTCATTAGGCCCTTTATAAAGTGAACAGACTATCGTTTCCCCTTTCAATGTCAGCATACGACCAAATATCTCATCGAGCTAGCCACTTCCGGCTCTGCTTCTTTATCAAAAACTATAATGATGGTAAACAATGAAATATCTTTGAACCCAGTTTCCGAACAATACCAGCAATACCGATTGCAGATCTGCTTGATAAGATGGGGATTGGTTATTCAAAATGCAATACAACGGGTGCTTTAGTGACTTCAAGCGATTGCACGGCACCGAAAATTTAAATTTTCAGTCCTTAACAGAGCTGCCAATGTTCCAAATTTATCTTGCATTTGCCAGATTTTTCTCATTTTGACAGCCACTCTAACAGACCAGATCTTTTGCCAGATTTTATAGATTTCACCAGCTTTTTAAATTGACTGCATACGAATTGTCAGATTTCTCAGTTTGATTTGAATAAACTTAGTTCAAAATCGTCAAATAAATAGAAAACAACGAAAATAAAGACATGGCGCTACAGCATAATTACAAAATTTCGTTCAAGTAGAGTCAAAGTTTTCGCCATTGTGAGGCTTCCGTTGCTATGCACGAGACCTTAATTTAATAACGAGCCGAAGACGAGATGAAAATAAGTAAATTGAACTTATTTTTGTTAACATACATGATGTCAGATTTGGCCAGACTTTTGCTTCTGAAAGGACCTTATTTTATTTTGTAGCACTTGGCATCTCTGGTCCATAATGTCTTCTCTGAATTATTCATCACACATAAATTTGGAGTTGAGGTGTTGAATCGGATATGTCGTAACACACAAAGTACCGAAATGTTGGCAGTTTGATTATCTTCACGGACAGGTCGTTTGTACATTTGGAACGAAGTTGTCATTCACAACGAACAACTGTCGTCACTCTCTCTTAATACTTGCTAAATTTCATAAGGCAATGAGAATAACACAGCGGATTGTAGGGATGCAGTCATAAAGTGAGTTAATGTCTTTGTTCGGCACTCGCGTGAGATCAAATACTTCATTAGGCCCTTTATAAAGTGAACAGACTATCGTTTCCCCTTTCAATGTCAGCATACGACCAAAGATCTCATCGAGCTAGCCACTTCCGGCTCTGCTTCTTTATCAAAAACTATAATGATGGTAAACAATGAAATATCTTTGAACCCGGTTTCCGAACAATACCAGCAATACCGATTGCAGATCTGCTTGATAAGATGGGAATTGATTATTCAAAATGCAATACGACGGGTGCTTTAGTGATTTCAAGCGATTGCACGGCACCGAAAATTTAAATTTTCAGTCCTTAACAGAGCTGCCAATGTTCCAAATTTATCTTGCATTTGCCAGATTTTTCTCATTTTGACAGCCACTCTAACAGACCAGATCTTTTGCCAGATTTTATAGATTTCACCAGCTTTTTAAATTGACTGCATACGAATTGTCAGATTTCTCAGTTTGATTTGAATAAACTTAGTTCAAAATCGTCAAATAAATAGAAAACAACGAAAATAAAGACATGGCGCTACAGCATAATTACAAAATTTCGTTCAAGTAGAGTCAAAGTTTTCGCCATTGTGAGGCTTCCGTTGCTATGCACGAGACCTTAATTTAATAACGAGCCGAAGACGAGATGAAAATAAGTAAATTGAACTTATTTTTGTTAACATACATGATGTCAGATTTGGCCAGACTTTTGCTTCTGAAAGGACCTTATTTTATTTTGTAGCACTTGGCATCTCTGGTCCATAATGTCTTCTCTGAATTATTCATCACACATAAATTTGGAGTTGAGGTGTTGAATCGGATATGTCGTAACACACAAAGTACCGAAATGTTGGCAGTTTGATTATCTTCACGGACAGGTCGTTTGTACATTTGGAACGAAGTTGTCATTCACAACGAACAACTGTCGTCACTCTCGACACGATCAGATCCGAATCAATCGGCGAGAAATTTTCATTCGAAGTCTCTTAATTTTCAATTCTGCTTACCATCCGAAACTTGTTTAAAAGTATTCTGATTGTGCATGAGACCTTTGGCGAATACTTTTTTAAGTCAACTTCCTGATTGAAGCTGGTAGCATTAAAGCAGGATTGAAGCTCATCAATTTTTTCAAACGTAACGTATTCAACTATTAACAAATTGCAAACACCGTGACACTCGAACAACGCTTTAAAATAATCTCAAGCCGCTAGAAGCTTTTCAATCATTGATGAGTTGAATATAAGCCATTTTATTTGCGGAACAGCATCATACAGAGATGAATATTCTTCTACCCATTTCCCCAATTGGAAAAGTACTCATTTTGTGACAGCTAGAACTGAATAAAAATCTGGGTATCTTCGGTACTCATTAATGAGTAGTTTCATTTTACCGTGTAGTGACACTGTTCGTTTGTGAGTAAGTGTATTCCGGGTATGCAAAATGCCAGAAATACTTCGCGGTACCGAAGTAAAATCTATCACGACAGATCAGAAGTAAAACGCATTTATTGGTGATGATTAGATATAGTTTTGCAGTTGATAGAGAAGGAAATAAAAAAAAACAAGCTCAGGGTTCGTATAATACAGATAGTAAAAAACTTGTTCTCTTCTAACCTATCGTATCACAATCATTACATGTAATCGTGGGACAATGAAATCTTCAAAAGATGAGATAACTAAGTGCTCACAGATTCCTATCTCATGCCTACGCGTGTGTCTATGATGACATTTGAACAATAAACCGGAACGGTGTCGCCTTTTGCATTAGCAAAAGAATGTGAGAGTGCGAAATGGTTTGTAAAGGGTGATTTTCACTGGTATCTTTTTGAAAACACTGTTTTCGACAGATCACGTGTGAATCGTGTCTTCTGTCATTGTCAAACTTCTTTAGTTTAGTCTATAATTTAATCATGAATCGTCGTTTTGTCAATAATTTAATCATGAATGGGCGCTGGCAAAATTGGAGAAATATCCTCTTTTTATCGAAACAGCGACTAAGCTCATTCTGGTTGAATGGATATTGGAGTGAAAAGCAGCTAGAAGCACTGCAAGAGTGACCAATGCATCCCAAAAAAGTCACTGTTTGGTGTTGATTATGGGCCGGTGGCATTTTTTGTTGTTGTTATGTATTCATTATGTATACACAAGATTGATAACATAAACGAAATACGCGTTGACTGCTTGAATTACAAAGTCTCTATAATGTTTTGAAACCATTTTATGCTAACATTGCATTGAGGCGGGGCTCGTCGATGGGACGATGATCACGGAACACGATTTGCTCTGTGTCAGAAATAAGTCATCAGAATTCGATTGAGTTCTCATGTATAAACAAGTTACATGAAGGTATATTATTTCTGCAAACCGCTTCAAAACAGTGGAGCCGGGATACATAAGAAAAAAACACACATAACGAAATATTAGAATAACAAATAACACTCCGTTTCATTCCTATATTTTATGAAAATCTACAAAGTCTTATTAAAGCACACATATTTGACAAAACTTGTTCGTCGTTAGCAAACAATATACAACTCCTTTATGCAACGTTATTTCAAAATCAAATTTTTGAATCATTCATTCATTCAACTATTCTCACTTGCGAAAATTTCCATTTGTTAGAGCTGTAGTATTCAAATTAATCAGGTGAAGCGTATGGAATTCCGGTGGTAAACTGAAAAATTGAAATCAATATCAAAAACTTGTCAGAATTAGATTTAGTTCAATTAGTTAGTTTCCAAGTATATCAGTTAATGAAGATCCCAAGTTCAAGTTACCCAAATGGTAAAGAGATTCAATAAATCTCAAATATCTTTATCAAGCGAACGACAGGAAAACAATAGATCCACGGTTGGGTACGGCTTGCCGATATATCAGAACAAATTGACTCAAAGGGCACTGCGCATCCATCGGTTTAACGGTACATTGAAATACAGATCCAGAGCAAGACGGAACCTAATATAAAAAGTTGAACATGGATATGAACGAGGAGCTGCAGAACGATACAAAAATAATGATCTATAAAAAGTGTTTCATAAGGTATTGTATTGTTATTTTGAAATAGGTATATAGAATATGAAATTTCCATTCGAGAAATTAAAATATAATAGTTACAAAAACTCTGCTGAAAAATCTTGGAAACAATTATCTTAGAATTGGACAATTTAAAAACTGATCTGAAAACTATTTCTGCCATGTTATTTTTACTAAATTTACTAACAAGGGCGATAGCATCTAATCGGCGCCCTTATAATTAACTCGCCAGGAGGCATGCGATAGGAACTTACGAACACTTAGTAATCTCACCTTTAGACAGTCTAATTGTCTCGAACTATTTCTCGTTAAAAAAAATAAAGCACAGTAAAATTTTCATTTAAACGAGTGATTGAATTTATTAATCCATTTGTTTGTTATTATTTGCTAAACAATATTCTGAGCACCGCAGAAAACTTATTGACGTTTTGCTCATACTAGCAGATCAACGGTACAGATAATCTGCGTTAATGTTGGATGCAATCTCGGACTCCCATTTATCTCCATTGCTGAGTAACTTTTCTTTGTTGTACAACAGTTCCTCGTGCGTTTCGGTCGAAAACTCAAAGTTGGGGCCTTCTACGATGGCATCCACCGGACAAGCTTCCTGAAATTTTTGATTGCGATAATTTAGGAACCAATATTCAACATATTACGTATTTCTTAAAAGTTTAGCCACTATCCACTCACCTGACAGAATCCACAATAGATACATTTGGTCATATCAATATCGTAACGGGTAGTTCTCCGACTGCCATCGGCCCTCTCTTCCGCCTCGATAGTAATAGCCTGTGCCGGACATATGGCTTCACATAGTTTGCAAGCAATGCAACGTTCTTCCCCACTCGGATAGCGACGCAAAGCGTGCTCTCCACGGAATCGAGGACTCAATGGGCCTTTTTCGAAAGGGTAATTGATAGTAGCCGGTTCTTTGAAAATGTGTGCCAATGTAACGGCTGCTCCACGGAACAACTCGGTCCAGAAAATAGTTTGCGCAGCTCGATCCGTGATATCTGCCATGTCCATACTTTTTTCTTCGTTATTTACATAATAATATTGTTCTGGTTTAATAGCAGTTGGCTTTGGACAGGTGCTGTACAGACGAACTGCAGTAGCCGGACGCAACACTCGATTACCTACGGAAAATCGAGGTTGCTAATCATTTTTTTCAAGAATAAAACAATAAATACTTACTTTGTTTGGCGAGCGAGAAAATTCTTACTGCCGACATTCTTAGTTCTGAATTTGCAATTGAGAAATGAAACGTAAATCCAGTTTTTTGCAAATTGTTCGTAATGCAATAAGTCGTGAAAAGTACGAATCGAAAATAGTTTTGACAGTTGTCCTTTTGTTGTTACGTAAGTTTGGTAGCACTTTGACAACAAATGCACTGTAAAGAAAGGGTGATGATTTTGTAACTGACATTATTTGGTAACGTAGTTACACACTCAAACTGTACACGTCCATTGAACAAATTCTCCGCACTTGCAATTGTTTTTTTTTTCAAGTGCGATTCCTAATGACTAATCGATTCATTGCTCTGAGTTCTGACATGTGTTGTTGCTAGAGCATCTCCAACTTATCGCCAGGAGACGATCTTCCGTTTGAGGAAATCGGAAAAATCATTTTATGGCGTTTTTTATTGAAAAATACTCTGGTGGTGTGAATTCTCGAATCGAGATGTCCTTCTTCTCTGTGTGACGGAAAACAAGTGTAATTCCTCCCTCGCAACATCAACGAGAGCTCATCTCTTTTTACACCACTACTCTATTGAAGAATCCAACCAACTCTTTTGCGATCGCTGCGCTGCCCGAGTGGCGAGCTTTGAACTAAGCGATGGTGATAATTTTCAGATTTTGCTTGAAGATTCGAACACAATTGCAGGGTTTTTATTTTTTTTCTTATGACTCGAATACTAACATACAAAAACGTTTGAAAATTTGGTAAAAAAAATCGATCATTAATGATTCAGTAACTTTCCGTGGTATGTTTGATTGATATTTATGGAGAAATCGTAACATGAAATACCAAATTCGAAGAAGTGAGGTTGGGTATTGTTTTCATATCTGGGATATTCTTTGTTTTTTGGGTTGGATTTTGAGATTAATTGATAAATTATGATCAAAAGTTTTATGACTAGTCTATTTACTCATGTTTTATCATCTAAATCAAATCTGTATGTGAACTGAAAATTTCAAATTTCATCCGAGATTGTCAAGAGTATAGGACAATTTGAAATGATATGTTTGATGACAACACGTGAATAATCGTTTTTCCAGCATGAGGTTACGAGAAGGGTCTAGTCATAATTGATAAAACACATTGGATGACCAATTAAAATTAGAACACTTAGAAAACACTTTGTACGATAAACAAATTAATCTAAACGATCATGCTTTCTGTTTAATGAATTCGGTTTTCTAAAGAACGATAAATCATACAGTTTAGAACGTTCGACTAAAGAAGTTCTGATAATACCACCCATAAACACTTGCACTGCAAATAAAGCTTGAGAATAAGTTTTCAATTCCAAAGGTGCGATGTGTAGTAAACACTAACGATCTTAATAGTCATTTTCAACTAAACTGAGTGGGAAGACATGGGTATTGGGTGAAGATCTATGCACGCAACGACAAAATTGAAGGGGAAGAATTCATAAAGATGAATATGGATCAAATTAGAAAAGGTATTACTATGTGTCATGCTGAAGCAACTCATTTCATTTGCGTAAATCATAATACTGCTAGTTATAGCATTGAAATGGGTATAAAATACTGTACTGCTCGATATGTTGAAGAGTTGAAGAGGAGGCCTCAAACATCTACTCGATTTGACTTTCCGAAAACTTCTGATTTTATTTACAAATTTAGGGTCTTATATACTAATTCCTAGTCTAGAAAATCTGGACCTCTCGCAGAGATCCTTCTAAAAATTGTTGCACGCGCATGCTCGTTGTTTCAAGTATTCTTGCGCGTGCGTCGCTATCGACCAGCACGTGCTTGCGCTACTATCGCTTTTTCTTCCACGTGCTCAGCTGTTTGGCATATTGTCGCAAAGTTGATTTACCGGTAGTGACACCTGCCAATGAAAAATGGAACTAAGAAAAGGAGGATTCTTTCGGAAATTTTTATATCGGCGTAGTGATTTGCAACATTTTTATCGTTTATTCAATAGTACAAATAGATATCAGCAATAAAAGTACACTCGGAGTAGAAGAAAATCGATTTCAAAGTGATCACTACTACTTTTTTTAGTGTAAACTACGATTAAACATGGAAAATCTTCAGAAATGTGTGAAATTGGGTAGGGTTTGGTTTTTTCGGATCATCATTTTTTTAAACAGAAACCAGTATAATGTTGATTTCTCGATTACTAGAATGAATAGCAATCGAGTACTATTTATTTTGGATACTTTATTTGTTATTTCCAGGCATTTGAAAAATGGTATCAAACCAAGTTTAATGCTCTATTCTGAATAAACGGTAGATTTCGCACAATGAACTAAGATCAACATTACCACCTCAGATAAAAACTTTTTCTTCAACTTCTACTATGATTTTTCAAATGAACTTTCCCGTTTAAATAAGAAATCGTTGAAAATTAGAAATTTTCCTACCGATTTGACAGCTCTTGCTGAAAGTATCATCTCTAAACAAGCAGCGTCTCTACATCTCAGTTTTGCGACAATATGCCAATCACTGAGCCGCTTCGCACATGCGCAGCTGATGGCTGGCAATGCCTAATTCACTTGCAGTGCGGCAGCTATTAATCTGTAGGATCGTTGCACCGTAACAATGACGATGCTGACATCATACACAACTGAGCGGAAGAGATGTGTCGTGTAATTTACGACAGGGATTGAAGATCTGAAGACTGATTAATCATTTTATGGAACGACAGTCAATGATCTCGTGAATGATTTTAGTTAACTTTCAAACTTTATATTAGCTCTCATAATCGTTTTCTTACAGACAACCTGTTCCTTTTTTTAAATTTTTCTCAAAAAACAAATGGCAGTACTTTTTAAACTCTCATCAGAAACCGTGTTAATTGCGAAAACCGCGTAAATTAAAACCGTGTTAATTCCGGAATCCGTATAAAAAAGCCGTGTATAAAAAAACCGTGCGAGAAGAAACTGTGTAAAAAGAGACCTTAGTGTATATATACTGTGGTATTGAAAAGGTTGAAAGTTTCACTGAGCGAGAGTTTTTGTAAAATGGGTTATAAGCAAACCACTTCTTTTATCGATTTCAATAAAAATTGGTCGAGAAAATTACCATTTTTGTATGGTAACATTACTTAACAGCCTATTCGGTATATTGTAAAATCAGGCCTGACTATAATGGAAATGGTCAATAAGATTACCGAAATGTCGATTTATAGTTTTGTAAACAATAAGAGGAAATTGAACGAAATAATAATGTATCCTCAAAATACCATTCATGTGGAGGTTTATTCGGGTAGAGATATCAAATTGCAGTGCAGTGGTTTTACCCAAAAAAAAAATTCTACTGGTACTCATCCCAAGTAACATTGTTAATATTATTAAATACTTGTAGCTGTCTTCAATGCTACATAATAAATCTTGCAATAAAACTTTAAACTATACGAAAACCTACTGAAAACCTCTATAAGAGCATGTTCCTGCAAAGTGGACCATTCTTCATGAGGTTTATAAATCAGAATGAAGAATCAGCATAAACCTGCTTTAAAACTCCAAATTCAAGAAAATTTTTGAAACCAGCTTTACGATCAACATTAAATTTCTTTGGATGGAATGAATTCCGCTATGAATGAACTGTCGTTTTGATGATATTTTTCTTGACTATGTGTGTCATGTCTACTTTGAATGCAATCAGTAAGAATATATTATATTTTAATTACGAGTTTGAGACCTTTTCCGAGCGTAAAAACTTTATGCGCTTTTATTTTTATCGTGAATGTAAGGATAAAAATAAGAATTATAACTAATCGCCTTGAAATAAATGCGGTTTTTGCGAAAGTCTCCATGATTTATGAAAATTATTTTTTGTGATTCATCGTCATTTTTGTATAAAACTATTCTGTGGCGATAAAACTTCTGCATACAATCTGAAAATGAATAATGAAAGTCCAACATATTTCCTCGTTTTTGCATTTCGAAGTTTATTTGATGTCAATAAATGCTACGGTATAGAACATCATAATGGCGGCCATGAAATTCCTTTTAATGCAAATTACACTTAACCTAAGAAGCAATAAATCAAATAGCCTACAAATAATGTGTCATAAATGTACTTTAGAACCCTCAAATTTACTCTGAGTGAAATTGTCATAGAATGAACACGCACACACAAAACTAGATTTATGAAAGAATTTAACTGGCAATAATGTTTTAAAGAAAATGTTTGAAAGCAATATTAAGAGTGTTTGCATGGTTTTATTCTAGTGCAAATTGTTTTATTTTTATTTTATTTTTAGTGCAGGTAAAGGGTTTTATAGAAGCTTTGAAAACTATGATATTACTGGTTAAAAGAGACACTTATTATAGTTGGCATAAAACAGGTAGTGATTGAAAAATCAATTACAAAACTCCTATAAATTATAATCAAAACCATAAGGCATTCGAATTGTTACTTGGGCAATCACCATAACGCTATCTCGTGGTGACCACACTGATTGGATTGTTCAATACAATGTATTGTATCTTCACGTCCAGAGGAATGGTATTTCGAGGATAAATTATTGTTCAGTTACTTTTCACTTATTGTTTAGAAAACGATAAATTGACGTTTCGAATAATCTTATTGACTATTTTTCTTATAGTTAGGCTCGATTTTACAATATACCGAATGGGCCATTAAGTAACGTTTCCATACAAAAACGGCAATTTTCTCAAACAATTTTTATCCTAGAGAAGACCTGCTGCTTTATCCGTTTATCGTTAAATCAGTGTATGCAAACGTGTACACTAAGGTCTCTTTTTGCACGAGAGTTACGTACCGTTTTAAAAAAAACCTTAAATTGATATAAACTCGCTATGGATAGTTGTTAAAATGTAAATATTTTATATCGAACATTTGTATCGAATGTCTCTAGAATCTAAGATTATTTTTAAATGAAATATTATAGGTAAAAAATTGCGTATCTGTGTGGGTGCAAACGAGTTTATAATAACTAATGTATAGTATGCCATGACAAATTGCGGTAGACATCATTGCACCAGGTCAAGCGAGCTGTAAGAGAATTGCTTTGCACATTTCACCTCGAACAACCTTACAGGTAAGAAGTGTACCGCTCTGGGTGATTCCGTTTCCGATTAATAGTTATAAAATGCACAATGGCGATCCTGCCAGGAGTTGCAATTCAAATAGTGTGAACTTTACGCTTCTTGCCAATAGCAAGCACCTTCGACTTGATGCCGTTTCAAGCACGACGTGGCTTACCTGACTCTCGTGTAGTCTCGGAGGGAACTGAGCTGGCGCGGGAAATATGTACTGGCCTCAGTTCTTTTCATGTTGGTAGCCTCGGTTGAGACGCGACGCCGTCAGTTAGGGCATTCGGTTCATGTTGCCTTACAGTTCAGCACCTTGTACACTGTTGGTAATACAGGAATGATGGTACACACTTATGCATCCCACACATCTTCCCTCTCCTCAAGAGAAAGGATCAAATTGACTGAAGTTCATTTTATTTTAGTTTTGACATTGTATTTTCGGTAAACTGTAGATATTTTATACTATTCTTGTAAACAAAGTGAATACAAGAACAATGATCTTTTATTTTATTGCTGACTATCGTGTAATCGTGAGAGACCCTTTCATTGACATAGAATATACAAACTTAGTTTGGTGTTTACAATAAACGTGAAAAGTCGATAGCACCATCCCATTTTCAATGGGTAGTTTATGCTTCAACGGTACCAATATTTTATAGTTTTAATGCACTAGATTTTATGCTTTGTATACATTCAGGACAATCATTCTCATTGATGTGATATTGAATTTGACAAAATAAGTGGCGTTTTAGAAAGGGGTTTTTTTTTAGTGTATAATATATTTTATTTAAAATAAATTATCTGGCATCACTGCTGTCATTAAATCTGTGAATCAGAGATGCCAGGTCTACAGATTTGTCTGAAAATCTGTAGAATTCCTATGAAGTGCTGCAGGCATTTTTCCCACTTT
This sequence comes from Malaya genurostris, assembly GCF_030247185.1. Taxonomy (NCBI): domain Eukaryota; kingdom Metazoa; phylum Arthropoda; class Insecta; order Diptera; family Culicidae; genus Malaya; species Malaya genurostris. Next base: position 44,101,537 of record NC_080571.1, read on the forward strand.
CGACTTTTTTTTTTTTTGAATGACAGCGCTGTTTCCTCTACTCCGTAAATTAGTTTTGTGTGTCATGCTTTATATAGAAACGGAAACCGCAGACAATTTTTCGGGTTTGCAAATTTGGAACCATTTTGTTTATATGATTGCTTTTTTTATTTTTTTGCTGGCATCTCTGCTGCGAATATTGAATAAAACAACAAACAAGAATCTCCATTAATTTGTATGATTTGTATAGCTGCTTGTTATATTTGTGAAAGAGCAATTATTGTTTTGGTAACGCTTTCATTTTATTGATTAATTCTACATATGTAATCTTTTAGATATGTTGGAGTTTTCCTATTGCGATTTTCCCTAGTGCTGCTATTGAAGCCTGAATTTACTGTGTTTTCACATTCGGATGACTCATCAGTGCGCCAACTGGATACTTTTTTTGTTTGTGAAATGTGCCGTTTAAGTATATGACCTGAATCATCGTGGAGTGTTAGGCTTCCGTTGTTATTTTCAGCAATTGTGTATTTCTTCGGTGAAAATCGTGAGTCGCCTTTTATGTATGTGTTCCGTTCGACAATAACCGTGTCTCCAGGGCCAACTTGTGCGGCGCGGGCACCACGTCTTTTATCTTCCCGTTCTTTCCCTGCTAGCTTTGCTTCGCGGTCTCTCTTAGAGAATAGTTCTTCGTCAATTGTTGTGTTTCCCAAGTCAAGCAATGGAAGACGGCGTTTAATCTTTCTACCGGATAATACTTCTTCTGGGGCTATTTTTGTTATACTATGGAGTGCCGAATTGTGAGCGTTTATTGCTGCTCTCAATTCATCATTGTAGTTTGTCTTGTTTATTGATGCACTAATCATAGCCTTGTTTATTATTCTCATATATCTTTCTACTAACCCATTCTGCTGTGGAAATAACGGAGTAGAAAATATTGGTGTGATACTTCGACCAACACAGTACTGCCTATAATCGTCTCCGTTGAAAGGCGGACCATTGTCCGTTTTGATATACTTCGGAATACCTTCCCGATCAAAAATGTCATCCAATACTTTCTTCAGTTGTTCAAAACTTGTTGATTTTACTGGACGTGCAAAAAGATATCTGGACTTGTAATCGACTACGACAAGTATGGAAATTCCTCCGAATTTCACATATGGTCCATTATAGTCAAGTGCGATCATTTCCCACACTGCTTTTGGGGCAAAAATACGCTGCATTGGAGTAGGTTTTTCAGGTTTACCAGTGACAGCACAAGTGGAACAAGACTCAACCCATTTCTGAACATCATTAGGCATTCCAGGCCACCAAACACGCTGTCTCAATATACTCTTCTGCTTAGATGCCGAGGGATGGCCCTGGTGGGATATCTCAAGCGTTCGTTTCCGCAGAGCTTCTGGAATTACCACACAGCCTGTTTTCACCAGCATTCCGTCGCGTAGTGCCAAATCGTTCTCAAGAAGCTTATATCTATGTGCAGATTTTGGCCAATGATTTGAATCAAGAGCATTTATAACATCCTGGAGAGTTCGATCACTAGCTGTGGCATTCTTGATCTCGTCTTCAGTCAGGAATCCTACAGTGCTAGCCTCCAATGATGCTATCTCCCATGAACCCGAATCGTCGTTAAACGGTTCATCGTCACCTTCATATAGCCGCGAAGAGGAATCAGCTATGTTATCTACTCCCCGAACATATTCCACTTCGTAATTATATGGACTTAATCGTAGCGCCCAACCATCTGCGCGTGTCAAAGCTCTTCTAGATACTTCGCGGGTCCTATTCAGAATAAAGGATACCCCTTGAGCATCTGTGCGCAACGTAAATCGTCTACCGAGTAGAAAATATGAAAAATGCTCAACAGCCCAAACGGCACCAAGAGCTTCTCGTTGGTTTTGAGCATATTTTTTTTCAGTCGTCGTTAGTGCTTTAGATGCAAAGCTTATAATTCGCTGAGATCCATGCTTGTCTTCCTGTGTCAAGACTGCTCCCAGGGCTAGAGGGGAGGCATCTGTATACAAAATAGTTCTATCGTTTTCGGAGAAAAAACCTAACGACACGCAACAGTGTACTATTCGGTTCTTTACAACTTGAAACGCGTGACTTTGTGTAGGTCCCCAGTACCACGATTTTGCTGTGATGATTTCCCACAGCGGACTAGTGATATCCGCAAAGTTCTTCACGTGTGGACTAACAAATGAAGCTAATCCCAAAAAACTTCGGAGCTCTGAAACTGTAGCAGGCTCACGAAAATTTTGTATGCTTTTTATTTTTGCATCCTCCACATGGAAACCGTCTTTATCCAGATCATGACCGAGGAACTTTATACGAGTTTTGTTATATTCACATTTTTCTGTATTGAGCGTTAGATTGTTGGCTCTAAGTACTTTCAGCACTTCACTCACGGTTCTTCGTAAATCTTCGAAGTTTTTCGCGAAAATCAGAATATCATCGATATAAACGATTACGTTTTTCACGCCTTTAAGTATACGGGTCATCTCTCGCTGGAAGATTTCGGGTGCACAGTTCACTCCAAACATCAACCTAGTAAACCTGTACATTCCATTCTCTGTTAGAAATGTGGTGAGGTCGCGAGATTCGTTATGTAGTTCGAGATGGTAATATGCGCTACTGAGATCTAGCTTCGTAAAACACGTCGCACCATAGAGCTTGGCTTTCATTTCCTCGATTATAGGAAGTCGGAAATATTCACGGTTGATAGCCTTATTCGGTCCACGCATGTTAACTACTAAACGGAAGTCGTCTTTTCCTTTGGCGACGGCAGACATACCGCTTATCCACTTAGGGGCAGTATTTACTTTTTCGATTATTCCGTCCGATTCCATTTTCTCTAAGCGACATTTAGCAGCTTCTCGAAAGGCAGCGGGCACATTGTAATATGCGTTCTTGATTGGTGGTACGGTATGGTCTAAACTGAATTTAATTTTGACCCCCGGCATTGTTGGAAACTTTTTTGATTTTTTTTCGTGTTGAACATTGTTAACTGTCTTAACATGCAACAGATCCATATCGCTTGCTGTTGAGCGGCCTAAAATAGACCTCGATCCATTCCGTACTACATGAAATAATGCTGTTACTGCCGGTTGATTGTATGTTGGACTAACGATTTCAGCCTCAAAGACGCACTCTACTATCATAGGTGACTCTGCACCGTACGCCTGGAGACTTTTTGTGTTGGAATTTTCAACATACTTGAAATTAGCTAAACCTGAATCATATTCATGTTTGAGATGAATCCAATCCTTTCCTCCGATGACATTCACGTCTGCACCAGAATCTATGAGGAATTGTATTGGGCTGGACAAACCTAGACAACAATCCACCAAGACATCTTGAAGTGAGAGCATATTAACGTGCTGTAAGAGGAAATTTGTGTGATATATCAATTAAGAAGTTTAGACCAAAAAAAACGAATACAAATCATTGAATCGTCTCATTTTATTATGAGTTTAGCACAAAAATTAATCATTTCGTACCTCGGTATGATCCACGTGATTATCGAGTGGAGAAGGTACATTAGCTTTCGCTTCAATTTGACGAACGCGAGATTTCCTGCAGGTTACGGCATAGTGTCCAAGTTCTCCGCAAGTGTTACATTTTCTCCGCAGTGCTGGACATGGGAAAGTAGTGTGTAAAAACCCATTACATCGACGACAACGTGAGCGCCGGCCACGATTTTGAATCTCTCGCCGCGGTGGCAGTTGGTTACTACGGAACTGCTGTAAATTCGGTCCATTTTCCCATTGGCTAGTTCTTGGGCGTTTTCTCGTTGAATCTGGTGACCGACGATATACATGGTTAATCGCTTGCACCGGAGACTGATCTGTTAAGATTGTCTCTGCTTCGTAAGCTTCATCTCGAGTAGCTGCTTGTACCACGTAATTGGCATCATGACCATATACCCTGGCTGCTTTCACCAGTTCTTTGTTTCTTAAGCCCTTCAGTAACTGTGCTCGTACAAATCTGTCTTGGTCAATAAGGCTGTACCCACACAGTCGAACTTTTGCCATCAACCGGGCGTGAAAAGCAATTGCCGATTCAGTTTTTTCTTGGCGCATGTTGGAGAAGGCTTCGTGTTCAGCCGCCGTGTCAGTCATTGACTGAAAATAGTTTTTAATATTATTAACAAAATTACGGTAACAGTTTGCGTCATCCAGACTAGGTCTGAGTTTTGCTGCTCTTATAATACTCTGAAGCTCTTCACCGATTGATAGAAATAGTAATTGGGAACGTTGAATGGGATTATGTGCGTTACTGAGAGAAGCGGCAATTTCGAAATTTTCTATGTATCGATTCCATTCTTCCCACATTTTATTTGCCGGTACTGCAGTCGGGAAGGGTTTAATGCTATCCCAACGAATGCTAGGTAGGATGACTTCTGATTGACTACTAACAGATGTGCACCAGGTTTGGTCATAGTCGTTGGAAGGACGCATCGTTTGCATAGAATTTATTGCTTGCGTTATATCAGACAAAATGTTCTCCATTCTTTGGAGGCGTTCGCTAGTACCTGGATTTCTACCTTCCAGCTCATTTATTGGTTCGATGGTGGTTGGATCTGTGTCTTTGTTTATGCTAGAGTTAGAGCCAACCGTTTTGCTTGCTTCTGGAGGGACAGGGTCTTCGGTGAAGTTCGAATCAACTCTTAGTTCACTATCATCACCACTTTCCAAGTCGTTCGATGAATCTCCTAATTCGATCTGTTCGTACTCTTCGCAGCTGACTTCTGTATCGGAGTATCTTGGAGCTCGAACGTATTTGCCGTCGCCTGACATTTTTTTTTGGTTATTCTTCGCTTTCAATAATCTGAAAGGAAAAAAAAAGAGATGCGGTGCACAAACGAATCGTTACTGAACTGTTATTTGTTAGAAGTAAGTTCCGAGGATTATATTCGAATATTACACCATACAACATATATTTTATTTGCGGACATCCCGTCTCGCATACTTTTTCCTCTGCGGACATCCCGTCTCGCATGCTTTTTTTCTCTGCGGACATCCCGTCTCGCATACGGGTACTTTTTCTTTGCGGACATCCGGTCTCGCTATGAACTTTTCTCCGCGGACTTCCGGTCTCGCATTGGTTATTTATTCATTTATTTATTTATTTATTTATTTTTTTTTTTTTTTTTTTTGCGGACATCCGGTCACGCTCTTATACATTTCCACCTGTTCTGCGGATATTCCGCCATGCTTGCACTTTAGTCATTTGTTAAAAGTATCACATAACCACAAAGTAACATTAGTATGGAGATATTTGTTCAAGATGGCTGCTTTTTTTGTTACTAGACCAAATTAATAAAAACAAAAAAAAGGATCATCTGTCCATTAATTGCTGTAGTCTGGCAGGATCGCCAATGTGAACTTTACGCTTCTTGCCAATAGCAAGCACCTTCGACTTGATGCCGTTTCAAGCACGACGTGGCTTACCTGACTCTCGTGTAGTCTCGGAGGGAACTGAGCTGGCGCGGGAAATATGTACTGGCCTCAGTTCTTTTCATGTTGGTAGCCTCGGTTGAGACGCGACGCCGTCAGTTAGGGCATTCGGTTCATGTTGCCTTACAGTTCAGCACCTTGTACACTGTTGGTAATACAGGAATGATGGTACACACTTATGCATCCCACACAAATAGCATAGTTATTCAAAACGGAAACGGAATCACCTAAAGCAACAGAAAATTATTCAAATATTTGGCACAAAGATTTTCATTTTCAAATAAAAAAAAAAGAAGCGTCGGTGGAGATTACGTAACGTTGAAAATAACTGGAACAAGCGGATCATTATGGTCGCGCATCATAAGCGGACCAGGAAGGTCGCGCATCATAAGCGGACCAAGAAGGTCGCGCATCAAAGCGGACCAGGAAGGTCGCGCATCAAAGCGGACCAAGAAGGTCGCGCAATAAAATACATTTAAAAAAATGTTGACGATTTTTTTTTAATTGAAAAAGGCGGATTCATAAAATCGCGCATCACATAGCGGATCTGGAAGGTCGCGCAAATATTTAAATATAAACGAGCGAACCGAAAACGTCGCGCATAAAGGGAGCAGGCAACGTGGCCGTGCAAATGAAAAAAAAAGAAAATTAATGAGCGGATTTTCAATAATCGCGCATCGTAAAGCGGATCGTTAGATCGCGTACATTTCAGTTATAAGTTATCTCACGCATATATTTTTGTGTATAATTCCAGACCATAAAAAGGCGTTAAACTAAAGTAATATGGCAAACGACGGAAATATGTCCGATTGGGCAACTCAAAATATATACCAATATTCGGCTACAATCGTACTATCTGGTACGCACAGTCGGTGTTGAACAGTCGTTCGCACCGCACGCGTATAGCTCTTGGCTCCTGGAATTTTTTTTTCTGGCTACCTAGAGTTTCATTGATTCAAGGCTTCAGTCTTTTTCAAGGCTACCTGAATCACTAACTAAGTGACTAAGTGATACAAAGAGTGATATTAGAGTGACTAAGTGATACAAAGAGTGATATTAGAGTGACTAAGAAATTAATCAGCCTTTTTTAAGGCTAGCTAGGAGTCTAATCGAAGACTAATTTAGCCTAGTTAATTTAATTTAAAATTTCATTAATTTCAAAAATGCCTGCGTCCAACCGGAAAGGCAACAAGCCTAAGGCTAAAAATAATTCAATACGGAATAAATCACAATCCGTTATTCAACATTTTTCTAATAACATTCACGATCTTATAGAATCTGAATGTAAAAATAAAAGACAACGGACGGATTTCCCTACCGTTGATCCTATGCCGTCTAACAATATTTACGAGATTCTTCCTGAATCCGATTGTAGCGACATAGAAGAAAATTCTTCAAAAATTCCCAAAATGGACGCTTGTCGTTCTGGGAAGAAACATCAATCTATGCCACCAGTGACGGTGATGATTTCCGACTTCAAAGCATTCCGTACTGAGCTTTCTACTTTTCTCCCGGAAGTAAAAGTCTCATTTCAAATCGGACGAAGAGGAGAATGTCGAGTCTTGGTGGATGGATTGGAAGATTACGAACGTCTTATTCGATATTTGTCCGAAAAACTTCATAAATTTTATTCATATGATATAAAATCAGACAGACCCTTCAAGGCTGTCTTGAAAGGATTATCAAATGATCAAAGTATTGATGAAATTAAAAATGAACTAAAAGAATTGCTTGGTTTTGCCCCTTCCCAAGTAATACTTATGAAAAAAAGAGCGAATGGTACTTCTAAACCACGCTCTGGAATTTCCCATGAACTTTACCTAATACACTTCAATCGAAGTGATGTAAACAATTTGAAAACTTTAGAAAAAGTACGTTTCATTTCCCACATTAAAATTCATTGGGAACATTATAAACGGCATAATCGTATTGCAAACTTAACGCAATGTCGTCGTTGCCAAGGCTTCGGTCATGGAACCAAAAATTGTCATATGGATATACGGTGTTTGAATTGTGGTAAATCGCATTCGAAAGACGCTTGTCCAATGAATGAAACCACTGATAAATTTTCATGTTCAAATTGCAATGGAAATCATAAATCCAATTATTTGAAATGTCCTGTCAGGGAAAAAATTTTAAACGCTCGTTCGCTTAGACAACAAGTCAAATCAACGACCTTAAATTTACAGAACATACCTGAAAATTCTTCTAAGGCACCTGCCAATTCGTCTTCTAACGAAAACAATTTATTGACAGGTAGATCGACCTCGTCATCATCTTCTTCTAATTTCACTTATGCTGGTATATTAGGTAGAAATCTATCTCCTATTTCTTCTAATGTAAATAATCAAAACACAGGACCGCCTTGCAGTTCTTCTTCTAACGAAAACAATTTATTAATAGGTAGACCGGCCAAATCATCTTCTTCTAATGGCAGTCTACCTACAAATATTCCTTCAATGCCATTCGCTTCTTTAAATGAAGTCGATTTAGGCGATATAACTGAAAATAAAATGATCTACCTACAAGATCAACTTTTTCAAATGATCATCCAAATGAATTCGACTTCATCACTTTTTGAAGCATTTCAAATCGGATGGAAATTTGCAAATAATATTATAATGAATTTAAAATTTAACAGTGATGTTAAATAATTATTTGAATATTTTAAATTGGAATGCTCGATCTTTGAAATCGAGTGAAGATGAATTTTATAATTTTCTCAAAGTTCACAAAATTCATATTGCCATTGTGACAGAAACTTTTCTTAAACCAAATGTAAAATTGAAAAGTAATCCACATTATGTGGTTCATCGATTTGACAGGTTTACTGGAATTGGTGGTGGAGTTGCCATTTTTGTCCAACGGCAAATTAAACATCGAATTTTACCTTCTTTCAATACTAAAGTTATTGAAAGCTTGGGAATCGAAGTTGAAACCATTCATGGAATTTATTTCATCGCTGGAGCATATTTGCCATTCCAATGCACCGGCGAACAATTAAATTTCTTTAAAGGCGATTTGCAAAAACTTACAAGATATCGATCGAAATTTTTCGTAATAGGGGACTTAAATGCTAAGCATGTCCAGTGGAATTGTAGGCAAAATAACAGTAATGGTAAAATACTTCATAATCAACTCTCAGCTGGTTACTTTACAGTTCTTCATCCCAGTAATCCTACTTGTTTCTCTTCCGTGAAAAACCCGTCTACAATTGATCTGGTTCTAACAGATCAAAGTCACATTTGTAGTGAACCGATTACTCATGCTGATTTTGACTCAGATCATCTTCCTGTAACATTCAGACTTTCCAACGAAGCTATAATTAATCCAATTAGTTCTATTTTCAACTATCATAGAGCAAATTGGTTGGATTACAGATCTCACATTGAAAATCATGTGGATCATGAAACTATTTTAGAAAATTCTGCGGATATCGACACAGCAATTGATAATTTGAATCATTATATTATCGAAGCTAGAAATCTTTCAGTTCCCAAAGCTCAAACTAAATTAAATTCTCCTATCATCGATGACAATCTTCAACTGCTCATTCGGTTGAAGAATGTTCGTCGACGACAATATCAACGTTCTCGTGATCCTGCTATGAAAAACATAGTTAAGGATTTACAAAAAGAAATTAAACATAGATTTACTCTTTTGCGAAATGAAAATTTCGCTAAAGAAGTTGAACAAATTAAACCATATTCTAAACCTTTCTGGAAACTTTCTAAGGTTCTTAAGAAACCTCAGAAACCTATTCCTGCTCTCAAGGAAGGAAATCAAATACTTCTTACAAATGGCGAAAAAGCTCAAAAACTTGCTCAGCAGTTCGAGAGTGTCCACAATTTTAATTTGAACGTTGTGAGTCCTATTGAAAATGAAGTCTCACTGAAATATGATCATATTTCAACTCAAGTGTTATCACACGATGACATTATTGAGACGAATTTTGATGAAATTAAATCAATTATTAGAAAACTTAAAAACATGAAGGCTCCTGGTAATGATGGAATTTTTAATATTCTTATTAAAAATCTTCCCGATGTTGCCTTGAGACTCCTGGTTAAAATTTTCAACAAGTGTTTTTCATTAGCTTACTTCCCAAAAAGATGGAAAAACGCTAAAGTAATTCCTATCCTAAAACCTGATAAAAACCCAGCAGAAACATCAAGTTATCGCCCAATTAGCTTACTTTCTTCTATCAGTAAACTTTTTGAAAAAATTATCTTGTTAAGAATGATGACTCATATAAATATGAATTCAATTTTTTTACCAGAGCAGTTTGGATTTCGTCATGAACATTCAACTACTCATCAACTTGTCAGAGTAACGAACATGATAAAAGCAAATAAATCTTCTGGGTTATCCACTGGAGTTGCTCTTCTAGACATAGAAAAAGCATTCGACAGTGTTTGGCACAAAGGTTTAATAGCAAAAATGTCTGATTTCCAGTTTCCTATTTATTTGATCAAAATGATTCAAAATTATTTAACTGATCGTACTCTTCAGGTTAGCTATCAGAATTGTAAATCTGAATTGCTACCCGTACGAGCCGGTGTTCCGCAGGGTTCGAGTGTAGCTCCAATCTTGTATAATATTTTCACTTCTGATCTTCCAAATCTACCCGTTGGTTGTCAGAAATCGCTATTCTGTGACGACACAAGTCTGTTAGCCACAGGTAGAAATCTAAGAGTGATCTGCAGTCGCCTACAAAGAAGTTTAAATATTTTCAGTGATTATCTGTCAAAATGGAAAATTAAACCAAATGCAGCAAAAACGCAATTAATTATCTTTCCTCACAAGCCAAGAGCTTCTTTTCTTAAACCAAACAATAATCACATTCTCAAATTGAATGGCTTGGAATTGACATGGTCTGATCAAGCTAAATACTTAGGTTTAACGTATGACAAAAAACTCACTTTCAAGGATCACATTGAAGGAATCCAGGCAAAGTGTAATAAATATATTAAATGTTTATATCCTCTTATAAACAGAAATTCTAAGCTCTGTCTAAAAAACAAATTGTTAATTTATAAACAAATTTTCAGACCAGCCATGCTTTATGCGGTACCAATTTGGTCAAGCTGTTGTTCCACCAGGAAGAAAACGCTTCAAAGGATTCAGAATAAAATTCTGAAAATGATTCTGAAGCGTCCTCCCTGGTTTAGTACAAATGAGTTACACAGACTCACAAATATAGAACCATTAGATGTAATGTCACATAATATTATAAGCAAATTCCGACAAAAATCGATGCAATCTTCAATTGAATCGATTCGCTCTCTGTATTAGTTAGTAAGTTAGTATATAAGTTCCTTTTCCCCATTACACAATACAAGTAGGTTTAGAATTTTCCCTACACAAAAATCTCAGAATTGCGGAAGCAAATGATGTCTTCATGGTAATAACCAAATCATATATATATAACAGGGCTGAAAAGTCACCACTTGTGGCTGAACACCCAATTTAAATCTTAATAATTTAATTTTAACTCATATTCCAATAAATAGTTATTTAAAAAAAAAAAAAAAAAAAAAAAAAAAAAAAAAAAAACTATCTGGTACGCAGATTTTCTCGTTCAATTGTGAAAAGAAAATGGCCGAAGAGAAAATGAAATGAATGAAAAAAGTACGGGTGTGTAATGTCAGAGACATAACTGGATGTCGTGAATACGAATATGACACGCTTTATTTATACTTCCGAATTCGAATTGGTAGTTGATCGATTGTTTGAATTGTGCAACTTCCCCCTCTTTCATTACTAGAATTTTGAACGATGCGCCTAGACTAGATTACAGATTAGTTACATTAATCATTCTGAAACGCAATTAAATATTATGAAATAAGCAGTATAGTTCTTTATAATAAAATAATCGATACGTTGACAACGACAGCCAAATTCGAAATGAATGGCTTCCGAGTCGGTGCTATGCATTTTATATAGCAAATCAAAAGGAAGTTCTACAAACTGCAACTAATTTAAAAATGGACTGTATAGAGTACAGAAAAGTAAAATTTCGCTTAATTCTTTGGGAGTATTATTATGGTTCTTAAAAGAATCGATTTGAAGAATTCTGAAATTAATAACTGGAACTGAGTTCAAGAATTAAATTTAGAACATAGAACAGACTCAGAACTCAATTGGATTTTAGTTCTAGAACTACAATCATTTTCCAGAATCCAATTCAGCACGCAGACTCTGAATTCTAAACTCATATTCCGGAACTAAGCTCTGAAATTTGAAGACGATTTTTCGCCATGAATAAAAAATGGGTTGTATAGAGGTACAGTAAAGTAAATTCCGCATAATCCTTCAGGAGTATTATTATGGTTTTAAGAAGAACCGAATAGAAGTCTGGAATAGAGAACTGGACCCTGAGTTCAAGACCTAAATTTAGATCCAATAACAGACTTAGAATCCAGTTTCAGTCGCTGCTGGTTCTCGCCTTGGTGGCCAGCAAGCGAATAAGAGATGCGACCTGAGCGTTTGAGGTTTTTACTAACCACGCAGAAGGTGCATTCTCCGTCGCTGCTGCTGCTGGTTAAGGTCCTCTCGTTTCGATGGCCAGCAAGTGAATGAGAGATGCGACCTGAGCGTTTGAGGTTTTTATTAACCACGCAGAAGGTGCGTTCTCTCTCGCTGCTGGTGGAAAGTTTAACTCCCGCTGCTGCTGCTGGCTGGTCCTCTCGCCTCGATGGCCAGCAAGCGAATGAGAGATGCGACCTGAGCGTTTGAGGTTTTTATTAACCACGCAGAAGGTGCATTCTCCGTCGCTGCTGGTTAACTCTCGCTGCTGCTGCTGGTTAAGGTCCTCTCGCCTCGATGGCCAGCAAGCGAAGGAGAGATGCGACCTGAGCGTTTCAGGTTTTTATTAACCACGCAGAAGGTGCATTCTCTCTCGCTGCTGGTGGAAAGTTTAACTCCCGCTGCTGCTGCTGGCTGGTCCTCTCGCCTCGATGGCCAGCAAGCGAATGAGAGATGCGACCTGAGCGTTTGAGGTTTTTATTAACCACGCAGAAGGTGCATTCTCTCTCGCTGCTGGTGGAAAGTTTAACTCCCGCTGCTGCTGCTGGCTGGTCCTCTCGCCTCGATGGCCAGCAAGCGAATGAGAGATGCGACATGAGCGTTTGAGGTTTTTATTAACCACGCAGAAGGTGCATTCTCCGTCGCTGCTGGTTAACTCTTGCTGCTGCTGCTGGTTAAGGTCCTCTCGTCTCGATGGCCAGCAAGCGAATGAGAGATGCGACCTGAGCGTTTGAGGTTTTTATTAACCACGCAGAAGGTGCATTCTCCGTCGCTGCTGCTGCTGGTTAAGGTCCTCTCGCCTCGATGGCCAGCAAGCGAATGAGAGATGCGACCTGAGCGTTTGAGGTTTTTATTAACCACGCAGAAGGTGCATTCTCCGTCGCTGCTGGTTAACTCTCGCTGCTGCTGCTGGTTAAGGTCCTCTCGCCTCGATGGCCAGCAAGCGAATGAGAGATGCGACCTGAGCGTTTGAGGTTTTTATTAACCACGCAGAAGGTGCATTCTCTCTCGCTGCTGGTGGAAAGTTTAACTCCCGCTGCTGCTGCTGGCTGGTCCTCTCGCCTCGATGGCCAGCAAGCGAATGAGAGATGCGACCTGAGCGTTTGAGGTTTTTATTAACCACGCAGAAGGTGCATTCTCTGTCGCTGCTGGTTGATGATTCCACTCCCACGACGTCTGCTTCCATCGAACGCACGAAAAGAAATGATCGATTTTCGTTTTTTTTTTGCATAAATATCTGTTTATTAATCTTATTTTTGTGTATTACATCAACATTTTACAGTACAAGTGTTTTGACCCTTTGGCCTTTCATCTTTGTTGTTCATACGATTCGTTATTAATAATAGGTGTTTTAGTTACTCTTGTTTTACATACTAATGTTTAATCATAATATTTATTTTAATTATTTATAAAATGTCTACCGACTTATAACTATCCCTAACCTAATACGTACAAATTTTGAATTATTTGTATTTCAGAGATTGAGCACCTCTCTTCAAATTTCGTGCAGTATTGTTCGAATTTTTGTTCTAGTATATCCAGTGAGGCAATCTCATGTACTTCACTAGTCCTTGTCCAAGGGGGTAGATTTAGAATCATCTTTAAGATCTTACTTTGAATGCGTTGAAGCCTAAGTTTGTGTGTTCGTGCACAACCCCGCCAAACAGGGACTGCGTATTCAATTGCGGGGTAGATGATTTGTTTATAGACAGCCATCTGATTCTTCAGGCATAGTTTAGATGTTCTACAAATCAGCGGATACAGAGACCTAATGAGTATGCTGCATTTTTGAACGATTTTGTCAACATGTGACCTGAATATCAGATGTCTGTCAAAAGTGAGTCCTAGATAGATAACTTCATCGGACCATTGAATGACCTCATCACCGAATCGTATTCTGCATTCGTCTGATGGGACAAGTTTTGGAGATCTTGAATGTGGAAACAAGATGACCTGAGTTTTTGCTGCATTGATCACAATTTTCCAGCTTGTAAAATATTCCGTTAAAGCGTCCAGACCTGTCTGTAGTTTATTTTTCAGAGCATTAATGACACGACCTTTGTAAAGAATGGCAGTATCATCAGCAAATTGTGACAGAACACCACCACCTGGAAGAGGTGGGATGTCTGATGTGAAAATGTTGTATAGAATGGGACCTAGGATACTTCCCTGGGGTACACCAGCAGGAATAGTAAATCTTTCTGAAAGTGCATTATTCAGAGAAACCTGGAATGCTCTATCTGCAAGATAATTTTTGATAATTTTAATAAGATACATGGGAAAATTATACCGATGCAGTTTGAACACCAGTCCATCGTGCCACACATTATCGAATGCCTTTTCAATATCCAATATTGCCATGGCAGTCGTTTTGGACACTGATTTGTTTTGCTGGATGACGTTGTTAACCCTTGTGAGTTGGTGGATGGTGGATCTTCCTTTCCGGAACCCAAACTGTTCTTCCAGAAATATATCCTGTTCATCTGCGAAAGCAAGAATTCGCCTTTGTATTGACTTTTCAAACAGCTTGGATAGGGTAGAGAGTAAGCTGATGGGCCGATAGCTGTTGGAAAAGGAAGGATCTTTCCCCGGTTTCAAAACTGGGATAACTTTAGCTAACTTCCACATTGAAGGGAAGTAACCAAGCTCCCAGCACCTGTTAAAAAGTTTAGCTAAGAAGACAAATGAGCGAATACTCAAATGTTTCAGCTCAATGTTGAATGTGTTGTCGAAACCGGGGGCCTTCATATTTTTGGATTTTTTCACAAAAGCCATCAGCTCATTCGCAGTGACTCTACTTTCCTCAGGAACCAAGCTGTCTGATTGGTCAACCTCAGCTACGCTATCAGCAACGGCTCTTTCATATGGACTAACAATGTTAAGTCCTAAATTGTGAGAACACACAAACTGCTGGCCTAGCGCATTTGCTTTCTCTACTGGTGTGATTAAAGGTATTCCTTCAGCTGCGTCCTGGGATGACATCAGAGGAGGAATAGACTTCGGTTTTTTCTTAAGCACCTTCGTTAAGGACCAGAAGGGCTTTGAATGTGGGAGAATTTCGCGAAGCTTTTGCTGGAAGTTCCTGTTGCGAAGCTCAGATATCCTTTCCTGGATTATCCTAGTTAAGTTGTTATAAGTAGTCTTCCTATCTAGAATGCCAGTTCGTTGATACTGCCTCCGGTAGATATTTCGAAGTCGGATGAGTTTCTTGGTGACTCTGTCGATTTGAAGAGAGGAACTCGGCATATGTTGTACTGGAACCGTCCTATCACGAGCGACTGTGATTGAATGCTGGAAGGAAGATAGGGCCGCATCGATTTCCATCGGGGAATCTAGTGGAACATTGATATTAATAAGTTGGTCGGCGATTTGTTGAAATTGGACCCAATCGGTGCGATAATAGTTCCTCCGAGGTCGAATAGGCACTGTTTCTGGTGAAGATCCCAACGTCAATATTACTGGAAAGTGGTCGGAAGAGAGCTCGTTGAAGACAACCGGAGAGCTGTCTATGGCGATGTTGCTGATGAATATATCCAAAATGGAATGAACTCCCGATCTGGAAAGTCGCGTTGGTTGATCCGGAGCGAAGATGTTGTATTGTCCAGCTTCGTAATCTTCGGCAAGTACGAATCCGTTTCGATTCTGTCTTCTGTTTCCCCACAGCTCATGCCGTGCGTTCAGATCCCCAGCAATGATGAATTTGTTCTGTCGTCGAGTGAGCATAGCCAGATCTCGCTTCAATGATGCACACGTACCATCTCGAAGATTGGTTTGTTTGGGACAGTACGCTGCAATGATGATGATGGGTCCCATCGTCGTTGTAATCTCAATTCCGATGGCTTCTATGAGTTGCAATTTAAAGGCTGACAGAAGCCTGTGCTGAATGGATCGTTTAATGGCAATGGCAACTCCCCCTCCTCTGGTAGTTGCCCTGTCGAGCCTGTGAATCCTGTAATTGGAAATAAAAATAGAAATTTCAGGTTTAAGATGAGTTTCAGTTAATATAGCAATATCGGCATTCTTCTCTTGAAGAAAGTCGGACAATTCAGCAGTTTTGCTCCTGAGTGAGCAAGCATTCCAATTTACTATAACCAACTCATTATATTGCATATTCGATGATGAATTTGCCTAAGGCGTTGATTTGATCCAACCGCGTTCTGCAGTTCCGTAGCTTTGTTGTCATTGTTTCAAAAATGACGATCAGTTGTTCAGCAGAGAATAAATCACCAGAGTCATCCTTTGCTTGTGGTTGATTATTGCCCCATCCAGGAGGGATTGTTGAGGAAGATTCTTTTTGTGATCCAGCGGCTGAATCTTTTGGATTGCTGCGAGGAAGTGGCGGCAAATTCGGAATATCCCTCTTCGGTGGGAGCCGTGGGAAATTAACTTCATTCTTCTGTGGAACATTCTTGCGCGTTGATTGTTTGCGGGACGCCTGTTGTCGAATTTTTGTGAACTCAGCACGTTTGGGACACGATTTGCTACACTGATAAAAATATGGGATGTAAAATTATATGAAATACACTACCATTCGCGCTTACTGTTCATTAAATGAAAATCATGTGAATGACAAATACATTTTAATAAACATAACTTTATATTTTCATGTGAAATACCATTGAATGTTACTACAGTAAACGGAATGAATCTTCATTGATGTGACATGAACTTTATGTATGATGATTTGCATTTGAATATGTTTCCATACGAATTTGTAATGGATTGTTTTGAAATGCATAAAAAAATTAATTTGAATTGTATCAGAATAAAAAATTTATTTCATGTGTTCCACAATTGTGATATATTGGGCTAATCTTGAATTTAAAAATAATTCATGTTTAATATGAACATGAAGGATACGCATTTTGATTAGTGTGCACAGAAGCAGTTCTAATATAAAAACTAAACAATCTGCTCGTCTGCTTGTATGCACAGTAATCAACAAAAATGTTGAATGTTTCTAATTTGAATTTTATTGAATTACATGTTCTTCATACATTTATACATTACATGATCATATTCATTAATTACATTTCGCTGATGTCATCTACATAGTTGTACTTTTTTCGATAATATACTTTATTTTTAATAGAATGCACTGTTATTGGGGAACCGTCAAAATCTTTTAAAGGAAGCACTTTGAAAAGTTCAATACGTCGTATGACTTCGAAAGCAAGAAAATGTTCATCAAACTGACCACATTCCCACAACTGGCAAACAATATAAATGTTATCTGTGATTTTTAAAATCTCAACGATTTCTAACAATTCAGTCACGCAATTCAATGTAGTCGTAAGATATAAACCATTTCTGTATCTTGTGCCGTATATTTTGCAAGAATATGTAGAAAAGATATTATCAGAATCAATATTTATGCAGTTACTCATGACCAGATTTTTGAAATATGATCTATTTTTAAAAATAATATGCTCAAACGATGTTTCGAAATCACTTTTGAAGAAATTATTATTGTAAGCATCGTGAGAAAATTGTAAACAAGCCTTAACACAAATCGTATAGCAAATGTTTTTTCTGGACGATGTGACATGAGCATATTGCTTGAAAATTTTATGCTTGGCTTCCTGTCTAAAAGTCATCATTTTTGAGATTGGTCCACTTTTCAAAATGACAGAAGCGTAATGTACAGAAAAATGATGTTTAGGTTTCAGAACCTCTCCGAAAATTTCTTGATAAAGCAAGTTATGTTTGTGTACACATGCTTTCAATTTTTCAATATCCGATAGAGAAAACGACGGAGCCAATACTAACTCTACCAGTACTACTAATAATTTTGCGTATTCCCATACAGGATCACCAAATGGGACGAAAGGGCCTACTATAAACGTGAAATAGTAACAAAAAGTACGCATTTCACTAGCCGTTGTTCTAAATCTAATGGTTTTTTTTCTTGTTAACTGAATCATACACATAATCAAAATCAGGCATTCGTGCTAGTGACTCTTCAATTGCATGCTTACTAATTGCTCTGCGACTAGCATTTAGCTGCGAGATTGTCAAAAAGCTCTTACTAAATACAATGTAATTCAACACATTAGTAAAACCATATTTCAGAATACCATTACTAAAATAATCGTGCATAGCATCTACTGTCTGATTTAGTATTACGTGGAAAGAAGGTAGTTTATTAAATTCAGATTCTCCTTTTATCCCAGTGCATTTCAAATCATTAATCTTTACATCCTCTTCATAATTTTCGATTGTGCGAAGTTCAACGATATATTCGTCGCAATCATGCTCCATTAAGTCTCTATGCCGCTTACAAAATCTACAGTAAAAATTCGCATTAAAGCTATTCGAAAACATAAGCATTGTGTGGATGCCTAAATTATCTCCTTGAACTAGTACTAAAACAAATTTAACCATACGTGTTTGACCCTCCGTTGTTATCTCTACGCCATTTTCTTCAATTCTCTTGAATTTATCGACTATGCTAGCAATTAACGCATTGACTCCTAGTTTACTGATTGTCACTTTTTTCATTACGCCAGCTACAAATATGTTTGACAGTTTACTCGAATACTCAATAGGTGTCGTTAAACAGGTATAGTACATCCCGCAAACTACATCTCTTTTGTTGTGGGAGCTTAAATTATCATTAATCTCGAACTCGTCAGTGTAAAAAGACAATGGTAGCACTGTATCATGCGGATATTTCATTTTGACTCTTTTCCATGTTGAACCGTTAACGAAATTCGATATTCTGCCTGACTTTTCTAGTTCACACATGTATTGCACTGTCTTATTGAATACATTGTACGATTCAAAGTATGTTTTCAACTGAAATTCTATATCTGTAATAGCTGTATAATGTGTTTTCATTTCATCGGTTTTCAATTGATGTATGATAGGCGGTTTATATAAGTTATTCATTTCTAAGTAGCTGATAAATTTATAGTCGCTGTCAATACTATCAAACGAATGTACTAATTTTTCTATAAAATTTTGCAGTTCAAGTGCTGATTCGTCGTTTTCAAATAATATTGGTAACTTCCTTAAACAGTTAGCTATATTTGTGTGTATCTCTTGCACATTTGCTACAATACTTTTTACATCAGACCTTGTCAAATTGTTTCTTTTATGTAAATTCAACAAAAAATTCAATATAATTGATGGAACGGTTTCATCGGCCAAGTGCGAGCTATTTACGTTGTGTTCATTCGTGTTTTTCATGCTTTCATTCGAATGACATGTCAAATAATGATTTACGTCAGCGTTTATAAAGGATTTCTCACAACAGATTGGCGAGTGATCGATGAATTTGTGATTAAAAACATGGCGCTTGAACGAGTAAAATTTTAGAAAAACTAGATCACAACTATTATATGTACATGTAATGCGGTAGTTATTCGGAATGCGATGCTCGTTTTTTAAATGTTCGATATATGTTGTAGCTACATTGAAGCACCTCGTACATGCTCCTACAAAACAATTTATTTTAGGTGTAGCAGGTGTCTGAGAGTAACTCCAACTCCTTGATGCTTGCATTACACTCGGGTCATCGAATCTCTGTAAGATATAGAAAGAAAAATGATATGTTGTTACTTTGAATTTTTGTTTCTGAAAATATTTCGGTTATTATTCACTTTTTATCAGCTGCTAATTCTAGACGAGAATTAATTCTTATACGAGATAAAAGAAAAACCACTTTTTTGTTGTATAAATTCCATGCGAGCAGCGAATTATCCGGAATTTCTTGTAAAATGAAGTTTAATAGGTGAGTATTATACATATACAAAACCATAAAATGAGCATTAGGTGAAAGTTTAATTTCCTTGCATGGCACAACTACTTCAATCAACTCCTAAAACAAAACTTGGTTATATGAAAGAGAATTTCATTTGTAACATATTTTCTTAGTACTATGATATTTGAATAGCTTTTGGTTCACTGATACACCGATTATGAATGAAAAAGTATGCCATATTATTGCTGGAATCATGTCAAGTGTCGTACAATCCGAAATTTTATTAATCAAGACAATTTTTCTTGTTTAGGTATGCTTGCAATTTTTGAACGGATGCATATTTTTCCGGGCGTTTCATATCGTATATATAAACAGATATAAATAACCAGACAAGATTCGATATTCTAGAATGCTTTAGTCCCAAAACGGCCGTGAATTTAATCATAACATCGACAGCTCTTGCAACAGTTGGTAGCGTATAGTAAATGTTGTCATAGTAAACTCTAAACACACCAGTGAGGTTTTTGCAGTTTTTTCCAAAAAAAATTAACTTTGGTGAAACAGGAAGTCCAAAATCCTGATAGCGCTTGTAAACTGCGTACAATTTTATGTTGGCATCTTTATCAGAAGCGGCAAATAATATAGACTCCTCCAATGCAGTAACAACTGTTGGTTTGTAATTGCCGGTCACTTTATGCGGATGCAGCACACAATTCAGCAGCTGTATGAGTGCGCAAAATCTCGCATCTGAAAAAATAAATAATAAATTTAGTACAACAATAAGTGTAGAGATAACGTTATATTATATATTCACTAAAGTTAAATGATAATCAACTTAGGAATCCAACAACAATTACGACACATGGGCAAACGGTACAAGAATTCAAAATATCAGCATAACTTCGTGAGAATCTAACCGGCAGTATAAACAATAACATTAGTTGGTGAAAATAACAATAACCTGGAGCTTGAACCACTGGAGCAGTTATCCAACGGAATCAGTCTAGATTTAACCATTGTAGCAAATAGTCATAAGTAGTGATAAGTTCGTGATAGAAATAAAATAATGTTTTAAAAAGTAATTTAGTGTAGCAAAATAATTAACTCCAATTCATTCAAAGTGTCTGTTGATCTAATATCTATTTTTTTCTATTTCAAAATTTGATTTTCGAAATGGATTTATTCAGCATAACATTTTGTAAAATTATTCTTAAGGGAAAGTACTACGAGCATAATACAATATAATACCTTCATTCAAATTTGTGTCGCGAAGACATTCTCGTAATTCATAAAAGAAATCACTGGTAATTTTCTGTTCAATATATCCATGAATAGAATTGATCACTTTCGACCATTTAGTCATACCATCACTATCTCCAAGTCTCATCAATTGAAAATCGATGTCAATCTATAAAAGAAAAGAAATTTTACATATAAATGTCTTATAAAAATCACGTTTTATTTTATTTACCAGCTGATAACCAAACTCTGAAGTAATTAGTTTCCATAAATCGATTTGAATCAGTTTTTCAATGGCCATAGGCTTAGCGATAAATGTTTTACGGGCGGAAAAACTGTCAGTCCACTTGTCAATTACTGTAGACCACGGTAAATAATTATGCGTAAGCCATCTAAGGGCTTCACCAACACTGTTCTGAATATTTTCAGTATCATTGTCGCACTGGTGATTTGATTTGAACCGTTTTGAATATTCATTTTCTTCTCTTGTTCGTTTTCTTTGCTTCGTTTTGATTGTGTTAATTTTATTATATATTTTACCACCCGGATTTTTTTTGTCACCCCCTTTTGGTAAGTAATAGGACTCCTTTAATAATTAGATTAGCTTAAAAAATAATTGTGTGGACAAAAGCAAAAGTAGAAAAAGTACCTCATTTTCGTACTTGAATAGTGTTTCGATAGCTCGTGTATATAATTTCAAATCCGAATCATGGAGTTTGCTCCTATTTGAAATATGATATTCAGCGACAATTTGGGCCAACTCCAACTGTCTGCGGTCGGATAATTGTCCCAGAGTTGCACTTTTCAATATTTCTTGCCCAAGTAAAGTTTGTTTTAAAATGCGATGTAGGACTTGCGAATTGAAGGTTTCGTTACTAGAGACATCCAAATCATTTTCTTGGTTTGAATCAAAACCTTGTTTGTCGCAAATGACTTCAATTAATGAATCCTTGGAGGAGAAATATAGAAAGAATTATTTGTTTAATTTGCACAGTACATTTCAATTTTATGTATTTGTAAACAAGGAACCTTTCAAAAAGAATAACAATCGAGAATCTATAATAGGTAACCCAAACTACAAAGCTGAGCACGATAACTGAACTAAGAATAGGTAATCATATAACGAAATTACTATAATTATTGTTATTATTATTATCATCATTATTATTTTATATATTTTTTTTCCAATATTAATTATATTATCATCAGCATTATTATTTCTATTTTAATCATTATTAATATTACTATCAACATCATCATTGTTAGTATTCGTATCATCCTTAGTATTGGTATTTTATATTAATGTTTTTATTATTAAATTTAAACGAATGTTTTATAAATTATAATTACATAGAGAATTTATTGAATTAAAAAATGAATTTTGTGATGCATATCGATAGAGATTAAAAGCCATACTATCCAGAACTACGGTTTATTTTATCGTTGTGTATCTCCGTGAATGTTTATGTGAGAATAGAAACTTTATGTACAAATTTGATGTATTACAAAAAAGTCTATGGCATTTTTAAGTGGTCTGCCGCTTTATCAGTTACCAACATATTGCAAATACAGGGAGTAAACATTCTAAAGTATGAACCAACTAATAAACCAAACAAGCCAGCACAAACCATCATGACTTTTATAGGGCGGTCAAACCCACACAGTCTCTCCAAATTTTTCACAAATCTACTAAATCTTTTTTGATACGAGTCGGAATTCGACAAAGTTTAGAGTGACAGATACATAATCCAACAGATTTCAACACTTATGCAAACGAAGAAACAAAACCCACGAATTTAATTAAAATAGTTTATGTTTCGTAACAGGTTTCGTAATCATATGAACAAAAGTAATGATTTATTGTGGCTGTATGAGCATGTTTCTATATGAATTTTCAGTTGTAAAAGCATCCAATGTCAACCGGGAAAGCGATATATTGTTCCAAATTTTTTCGAAGAACACAACAACATACGAATATATTCATTCATATTCATTTAAAATATTTCTTATTACAATGTATCGCGAACTCACATAATTCATAAACAATTCCTTTGCGAGTACTTATTAACTCCTTAGTATCCGCTGCATATGTTTAACAAATGCTGTTTGAACATTTTCATTCAAGTATTTAAAAACTCAGGTGAGTTCAATTATCGGGGATAAATGAACGGATTACAATAATTTAATTACCTGACTGTTTCGACTTGATAATGAACCGTAATTTGCCTTGTTAGCACTTACAAGTGCTACAGATCCAGATTGAAACTCTTTCGAAGCATTGTGATCAATGGATGAATCAAGCTGAAGAGAAAATATTTAAAATTGAGTTGTACAGTAACGTCTAGTCATCGTAATTAGCAAGACAAAATTGATGACATGCCTAGTGTGAATACAGTTGTTTTATCTGTAAATGCCATTGTTTATAATCACGTACCTTGTGTACACGTGTCCATGAATCAATCATTTCAAGTTGAACTTCTTTCAGCGGAGAGGAGCGCGACGTAGCTGTTTCAATAGCTTTTTCTGAATCAGCACAAATGTATTCAGATGTTTCTTTGAGGATAGAATATTGAGGTTGCTGAAATAAGTAGTTTTTGTTAAAACTCGTTTACGAAAAAGTAAAACAAAGAGAAACAAGAATCGACATTTCGAAAATCATCTTAATCTAAGACAACTCTAAAAGGCTCAATAAAGCAGGTTTATTAACTAACTGGAAGAATGCCATTGTGCTTCGAAAACATCCACATATTATCACCCGGGTTAATAATTTCGATCGATTCGGATCGAAAGTGAAATTTACAATGAAACACAGGAAGGAAATTTGACTTTTGATCAAATTATAAAACGCTGGTGTTCCAATTACGATCTAAGTGTAATCAAATCAAAAGTTACTTGTGATTCATTTCGGCCTGTTCCTGTGCTTATAAACTGTATAATTGCTGGAGCATCGTTTTCGGTGATTCCATACTCTGAAAAAAAATGGCTTTATAAATCCCAATATTTTCGCAAAACCTCTTGTACTTACGAATTAGAACATTTCGAACGGCATCCGGGATAAAAAATTGATCTTGCGCGTCCATAGCGGATTTTTTTTTTGGCAGTTACACGGTCAAAACAAGTTTATATAGATTTCGTGTGTGAATCACACGGAATGCACTGAATAAAATTTATGGTTCAAATTAGAGTATGTTTCTGATGAAAACGATAAGATTTCGAATATGAACTGATATCATTAAAATATTATATAGCATTAATTATAGCTCCATATGGAACCCAACGATAAGTTATTGACAATTGAATGGAAATACATACGAATTTCATAACAAACTAACACATCCTATTCATGTGACGAAACTTATAAATCTAGCCCATCATCTTTTTTCAGTGTAGTAGATGGATGGTCGCCATCACAGTTCACACATTTTACAGCGATGTCATCTAGCAGGCATTCGTTGGTATTGTGCGGTTCGGCACATTTCCCGCACCGACTTTTCATGTGGCAATTCCTCGCTCCATGGCCGTAGTTCAAACAGTTCGTGCACTGTGTGACATCCCGATGTACCGGTTTATACTTTTGCCATTCGATGATTATGTGAAATAACGATTTAATCGTTTTCAGTTGACTCATGGTGATGGAGCCCTTCTCCAGATGAATCAGGTACAGTTGATCTCTAAACTTTTTGTCCGTATTATGGCGCTTCATTTTAAATACCATCAAAGGCTTTAGTCCAGCCTCCGACAGTGCCTGCTTTAGTTCGGCTTCCATCATGTCGGGTAGTCCTCGAAGTACAACCTTCATAGGTTTGTTGGCGGCAATATCGTGTGTGAAGTATTCCGCTTTTGTCTGCTTCAGATAGCATTCCACTCCTTTGTAGTGGTTCAAAGCCGGAACAGTTATTTTGTAGCCTTCAGTACATAAACGGATTGTTGCCTGTAGTCCTTTGCTGATCAGTGTGTTGAAATCCGAGCGTAGAGTTGGTGGGAAGCCCTTCAGGTAGAAAGGCGGCATTTTTTCCTTCTTCTGCAGTTCCTCTTCGACATCTACTGGCAGATCAGCATATTGGTTTTTACTCAGCAAACGGTCGTTTACCTGTACATCACTTGGCTTCAGACGCTTAGCATCCTTTGGATCCTTCTCGGATCTATGGCGGTTTTTACCCATAGCTTGGGTAGGTAGACAACTGCGAATAAAAAATAAAACAAAATCGAAATTAGTCGTAGTAGGTTATTCGTCTATCCACATCGAGTGTTAGATGACGAATGATCGATTTTCGACCACGGTTCCCCTTTTATACGCATTCAGTTGAAGATATGTGCCTGACTACCTCAAAATCGTCGTCCTTGCGCGAAAAACCCAAGCGAAAGTAAAAAGTTTTCCGCGTTGTTTTCAAATTTTAAGAAAACTTAATTTTTGAGTTGTTTGTGGTTATCGCACACTGTTCAAAATATTATCCTGAATTCCTGATCATATTTTTGATGAAATGGTGAAAGAATTATGTTGCTACCATTAATACAAGTCGAGATATTCGCGATTAAGTTCTGCCCATTCTTCCATATGGCTAATTTTGAAAAGGCGCCCCATAGTAAAGTAAGTCGTATTCACGACAAAAGCGGATCACTATGGTCGCGCATTATAAGCGGACCAGGAAGGTCGCGCAATTTTTATAAAAATGGCGGATTCTCGAAATCGCGCATCACAGAGCGGATCAGGAAGGTCGCGCAAATATTTAAATTTAAATAAGCGGACCGGAAACGTCGCGCACAAAAGGAAGCAGGCAACGTGGCCGTGCAAATAAAAAAAAAGCGGATTTGAATAATCGTGCATTGCAAAGCGGATTTTGAGATCGCGCACATTTGCTTCGTAAGTAATCTTACGCGCATATTTTTGCGTGCAATTCCAGACCACAAAAAAAAGTGTTAAAAGCAAGATATATGGAGAATAACGGAAAATATGTCCGATGGGTCAGCGGTACGAGCAATGCAGAGAATCAGACGACATTTGACGCATCTGTTGATCAGACTGACGAGGAGTCAACGATTTCAGTAACGCCGTGCAATTTGAGCATGTTATGCTTCAGGTAGTGAAATCGAACTCGAAAACATGTTGACAATGATTTAGAAAATGTACAAACAAATAATGTAGGAGTTTCGCTTCGCCATCATGATACACCACACACAAAAAAAAATTGAATTTTACAGGTAAAGACCTGGGAAATTTCATTTGTAATGGCTTAATTTTTTTCCATAAGTACGTTTATTTAATAGGCAATATGCTTGAGTTTTTCTTCGCCGTGGCATCCACAATACATAGTACTTTAAACGTAATACATTTCGAATATCATATTAGTATGTTTTTATCAAGCGATTTACTATTACTGGGACATTGG
This sequence comes from Malaya genurostris, assembly GCF_030247185.1. Taxonomy (NCBI): domain Eukaryota; kingdom Metazoa; phylum Arthropoda; class Insecta; order Diptera; family Culicidae; genus Malaya; species Malaya genurostris. The sequence continues at coordinate 44,127,834 of NC_080571.1, forward strand.
ATAGTCTACCTTGGGTACGCAAGAAATTTATTAGTTGAGATCTGACATCACGATACTCCACGCATGTCCAAACGACATGATCAATATCGCGATAACCTTCGCCATAAGCACAATGATTAGTCTAGGAAAGTCCAATTCGAAGGAGATGTGTAGTGATTGGACATGAGTCTGGATATCACACGAATGAAGTCCCTACTCACATTCAGTCCCCTGAACCATGCCTTTGTCGATATTTTAGGAATAATTGAGTGCATCCACCGACCCAGATAATCTATATCCCAAGAAGCTTGCTGGCAAGTGTTCTTTGGCGGGACGCGCTATATAATTCGTTGAAAGCAATTGGTCTCTCATGAGTTTCACCCTCAAAAGCACCACGTTTGGACAAACTCTTTCATTGCCTAGAATGGAACAATGAACCGGGAGCCAAAACTAAAGTGATTTGATAATTATTATTCAATATGTCGTTCAGACACTGTTTTATTTTGCCCAAGAAAAATGATTCATTTTTGCCAACAGCGTTTGAGCGAATGGTTTCAATTGCACTCAGACTATCTGTGAAAAGAAAATAATGGTTTGAAGATAATGTGACGATTACACTCAAACTATAATGAACTGCTGCTAACTCTGCTATATAAACAGATGCAGGTTCTTGAAGCCTAAATGAGGCCGAAACATTATTGTTGAACATACCAAACCCTGTCGCTTTTTCAATTCGCGATCCGTCCGTGTAAAACATTTTCTCAGAGTCAATAGGACTGAACTTACTTGAAAATATTTTTGGAATTTCCATCGAGCGTAGGTGTTCCGGAATTCCACGCTGCATGGATGTGTCGAAAAATTAAGTTGAGTCAGGGACATTTAGGAGGCTGTGACGGATAGGAATATATCTTGAAGAGTCGATTTCCTGTAACATATGGATAAAATATACTGTCATGAATCTTGTTTGAGATTGAAACTCAACTAGCCTTTCGAAGTTATTAATAACTAAGGGATTCAGTACCTAACATGCTATTAGCAGTTGCGATGAAAGCTCCTAAAAACGATCTTTCAATGGAAGAACTCCCGCCAGAACTTCAAGACTCATTGTATGTGTCGAATGCATCCAGCCTAAGGCAATTCGCAAACAACGGTACTGAATTCGCTCAAGTTTGATAATATGAGAGTTTGCAGGGGAACGAAAACAAACGCATCCATATTCCATCACTGAAAGTATCGTTGTTTGATACAATTTTATTAGATCTTGCGGATGAGCACCCCACCAAAATCCTGTTTTTTTCGAAGAAAATTTACTTTTTGTTGGCATTTTGTTATCAGATACCTAATGTGTCCTCCCCACGTGCATTTGGAATCAAACCACACTCCGAGGTATTTGAAAGTTGGATAATTCTTCCCATCATATGAAGCTGAATGCAATGGTTTTTGCAGTTGTCTTAGTGTACATGGGGTTAGCTGTCAATGTCATTTACGTAACAATTATAGAGGAGCGGACAGAAGCAAAATCAAATATCCATCTGTTCGAGTATTCCTCACTCTCATGTCCTACGTAACGATTCCTCATTCGACTGGTCGTATTGACAAACCTTCGACAAAATGTCTCCAATAGCTGCATTTCTTGGCTCGAAGTATGTTCTTGTACTTGGTTTCTAAAACAAGAATTTTTCAAAATTCTGAAGAGTTCCTCATCCTCGTTTTAAAAACGTTTTGAAAGCATTTTTTTCGCGTGTTTAGCACCTGAGCACTCTTTGTCCCACCAAGGACTTGGAGGCCTTCTGTTAGACGATGGACCAAGAAATCGTTTGGTTTGGGCTTGTTATGCGGCCTCCAAATAATGGCTTAATATTGTACTAGTTTGATTGTAGTGCATGAATTTTACTAGTTTGATTGTAGTGTGCATTCGGCTAGCGGGTTAGACTGTATGAATACAGATGTGTTCTTCTGTTGCTCAGTCGATCAATGGACGTACTTTGTAATCCGATTATTCTCAGTTCAAGTCAAAGCGGTCGCAATCATAACCTTCTTTTTATTTCAATGAATTTCTTGTCATGGAATTTTAGGTACAATATTGAATGTTCTTGCACGTAAAATTGCTCCATTTATGTGCATTTGATAAAATATAAAATCACAGGATTTTTTTTTGGAAGTGTGCAGTGTTAATACTACATCGTGGATCCGAGGGATATACTCGATACACTCAGGGATGCCAAGGGTTAAAAAAAAATCTGTGCATTACGAAAAATCTGAAAACTTGAGTGAAACTGTATGATTACACTGAAACGTTATTCCTTCTCTGACATAAGTTCTCGTATATCGACCTATAAGATTATTTTATTTTTTTTTTATTTTGATTTATTAGAAGTAAAGCTAAGAGAACTAGTATTTCATTTTTTTTTTGAGAAGAGGGTGGATGTGTGGGTGCAAACGAGTTTATAATAACTAATGTATAGTATGCCATGACAAATTGCGGTAGACATCATTGCACCAGGTCAAGCGAGCTGTAAGAGAATTGCTTTGCACATTTCACCAAGAACAACCTTACAGGTAAGAAGTGTACCGCTCTGGGTGATTCCGTTTCCGATTAATAGTTATAAAATGCACAGTATCCTTATTTCATTAAGAGAAAAAATTTTCACACACAAAATTAAAAATCCGTGTAAAATAAAACCGTGGTAATTGCGGAAACCGTGAAAAAAAAAACGGCGTGGAAATTTGACGTAATAATTTCAAAAATCCTAGATTTGATTATTTGATTGTTTTGTTTTTGGTAAAATGTAACTGTTTTTATTTCACAATAAAAACGGAAATCTGAAAACCAGCCTGAGGTTACGAGAAGGGTCTAGTCATAATTGATAAAACACATTGGATGACCAATTAAAATTAGAACACTTTGTACGATAAGCAAATTAATCTAAATGATCATGCTTTCTGTTTAATGAATTCGGTTTTCTAAAGAACGATAAATCATACAGTTTAGAACGTTCGACTAAAGAAGTTCTGATAATACCACCCATAAACACTTTCACTGCAAATAAAGCTTGAGAATAAGTTTTCAATTCCAAAGGTGCGATGTGTAGTAAACACTAACGACCTTAATAGTCATTTTCAACTATACTGAGTGGGAAGACATGGGTATTGGGTGAAGATCTATGCACGCAACGACAAAATTAAAGGGGAAGAATTCATAAAGATGAATATGGATCAAATTAGAAAAGGTATTACTATGTGTCATGCTGAAGCAACTCATTTCATTTGCGTAAATCATAATACTGCTAGTTATACCATTGAAATGGGTATAAAATACTGTACTGCTCGATATGATGAAGAGTTGAAGAGATTAGTAAATCCGACTTCAAAGTAAATCTTCAACGCTACGAAATTCTCGATGATATCAATGACTGTTTTCGTGCGAAGGAAACGAAAACGAGATTCAGAACTTGTGTTCAGGGACCTTGATTTCTTTCGAGCGTACAAGCTCTCAGCTGGGAAATAACGTCTTCAAGACCGCAGGCTAGTTGCTCTTGCGTAATGAGAGCCTATGCTTCTGTGGTGGAATAGTTTTTGATCAGCTTAAAGCAGTCTTTTTAGCACTAAGCACAACCTTAAGTCTCGGAAAAAGGCTAGTTGTCTCTTCCTGTGCTTCTAATTCGGAGGATTACCGATTGTCTTAGCGAAAAGACTTTTGACAAGGAGATGAGAAATTTCGGCCTCAAACATCTACTCGATTTGACTTTCCGAAAACTTCTGATTTTATTTACAAATTTAGGGTCTCATATACTAATTCCTAGTCTAGAAAATCTGGACCTCTCGCAGAGATCCTTCTAAAAAATGTTGCACGCGCATGCTCGTTATTTCAAGTATTCTTGCGCGTGCGTCGCTATCGACCAGCACGTGCTTGCGCTACTATCTCTTTTTCTTCCACGCGCCCAGCTGTTTGGCATATTGTCGCAAAGTTGATTTACCGGTAGCGACACCTGCCAATGAAAAATTCAAAGTGATTACTACTACTTTTTTTAGTGTAAACTACGATTAAATATGGAAAATCTGCAGAAATGTGTGAAATTGGGTAAGGTTTGGTTTTTTCGGATCATCATTTTTTTAAACAGAAACCAGTATAATGTTGATTTCTCGATTACTAGAATGAATAGCAATCGAGTACTATTTATTTTGGATACTTTATTTGTTATTTCCAGGCATTTGAAAAATGGTATCAAACCAAATTTAATGCTCTATTCTGAATAAACGGTAGATTTCGCACAATGAACTAAGATCAACATTACCACCTCAGATAAAAATTTTTTCTTCAACTTCTACTATGATTTTTCAAATGAATTTTCCCGTTTAAATGAGAAATCGTTGAAAAGGTGGAGTAATTAGAAATTTTCCTACCGATTTGACAGCTCTTGCTGAAAGTATCATCACTAAACAAGCAGCGCCTCTACATCTCAGTTTTGCGACAATATGCCAATAACTGAGCCGCTTCGCACATGCGCAGCTGATGGCTGGCAATGCCTAACTCACTTGCAGTGCGGCAGCTATTAATCTGTAGGATCGTTGCCGTAACAATGACGATGCTGACATCATACACCACAACTGAGCGGAAGAGATGTGTCGTGTAATTTACGACAGGGATTGAAGATCTGAAGACTGATTAATCATTTTATGGAACGACAGTCAATGATCTCGTGAATGATTCTAGTTAACTTTCAAACTTTATATTAGCTCTCATAATCGTTTTCTTACAGACAACCTGTTCCTTTTTTTAAATTTTTCTCAAAAAACAAATGGCAGTACTTTTTAAACTCTCATCAGAAACCGTGTTAATTGCGAAAACCGCGTAAATTAAAACCGTGTTAATTCCGGAATCCGTATAAAAAAGCCGTGTATAAAAAAACCATGCGAGAAGAAACTGTGTAAAAAGATACCTTAGTGTATATATATTGTGGTATTGAAAAGGTTGAAAGTTTCACTGAGCGAGAGTTTTTGTAAAATGGGTTATAAGCAAACCACTTCTTTTATCGATTTCAATAAAAATTGGTCGAGAAAATTACCATTTTTGTATAGTAACATTACTTAACAGCCTATTCGGTATATTGTAAAATCAGGCCTGACTATAATGGAAATGGTCAATAAGATTACCGAAATGTCGATTTATCGTTTTGTAAACAATAAAAGGAAATTGAACGGAATAATAATGTATCCTCAAAATACCATTCATGTGGAGGTTTATTCGGGTAGAGATATCAGATTGCAGCGCAGTGGTTCTACCCAAAAAAATTCTACTGGTACTCATTAATGATTAGTTTATTTTTAGTGTGAAAGTATTTTTCAATCCGCACTGTTCGACTGGCACCCTTGTTCGTTACCAATGATAATTTTTTTTCGCACTCGCATTCACTCACACTACTCCAGAAACGTATGCTGAAAATCGAAGTGCGTCAAGAAGTATTCGGATCAGCATTTTTCGCTTGATACGTTTAGGCCGGAAAACAGTGAAAAAAGTGAAAATTTCTCGCAAAAGTTTTCTTCCGTTTACGCAATTGAATGTACTGAACGGGAATTCGCTGCCATCCGCTAGTCGTCGGAATGTTCCTTCAATTAAACAGCATTTGAAAAATACGAGAAAATTTCGTAGCCCGAAACTCTTCTTCTTGTGCCTGCCTCCTGCGGGAGAGACGTCGGTGTTGGTGTTTTTCCGAGTGTTGTACAAACGCTTGCGTACAGATTTGTTTTGTTGTGTCGCCGCTTTTCCGATTGGTTGTGCTTGTATTGTATGAAATGAAATTGTTTATCGATGACCGTAGTGGTGGGTTGTTTTCCATGAAAATCTTTTTCCCGTGTTTGTTGACCGATTGCCATAGAGCTGTTCGCAACAATGAGCGTAAACGATGAGAGTCGGGTGAATGATTCGGTGGCCGCCGGTGCTTCCTCTGCTGTCACCAGCGCCCTGGACAATCTGAAGATTCGAGACGATCTGTTCAAAACGGTTAAGTGTTTTATCACTGGTACACTAGATCCGAAGGTAATGGGGAATAGAGGTTGACACTCAGTTTGATTGGTGTTATTTATTTGGTGTTTTTTTTTTGTTTTCAGATCTCGAAACTGCTCGAAGATGGCGGAGCATCTATCTCTAACTTAATGGACTTCATCACACACGTTGTATGCGGAGCTAATTACGACGAAAACGACATAAACCAAGCGGCAGATCTTTACGACGTACCGTCTGTTTCCGAAGCTTGGGTTATTGCTTCGGTGCGGCTAGGAAGGCCTGCCTCAACTAAAGCATACTTTCCTCTAAAATCGGCCCTCTTTAGCAATCTCACGTTTGGAGCCACCCAGCTAGATAATAGGGATCTGCGAAAGTTGTACGGAATTGTGACCTTCTACGGTGGTTCATTTCGAAATCATATTGATCGTCAAACAACACATTTAATCTGCGGTGCTGCGAAAGGATCGATCTACGCAAAGGTGCTCGGCATCAGTGGGATCACTCCGGTGACACCGGACTGGGTGATTGAGTGTGTAAAAGGAGGCAAGCTTTTGAGCTGCGAAGTTTATCATCCACGGTTGGTTATAACACCGAGAATTTTCAAACAAGCTCCACAGAGACCGTCAACACCGGTTCAAAAACCGGAACAAGAGAAACCTTTATCCAGTATAATAGGGTTTGATTTTGAAGAGAATATAGCCAAAACGGAAGTACCGACCAGTGGAAACGGTAAGAAAGAGGAAGACAATCCCAGTTCTCAGGTACAGTCGCAGGCAGCTCCAGAGGCACCGAAAAGTGTCGCTCCTGCACAACCAATTCAAATACAGTCACAGCAACAACCACAGCCAGCCCAGCAACTAATACAAAACGTGCAAGGACAGCAACAAATCGTTGGTGCCAGGTTCGCTCGACCTCCGGGACCGGTTCAATCACAGCAGCAACAGCAGCAGGCACATTTGCAGGACCAATTACAGCATAATCAGCAACAACAGCTGCCAAACCCAACCCGACCGACTGGTCCAACCGGTCAAAGTTTACAGCAGATCCAGCTACAGAATCAACAAATACAGCAACAGCAGCAAATTCAGTTTCAGCAACAGTTGCAACTGCAACAGCAACAGCAACAACAAAACATTCAACAGCAATCAATACAGCAGCAGTTCCAGAAGGTAAGTTATTTGTTTCTAGTGTAAGAAAAGATTAAACATGAGCAATATTTTTGGTAAATCCTTGCAGATTATAATGCAGCAATCTTTAAATCAAAGTAGTCAACAGCCACAACAGCAACAGCAGCAGCAGCAACAACAACCTATGATTCAGCAGCAGCTACAGCAGCATCAGCAAACAATGCAACAGCCACCACAACAACAGTTATCACAACCGCAACAACAACAGCCTCAATTATCAAACCAAACTCAGCATATGCAACAACAACAACAGCAACATCCCAATCAAGCACAAAAGTAGGTGGTTTTATTATGTAGTATGGTAATTTTAAATGTTTTTTTGTTTTAATTTCTAGTGCTGTTATGCAACAACAACAACTTCAGCAACAGCAAATACATCAACAACAGTTGCATCAGCAGCAGATGCAATTGCAACAGCAACAACAACAACAGCAGCAGCAACAACAACAGCAGCAACCCAATGTGGCGCAGTTGCAACAACAACAACAGCAGATTCAACAGATTCAGCAACAAGTGCTGCAACAACCGAATCCATCAATCCCTCAGCAAAACATTCAGCAACCCACTCTGCAACAGCAGGTGCAACACAATGTAAATCAAATTCAACAGAAGATGGCCCAACAACAGTTGCTTCAACAGCAAAAACAAATGCAGCAACAACAACAACAACAGCAGCAACAACAACAGCAACAACAACAGCATCAACAACAACAGCAGCAGCAACATATTCTACAATCCCAACCGCAGCAACAAATGCTACAACAGCAATCTCCTCAGCAGCAACAAATTATACATCAGAATCAAATCCAGATGCAACAGGGACAACCCAATCAGATCATACAACAAGTGATTCAACAACAACAGCAGCCGGGTCAACCGAAGCAAAATATTCAAGTTGTGTTCAAAGGAGGTCAACCTCAGCAGCAGCCGCAACAAACACCACAGCAACAAATCCAGCAAATCATGTCCAATTTAACTGCTGGAACTGAAGGACCACAGCAGCAGCAGCAACAGAAAATCATACGACAGGTTACCATTAATCAGGGTCCTCCGGGAAGTGTTCCACAATCATCGCAACCCCAGCAGCTCGGTCAGCAACCGATACCGGTTAGTCAACAGCAGATTCAACACATTTCAGGACCGGGTCAACCACAGCAACAACAACAACAACAGCAGCAATTGATGATACAGAGAACACTTTCACAGCAGCAACAGCAACAGCAGTTGAGTAATCAAAGTGGTTCTCAGCCGGGTCCTTCGCCTGGTCAGTTGCTTCAACAGCAGAGCATTCAGCAACTGCAGGCTGGTCAAGGTCATCAGACAAAAATCATTCAGCAAACAATCATCCATCCTCCTATTTCTACCAACTATCAAACGATCACCAAACAGCTAATCGTCGGTCAACCACAAAATCAACAACAACAACAACCGCAATCGCAGCAACAGATTTTACAACAGCAACAACAAATGCAAAAACCGGCCGGACCTGGAATGCCACCAGGTCAGCAGCAGCAAGGACCACCTCAGCAAATAGTGCAACGTATCGTCCAACAGCAAGTCCTGCAAGGCCCCCCGGGTAGCAATCAACCCGGCGGTCAACCGCAAAATATCGTCATCATCAATCAGGGAACGAATCAACAGCAAATCATCACTTCTTCATCGGGTCCATTGCCGGGTCAAATGCAAGCAATGACCCAACAACAGCGAATCCAGTACATGCAAAGCTTGCAACAACAGAAACAACAACAACAGCAGCAGCAGCAACAACAGCAATCACAGCAGATTATTGTTAGTGGAGCCGGTCCGGGTCCGCCAGGACAAATTTTGCAACAAGCTGGACCGAACGTCGTTCACATACAGCAGCGCACACTGCAGCAGAGTCTGAATCAACAATCTTCTATGCCGGGACAGCCACAACAACAGCAGCAACAACAACAACAACAGCAATCACAACAAGTATTGAATTCAGCTGGTCCTGGAATGATGTCTGGACAGCAAACCGGACAACCTCAACAGCAAACCATTGTCGTACAGCAGCATCAAATGGTTCCGAATCAGCAACCGACAATTATCCAGCAACAAATGCTTGCCCAACAACAACAACAACAACAACAGCAACAGCAACAACATGCCCAGCAACCCATGATCATTCAAGGTGCTCAACCGGGCCAACCGCAGCAGCAAATTATTCAGCAGACACTTTCTACTAGCGGTGGTACCGTCCATCAGTTGCTACAACAACAACAACAAGCTGGTCCTCAGCAAGGCCAAGGTCCTACGATTCTACAGCATCAGATCGTTGGACAAGGTCCTCCACAAACAGCACAAACCATGGACGGTCAAATTCTACAGCAAACTGGTCCAGGTGGAGAAATAATTCAGCAAACACAGCAACAGCAGCAGGTGATATCTGGTCAACCGGGGCCTGGTCAACCACAACAGTGGACACCACAAAGTCCCATTCAACAACAGCCCAATCAATCACCGATACATCAGTTTCAGCAACAACCGCAAGGGCTTCCCGCCGGTGCTACCATAATTCAGCAAACGATCGTTCCACCGGGAGCTGCTGTTCCTGGTCAACCCGGTGTAGTGCCAGGTCAACCTGGGGTACCACCACAGTTCGTTAGATCTACCCTTCGTCCTCCCGTGCAGCGGCAGTATATTCAGCTGGATCCGCAAACTCATGCCACGCTGCAAAAGCTGGATCCTGCCAGTCGGCAAGAATATATCGATCGGTTGGGTAAGCAACGGGTTTTGATGCAACGCCAACAACAGGCGGCATCATTTCAAGCTCGTCCGGGTCATCCCGGTGTTCAACCTGGCGTTCGTCAGCAGCAAATCATTTATCGAGGCCCCATGCCTCCGGGACTGAACCAACAGCAGCAAATGCAATGGATTCAACAGCAAAACGCTCGCCAAGGCGTAGTTCGTCCCGGTGCTCCCGGTCTTAGTCCCATAACTCAACAGAATGTGGTTCCCCCCGGTTCCCCTATGGGTCAATTTCCTGTGGATCCGAACAGTTCACCCCAGCAGCAGCAACAGCAGCAACAACAACAGCAACGGATTCAGCTTGAACGTCAACAGCAACAACATCGACTTCTTCAGATGCAACTGCAGCGAGAGCAGGCTCAAAAGGGTGCCCAAGGACAACCGCAGCAGGGCCAAGCCATTTCTCCGCGTGGAGCTGGATTTCCACCGGACGTCGTTGGCGATGGTTCTGCGACAATAGTTCAACAAACCATAGTCGGATCCCCCGTAGGACCAGCACAGGATCCCAATATTCCTCACGGTGCACAGCAAATGAAGAACCAAACAAAGACGGCTCTGGCAAACATGCTCAGCAGTCGACTCGGATCGAATGGCAGTGTAGTACCTAATCTCCCGGAGGGAGCCTCCGCAGCTGAACCATCGGCAGCAGGAACATTGCGAATGATGACAGCCCAACACAATGCCGCTCTGCAGCAAACAATGATACCTCGGTCTCCGCAGGATTTAATTGTACTTCAACAGCAGCAACAACGTCGCACTCTTGGCAACATTACCAACGCTGGAACACCGGTCGGTACCGTAGTGAACCAAATTGTTCAGCAGGTTCCACCGGGAACCCCCGGAATCCCCCAGTCACCGTCGGCGATGAAAAGTGGTGCTCCTCCCTTCAGTCCCGGTCGTGCTCCACTGCCACGACCGCAATACTACGGACACAATCCCAATCTGAAGCTTCCGCCGGAATTGTTCCTTCTCGGGTGTGTGTTTGTCATCATCGAGTACGACGAGACGCACAAAAACGAAATTGAAGACTGGATAACCATCATTCGGAAGCACGGTGGCGAAATAGAACAGTACTACAGCCCCAAAGTGACTCACGTACTCTGTCGAACTCAACGGCACGGCGTTGTTATGCAGGCTATTCGGGACGCCAAACGGTGCATCACGTCCTACTGGTTGAACGATATAGTACTGAAAAAGCAGCTGCTTCCACCGTGGCAAGCTCTGCATCTGCCAACACCTTCCATTTTCGGCAACCAGAAACCGGCGCCGAAGCACAACATGTCGATCACGGGATTCGAGGGGGAGGAACGTGTCCGCATCAAGCAGATGATCGAAGAGTCCGGTGCGAAAATGACCCCCTACTTCAGCAAATCGAACACGGTTCTGGTTTGCAAGCGAATCGACAACCAGAAGTACAAATGCGCCAAAGAGTGGAACATTCCAACGGTCAACACGGTGTGGCTAAGCGATATCCTGCTGGGCAATCTCAGTGCGATGCAGCAGTGTGACGGGCCAAAGTACCAACAGTTCAATCTGAACTCGCCATTCCGGATCGATTACAATCTGGTGATGCATTTGATGAGTGAGTATACCCAAAATACAAAAGTACAGGTGTGTGATGCCAGAGACATAATTGGATGTCGTGAATACAGAAAAAAATTGGAGCGCTTTCTTTTTTCTTTCGAATATCAATTAGTTGATCGATTATGTGAATTGTGCCAGCTTTACTTTACCCTTCTTTACTACTAGAATTTGAAACGATGCGCCTAAACTAAATCGATGCTATGCATTTTATATAGCAAACCAGCAAAAAGTTCCTACAATAACTACGAACTACAACTGGTTGAAAAAAGGGCCGTATATTGTAAAGTAAAATTTCGCATAGTTCTTTGGGAATATGTTAATGGTTCTAAAAAGAACCGATTCGAAGAATTCAGGAATAAGGGCTGGACCTGAACTAAATTCAGAACTTAGAACAGAATTTAGTTCCAACATACAGGCTCTAAATTCAAAACCTGTATTCTGGAACTAAGTTTCTGAAACATAATTTTGAAACGCTCAGGCCGTGCTCACATTTGGACGACCGTCCAAATGTGAGCACGGCCTGAGCGTTTCATGATTCACACTTGGTTTGTTCTTAGTGATGTTGGTGGGAAAACCCCATCTCTACATCCAGTTCCGTCTGAAGCACTAGAAGAAATGAACGTTTTAAATCAAAGTCTACCTTTCATACTCGTCCAATAGATAATCGGAACTGATATGTGTCTGACTACCTCTAAACCAAGTGTGATGAATTTACCTCATTATTACCAAAAGTTTCAGAAAACTTTGTTTTTCAGTTATTTATGGTTATCTCACGCTGTTGAAAATTTAATCACAAATTCCTGATCATATTTCCGATAGCTTATAGAAAACATTATGTTGTCGGGTTCTCTTGATATACAGAGATATTCGCGATAGAATTCTGCCCATTCTTGTATGGGGTAAATTTTGAAAAGGCGTCCCATAGTAAAGTAAGTCGTATTCACGACAAAAAACTTCAATGATCAGCCCCATTGGGTTGTTCGAGCTATTGATGTGGAACAAAGCAATTAAAGGTTTTAATTATCAGGGTCGAAATCCTGTCATTTCTTGTAGATTTTTTGACAGTTGTGTGAAAGGTACGCAGTTGAAATTATGCACTGTTATTACAAAAGGTTTCTTGGGTCGCCGCTCTACAGTCGCTCTGGACGCTCGCTGTACGCGCATCTTCCTCGATTGCACACACTTTTCCAGGATCTCTGTTGAGTATCACGTAGGGCATTCTCTTTTCCGGCATTATTTTTACATGCCCAGCCCACTGTAGTCTATTCGTATAGCTCGTGATTTATGCGTTGGAAGTGGAAACCACTTCCGACACGTTCGCTCAGCTAGAGCATGCTCACCATACACCAAAATACGAAGACGTTCCACGGTTGCTTTCTTCATATTAAATTAAAGAAGAAAAACACTTTATTCGCCATCAAATTGTCCCTCTTGGTGGCCTTGAAAAGGTACAAAAGCCTCTTCCAAGAAACAATGTGCGATTTGATGATGGTTCAGTTTTTCTGCAACCCTGATATTCGTATCGCTCCCTCGAGCGCTATGTTTAACAACGAGTTTTCTCATGTTTCTTGATAACTCATAATCACAGAAAATAGATGAACAGGCTTGCTTATGAACTGTATGTATAAGCTGGGTGTTACATTCACGTCACGCTAGATATTTGTTTTGTTGATTGAAATCACAATTTTATCTTTGTTATCATGTTTACTTTTCGAGTTGTGCGTAGTTTTGTCAAAATTTTCAGACAATATTTGGTCTTGTAATTAAAATATGTTTTGAGGCTTAGATTTGACACGGTAACAGCTATCCTACAAGCTATAAATTGTGAAAATCCGTCTCTTTTTAACGGAGATATCCATATTTTTGTGCCAGTGAATTTTCCCTCTATTCCAGGTAGGAACTTTGAGCGCTGTATAATAAAGCGATGTTTGGGAGCGAAGCGAAACACGATTTTTAGTAGTGTTGCATGTAATTGATTAAACAGTTTTGCCTTTCTCATAAATAAAAGTTATGCACACGGAGAACCCTTCGATCATAAAATTGCGATATCGCAGTTTTTGATTTTTGCGATAGTTGATTTAACTAATTTATTTTTGATTCAACCAATATGGTTTTTGATTTGCATATATTCAAGTAGTTGAAAAATATGTTGTTTTGAATGCTGTCAAATGCCGGAGACAGTTGAAAGCAAAACAATAATTGCAATGCAAAATCAACAACTTTTTTAGTTGAAATCTGTTCGCGTCGCTTCAAAATGTCAATGAAAACAACATCGATGGTTAAAGCGTTTGGTGAAATTGTGTTCATTCGATTTGAGAAAATTTATGATAACAAGTGTTTATCTAACAGCGGTGTTGTGATAAAGTTAACCTTGTTTAAGATGAAAAAGATTTGGTGACAAATTAGAAAATGTTAATGAATGATCATCTCGTAATCCTTCAGGTATGCGCAAAAATTTTATGCTTCAAATTCGATCATTATTTACTTCCAGCAGACTGTTTTAGTTCCAGCTGTTTGATACCGATGATGATGTTCATGGATTAGCAATAAAACGCTTTTTGACATGAATTGAATTTATGAAAGTAACAGGAGCGAAGGGTTTCAAACACATAGAACGCGCTGCGATTGAATGGCGCGTTTGAATTGCCGTCGCAAAATTCCAATTCCCAGCGGTTGATGCACCCAAGCTCATATAAATTGACTAAAATTTTCCCAAACCAATAACATTATTCGAATTGATTCAACTATTTGCAATGTCTAAAACAAATAAAACCGATTTATTTTTCAACTAACAGAATTTTGTTTCAATAACAACACCAGTTATTTCAACTAAAATATTTGTTGAATTGAAAGGTATGTGTCCTCACTAATTGACAGCATTTTTTTTTCAAACAGTTAAATTAGTTGTTTCAACCATCGTTTCTGCTAATCGAAAAACAAAAATAACAGTTTAGTTAAAACAACAATCGATTAGTTGTACCAAATTTTAACCAATCGAATTCAGAAAATTAACTAATATTCTGGTTGAAATGGGATCGCGGGTGGTTCCGTGCAGTCGCTGTGAAAACTGACTACCACCGACTGTCATATACCATTCTGTATGTGTGTATGTATGTGTGTTTCTCAAAGATGGCTGAACCGTTTTTCACATTCAAATGGAAGTTCTTATGGTCTCATAAGCTGCTATTTAATTGCAATCCGATTCGATTTTCGGCTCAAGAATTACAGAGCGATATACACAAAAAAATAGAAAAAAATTGTCACTCGCTTTTCACAAAGTTGGCAGAACCGATTTCCATAAACCGATTTCCATAAACCGATTTCCATTGAAACGAATTTCCATATTCTGCTATTGAATTTTATTTTTGTCCCGCTTCCGGTTCCGGAATTACAAGGTAATATTGGCAAATTTATGAGAAAAGGTGAACTGATTTTTTTCGGAAATTTCTAAACCGATTTTCTTTCACAAACTAAGATGCAAATGAAAGGTCTTGAAAGTTTTTTTTTTTTACAAAAGTGATGGTGAAACGAGGTACAGATTTAAAAAAAATCTCACTGGTAAATTCATCTAGTTGTCAGATCTTGTTAGTTGGTGAATATATAACCCTACTTTGGAACGATTAGTCCCCGGTTTTCTGTTCCGAAAGCACCGATAATGGTGAAGAAAATTCTAAAAACGGGACTCACTTCGATTTTTCAGCAACGGATAAACGAATTTTCGCTAAACGTGAATCAAATTAAAGCTCTTATAGTGTACGGAAGAAGAAAGCATCACCACCTCGCGAACGAAGTACACAGTGGAAACGTTTTTTCAGGTTAACAGTATAAAGAGTAATGCAATTTATTGTATCGGAGGTTATACATGTGTGTGTATTATTTTAGAGGAAATACACGTTAGTTTTACTATCAAATGTTACCATACTCTGTGGTTGTCATTCTGCGAATACGTGTTGCCTGTTACATTATAATTCACGCACCAGCACTCTTCCTCAACAAGTCGTTCGCAGTCCGATGCGTTCACGCAACTTCTTCAGTTTTACCCACGCCAACGGTTTCGTCAGTAAGTCTGCTAACATGTTTTTGGAAGGACAGTAGACGATGCTAATTTGATTCTGCCCAGCCATATTGCGAACAAAATGGTACCTAGTGTCCACGTGCTTCGAACGTTTAATTCCTCCTTCCTGCTTCAATAGTTTTATGCAGCTTTGATTGTCCTCGAAGATTCTTACAGGATGTTTTACGGTCGCCGAGTTGAAACAAGAACCCCGAATTGGATTTACGGTCGGTAATGTTCCCAGAACAATCTGCGTCTGCAAAGCCTTCGAGATCACTAGTTCCGCCAACAAACAATTTCAAATCACTTGTTCCAACAAAATCAGCAGCAGTTGGTTGACTCACCTTCCTTCCGAGAATGGACGTACTGATAGCAATATCCGGTCGAGTTTGCACAGCTAGGTACCACCGATGAGACTTTGGAACTTCTCATTTGTAGTCATTATCTCACTCTCCTCCTTTTGCTGCACGCAGCCTGTGTTCATGGGGATCTTTGATGCCTTAGCATCCTGCATTCCGAAACGATCAGCCAATTTTTGAATATACGCTTTCTGACTCAAACCTATTTCTCTGTTTCTCCACTCGTATTCCGACTAAATGCTGAACATTTCCAAGTTCAGTAAGCTCGAATTTAGCTGCTAAACATCTGAAAATCTCGTCGTATTCCTGTTGGCTCTTACTGGCGACTAACAAATCGTCGACATACAACAAAATAAATGACGATTTTGCACCACGATGGCGCACATACAAACACGGATCAGCATCAGTCGGCTTGAATCCCATTTTATTCAAAACGCAATTAATCTTTCTGTTCCACATTCTCGCTGATTGTCGGAGGTCATAAATGCTTTTCTTCAATAAACAAACTGTGTTGCCCTTTGAAGCTGTTACACCCGGTGGAACTTTCATGAAAATCTGTTCGTCCAGCTCGCTGTTTAAGTACGCGGTCCTAACGTCGATATGTTTCACAAACATGTTCCGCCTAGTTGCGATTATTAGCAGCGTTCGAAACGTAACTTGCTTCGTGACAGGTGCAAAAACCTCGTCGAAATCTGAACCGTAGACTTGGGTAAACCCTTGCGCAACAAGACGGACTTTGTAACGGATTGCTATCCAATCTTCGTCGTACTTCCGTTTGAAAACCCAGCGACAACATACAGGTTTATTTCCAGGCGGTAATTCAGTTTCTTCCCAGGTTTGGTTCTGTTGCAGCGATTCTAATTCATCCGACATTGCTTGAATCCTATGTTTTTTTTTCTGGTCCGCTAATAGTTTCCTTGTAGGAACAAGGTTCACCAGATAATTCTTTCACAGGGCCATTGACTTGATAACGTAGCAAATTATCTGGTTGCATTTCACCGTTTACTTGCTCCTCCTGTTCATCATCCCCGCGAAAGAACGAACTTGCTTCAAATCTTTCGAAATCTTCTTCAAATGCATCTTCATATTCGCTCAGAATACTTCCATTGTCGTCCTCGTTAGTTGTTACGATAGGAGTCGATGTCAGTGGAAACTCAATTATCCGATCTGTTTCCTCCGGCACTTGATTCGTTGGACGGAAAATTTCCAACTTATTCTGTTTTACAAAACGCACCTCTCTGCTTATGACGACTTTATCCGTGTTCATATCAATCATGCGATACCCTTTATGTTGAGATGAGTACCCGATGAATGTCATGCGAACGGCTTTTGGTTCCAACTTCGTTCGTTTTTCCGATGGTATTAAAACAAACGCTTGCAAACCGAAAACATGAAGATGCTTTAAGTCCGGTTTTCTACCGAAAACGATCTCGAACGTAGTCTTATCCTTCACCTTTGTGACCAGTATGTTTTGCAAATAGTTAGCTGTATTAACTGCTTCTGCCCAGTATCGATAACTCATGCTAGCATCCAGAAGCATGCGCGACCTGTTTTTTCGTTCCGAAACACTAAACACAGAGAGCATTAATAAATACTATAATACGTTTGACGAAAACACATGGCACATTTCAAGGGTGTTTCAAAACGAAATTCCAATTTTTTTCGGTAGCTGGCACCATACTTGAACCAGAGGAGATATCAAGAAGATAATAGATAGATAGAAAACAGATAGATAATAGAAAATACATTGGGGGTTCCAAACCTCCAAATGAGAAAATACATAGCTTTACCCATTCGAATCAATACTTAGAATTATCTCCAATTGTTAGGTGACATAATATTATCATTATAAACGAAAATGACCGCACTTCTTTGAGTTTCTTATGTGCCCCTTTATATAGTTAACAAAGCGTTGTGTTCCACATCGAAAATAATGTCCAGTTTCAATAATAATCAATCATTTTCTTTGCTTTGTATGCCATTTCAGCTGCCTGGAAGGCTCCGATAAATCTAACGTCCGAATCGCACGAACGTGTGAAGCGTAGTTTAACGGAACCGCCACAACCGGCATCCGCGGCGAAGAAGGCTCGTACGCTTCCGCCGTTGGAACCGATTCCCGTTGAGATCGTCTGCCAGCGTCAGCCAGATGCCGACAGCATACCAAATATCATGTTTTCCCAGATCGACAATACGGAGGGGCTCACCAGGGCTGTTATGTAAGTGTAGTTCCACGTTCATTAATTTCACCGGCCCCGATGAATATTATTATCATCTTTTTTTTGCCTCTCTTTCTGTTTCGAGTAGGACTCTCGGTGGTCGTATAGCCAACGGACCTGCGGATGCCACGCATCTAGTAATGACACGAGTAGCCAGAACGGTCAAACTAATTACGGCCCTGACCAGCGTTCGATACTTGCTGTCGAGCAAATGGATTACCGAAAGTGCCAGTGCTGGATATTTCCTACCGGTCGAAAACTATCGGCTGGACGTGAAAGAATTGGACGAAACCTTCAAGTGTGAACTGTACAAAGTTCTCGAATCACCTAACCGGAATAAACTGTTCGAAGGGAAGATTTTCTTCATTACTCCTCAGGTGAAGCCATCCATTCGGGATGTAAAACAAATGATTGAACTGAGTGGGGGAGTGGTTGAGAAAACGGCACGTTCGGTCAAGAAGATCCGAGAAACGAACCTGGATAAACCGGGATGCTATGTGATTTTAAGTTGTCCGGAGGATCGAATCTTTATTCAACCCTTTATCCAGAAGAGCAAGCATGGTGCGTGCCAGATCTGCACGACCGAGTACGTGATGCAGTCGATTCTGCAGCAAAAGCTCTCGATTGAACCGCATATTATCAAATGGGAACTGGTGTCGTAGGATGTAAATAGTTTAGATCGCAAGCAATAGATTGTGTTTTTGAGAATTGTGTGAAATGCTATAGAATAGTAAACAACCCGTTACAAAAGTACTACCATTGATGGGGGGGCTTGTCCCAGAGCAGCAAGCTATATGAAGATTATTTAATCTGTAAAGTTACTACATCATGAAGATATATTTTCAAAGAAAAATATACGTGTTTAAGTCTGGATTAGTGTTCACACACAGTCATTTTAGGAACCCGATGGAAGATCAAGTAATAAAAAAAACCATTGCCGTTACGATTATTCTTAATGAAATGGAAGTAATACAGTAGAAATCACGAGTGCATTTTATTCCTCACATACGTATATTATTAACTATGAACCAGTATATACGAACATGAAAGATACCGCATAGCCAGGCAACGGTGAATATTAAATATACGAACACATTGAACTAGTACGATGACTTCATATATTGTTTTTATTTGAGAAAAGCCATATTTATTTATCTTAAGGTATCGAAACGAATCTCTTGAAACCAATTCCAGCACCATTCGCGCCGTAGTTGGGGTACGTTGTATGGGAAATAAGAAGAAAAGTATTGTTACAGAGAGCTCTGGGTCGCATATTATCCTATCGTTGAAGATTTCTTTTGATGTTCCCAAATTTGATCAGTGTCTAACGAGAAAAACAGATTAGAAAAAAGATTCACGATAACTTTTTCGCAGATTTAATTTCATAGTTGTGTTCGGAAGTGTTTTTTTCTGTTTTCTTCGTTAGATACTGATCAAAATTAAAAAATAAATAAAATGATTTTAAATAATGCAAATCTTTGAAGTGCTTAGTGATCCTCATTGAGAATTCTAGACTACGTAGCACCCCGGTGAACGACCACATTTAGGTTGAAGTCGGATTATGGCCCTTATTCTGCGAGTCGAGTGAGGTGAGATAAGTCGAGTCACCCGAGTCACGCGATTCTGACAGTCGAATGAAGTGACAAAAGTCACCAGGGTGAATTTCAATGAACACTCACCGTATTCTTGCAGTCGAATCTGGGTGACAAGAGTCACTACGCAGTGAGTTTCAAAGTCGGTACCGGTAAAGCAAGTGACAGGAGGAATATTAACCGAAAAATCTTAGATAATTTCAAATCTTTGACTTTTTTAACATGGTTTGATGTTGTTATTAAACAACAAAATTAATTGTACCAATTAGGTTGTTACATTTTAGATTTCCTATGAACAATTCAATTCTCATACATTAGGATAAATGTATACTTCCAGAGAATTAGAAGAGAGATTGAGCTGTAAAATTATTATATACAACTTTATGAGCACGATGGACTAGGCTCATAACACTTTGGGATGAAAGGACTAATACTCACGAAATGCGCGAAAGCACAGATTATTGTAAAAAAACTGTTTTAACCCACATAATGTGGTGTAATGATGCTTTTCTCATATAACTCATGTTTTCATAAATGTTACTAAGGAAAAAAACGCTTTGAATTTTGAACAAGGAAAGTTGTTTAAGCATATAGCACAACCTATATAATTTATAAAAAGCTTTAAGGCAAGTTTACAGAAGTTTGTCTTTTTTTGCATTTTGCTCTACATGGCGGAATACATTTTAAACACACTTGCTCTGTTGTTCTAGAACCCGAAGTGACATAAAAAAAAGTCAACGGCAGACCATAAAACTTTTTATTAAGGTCTAAATTTGCAAAAATGTACAAAATATTCCATGCTGAATATTAATCATTATATATTTATTTTTCATCCAGACTGTTGATTTAGTCTCATGCACTATTTCGATTAAACTCAACTAAAAGTTATTTAGCAGGAATTTGATTTTGTAGAAGTATCAGGAGTGCAGGAGTTGATTTCTCTCGAGTAGCTAGCAGACAAAGTGCTAGTTTGTTTGCAGTATTTTCTGAGATCGCCAAATGTTGGGATGGGGTCCACTAGGAGATTGATAGTACCTATTAGCTCTCTCCGGACTGTACCAGCCTAGATGCCGTGTGGAATCCGGCGGAAAAAATGAACCAAGAATAGATCCACTGGGTTCCTGCTTCCATGTCGTAAAAGGCGACAATTGCAGGAGTTTCTTTTTCCTTTCAGTTATCAGATATTTTCAATGTTTTACTTCTGATTGCTCTATTTTACTAAATCATCTCTTCATTCAACCTATCAATTTCCGTCTAGCTTCGGAGAAAAGTTTTATTAGGAATGATTTCTTCTTCCATGTTATTGATTGTCTTTCAGGATTATAAAATGAATGATAAAAATCAACCATTGCGCAAATCCGTTTCTATTACAAAGTAAATAACAGAGATAACATATATCGGTATATTGAATACATAGTAAAAAACACTTGATATTAATATTTCAAACAGTAAATTAATATTTTTCTCGGTAGTCGGCTGCCCAGATCAACTAATATAACCAATTAATAATTTTAATAAATAATCAAAATAATAAAGCGGAAATAATAAAGAATCAAGACGCGTGTGAAATCTGTCGACCTTTGTTTGGTGATTTAAAATGATTTTAAAGGGTGATTTTTTAAGAGCTTGAGAACTTTTTTGAACAATAAAACGCATAAAATTTGCAAAATCTCATCGGTTCTTTATTTTAAACGTTAGATTGGTACATGACATTTACTTTTTGAAGATAATTTCATTTAAATGTTGACCGCGGCTGCGTCTTAGGTGGTCCATTCGGAAAGTCCAATTTTGGGCAACTTTTTCGAGCATTTCGGCCGGAATAGCCCGAATTTCTTCGGAAATGTTGTCTTCCAAAGCTGGAATAGTTACTGGCTTATTTCTGTAGACTTTAGACTTGACGTAGCCCCACAAAAAATAGTCTAAAGGCGTCAAATCGCATGATCTTGGTGGCCAACTTACCGGTCCATTTCTTGAGATGAATTGTTCTCCGAAGTTTTCCCTCAAAATGGCCATAGAATCGCGAGCTGTGTGGCATGTAGCGCCATCTTGTTGAAACCACATGTCAACCAAGTTCAGTTCTTCCATTTTTGGCAACAAAAAGTTTGTTAGCATCGAACGATAGCGATCGCCATTCACTGTAACGTTGCGTCCAACAGCATCTTTGAAAAAATACGGTCCAATGATTCCACCAGCGTACAAACCACACCAAACAGTGCATTTTTCGGGATGCATGGGCAGTTCTTGAACGGCTTCTGGTTGCTCTTCACTCCAAATGCGGCAATTTTGCTTATTTACGTAGCCATTCAACCAGAAATGAGCCTCATCGCTGAACAAAATTTGTCGATAAAAAAGCGGATTTTCCGAATGGACCACCTAAGACGCAGCCGCGGTCAACATTTAAATGAAATTATCTTCAAAAAGTAAATGTCATGTACCAATCTAACGTTTAAAATAAAGAACCGATGAGATTTTGCAAATTTTATGCGTTTTATTGTTTAAAAAAGTTCTCAAGCTCTTAAAAAATCACCCTGTATAATATTTAAGTGTAACTAAGAATTCTTACCCAGTATTAATTTGACACGAATTAAATAAATGATATGCAACAGTTTATGTGGCCCAAAGTCATTCGAAACTCTCAGAAACATTTGACCGTTAAAAGCCAATCATCAGTCAGTCGAAAACTGAATATTCAATCTTCAGCATAGTGGCTTGGTATGAATTATTTTGTGAGAGGAAGGATGTTCAGATAACGAGATAGAAAATTATACTCAGGGCATCTGTGCCTCATGAAGACTCTAATACCAGCACACTGTACCATAATCAAACCAACACTTTAATTGGACTCGTCCTTGCCTAAACCACAGCCATTATTAACTACTCGATATTGTTGAGAGATTAGCTGGGAAGAATACAATTAGGAATCCTGTACGATCCTTTCAACTTGAACAAGAATGTTACAACGGGTCTTTGTCCACCGGTAAGCATTTTATTCGAATGAGTGACAGTGGTCTGGACTGCAATGTAGGTAAACTTAATACCTAATTTAAATCAAATAAACAAATTATACAGTTGATATATCGCTCCTCAGAAGCGTACTTTGCAAATAAGACCGATCGTTGCAAACGATTCAGAAATATATTAAGGCCAGTAACTTGTAGCGATTTCCAGGATTATCGACATTAATTATTCATACCAACTAACGGCAATTCATACTAACTAACGGCAACGGAACTCGTGATTCGAAAAAAATAAACCGGAATCCGAAAACAAATTCAACACTAAAAATTTATATCGAGAAAATTTGAACCTCACAACCGGCAACATTTCCAAAATTAACCTCACAACCGGCAACATTTCCCACTCGTTTTGACGTTTGGGAAATGAATCGTTCGTCACTTGAGGTTCACCATCTCACTCACCATAGAATGAACCTGTCACGTCACCCGAGTCGACTCCTAGAATAGGGTGACTACAGTCATGTGACAGTGAGGTGAGATTTGTCGAGTCACGTCACTCGACTCGCAGAATAAGGGCCTATGTTTATGAATTCGATCACTTTCAGATAGTAAAACTAAAAACAATGTTTCAATAAAATGTATATTATTATGCTTAATGTTACAAAAATCGAATTTAAGATGATCAACCTCAATTCACTAGACTGCCTCCCGAGTCGTCGTGTTGACGGAGTAGTGTGTCGTCTTCTGGAACATCGGTTTCGATTCGTATTCATTGTAGGTTACAACCTGTGTAACGTATTTGTATGTGGTGGTGTTTTTCATGGGACTGATTTCATGTTCGGTTCGTTCTACGGTATGGTGCTGTTCCCGGTGGTCGATCAGTTTAACGTCGTCCGAAGATTCCACTGGCGACGGAACCGGAGGCGGTAGCGTTGGCTGTTGACTTGGCCGAGTTATACCGTTCTTACTTTCGTGGTGGTTTGCATGTGCATCGGCTCGCAGATAATGTCTTAGGTTCACTTCCGTAACAAAGTTTCCCTTCTCCGAGGGTCCCTGGCATAGTAGGCGTCCGTTCAGGGTCAGCTTGGTTAGCCGAGGAAGTGGATCCTGAATCGGAAGGTTAACTCGATAACTGACGCCGTATCCCTTGGAGATTTGATTGATCAACTGGTGATTGTCGCCGATCGTTTGAATGAATCCAATGTATTTCTAGACGAAATAAAAACAAAAACTTTATTAACTAAAAAGTGTTACATTCAAAATTAATTAATTTAAAATAAATATAATCTACACACCTATCTTTTTGTGTGTGCATATTAGAGATGGGCAAAACAGTTCTTTTCAAAGAACCGTTCAGTGATGCAGTGTTCTATAAAAAGAACTAACAGTTCGGCTGGAAAGTTCGTATCGTTTAATAGAAACACACATTTTTTTTGCCAAAATTCGTTTTTATTATTCAACATAATTGCCATCAGAGGCGATACAGTGATTATAGCGATCTTCCAACTTTTCGATACCATTTTTGTAGTACGATTTGTCCTTTGCCTCAAAATAGGCCTCAGTTTCAGCGATTACCTCTTCATTGCTTCTAAATTTTTTTACCAGCGAGCATTCTCGCGGAGTCTGAGAACAGGAAAAAGTCACTGGGGGCCAAATCTGGAGAATACGGTGGATGAGGGAGCAATTCGAAGCCCAATTCTTTCAATTTCAGCATGGTTTTCATCGACTTGTGACACGGTGCATTGTCTTGATGAAACAAAACTTTTTTCTTCTTCAAATGAGGCCGTTTTTTTAAATTTCGTCCTTCAAACGCTCTAATAACGCTATATAATAGTCACTGTTGATGGTTTTTCCCTTTTCAAGGTAGTCGATGAAAATTATACCATGCGAATCCCAAAATACAGACGCCATAACCTTACCGGCCGATTGTTGAGTCTTTCCACGCTTTGGGTTCGGTTCATCGCGTGCAGTCCACTCAGCTGACTGTCGATTGGACTCCGGAGTGAAGTGATGGAGCCATGTTTCGTTCATTGTTATATATCGACGAAAAAAATCGGTTTTATTTCGATATAACAGCTCCAAACACTGCTCAGAATCATTAATTCGTTGTTGTTTTTGATCGATTGTGAGCTCACGCGGCACCCATTTTGCACAAAGCTTTCTCATATCCAAATATTCGTGAATAATATGTCCAACACGTTCCTTTGATATCTTTAGGGTGTCAGCTATCTCGATCAACTTCACTTTACGATCATTGAAAATCATTTTGTGGATTTTTTTCACGTTTTCATCGGTAACAGCCTCTTTTGGACGTCCACTGCATTCATCGTCTTCGGTGCTCATATGACCAGTACGAAATTTTGCAAACCACTTACGAATTGTTGTTTTGCCCGCTGCAGAGTCTGGATAACACTCATCAAGCCATTTTTTGGTATCGGCGGCACTTTTTTTCATCAAAAAGTAGTGTTTCATCAACACACGAAATTCCTTTTTTTTTCCATTTTTTTCACAATAACAAAAGTAGCTTCACTCAAAATGCAATATCTCACAAACTGATAATCAGACAGCTGTCAAATTTATTCACGTATCTTTTGAAGGTTGGTACTAACTGAAAATGGTATGGATTTAATTCTAGTGGCTCCCTCTTATAGAAACGATACGAACTTTTCAGCCGATCTGTTAGTTCTCCAGAGCCGTTCGTTCATTCTTTTCACAGCTGGTTTGTTTGTTGAGGAAAGAAAGGTCCCTCAAATTAGAACTGAGGTTTCGTGATGAAGCTTCCTTATTAGAGAACTACCGTTCTCGAAAAAGGTTGAGCGAGCAAAAAAAGGTTCTGCAACTTTAAACTGAAGAACTACCATTCTCGAAACAAGAACTATTGCTCATTCATTCTTTAAAAAGAACTAGTTCTTTTGAACCGTTCGCGAACGAATTGCCCATCTCTAGTGCATATGTTCTGAAAATGAATGCATACGTTCTGAAAATGAATCAAAAACGCCCATCACATTTTCTCGTTTTTGTATACCAAAGTTTATTTGATGTCAATAAACGCTACTGTATAAAACATCAAAAATGGCGGCCATGATATTTTCCTTAATGGAAATTACACACTAAGATTCAATTCCGTTGTTCGGTAATTTTTTTGACGAAAACTATCGGTAATCAATTACCGATATTTCGGTATATGAACGTACTTTTACAAAAATTTTGCAAATTTTTACCGGACGATCACTTTTCATTACAGAGTTCTGTAAATAGATATACAATTCATACGGTATATCTGAATAGTCGCCGAGTACGGTAAAACCCATATCGTCCGTATAGTAAAATAATCTTCCAATCATCGAACTTCTGTAAATACTGATTGTCTTGAAAACTAACTGTCAAACAGTTGATCAAGTTTTCAGTAAGCGTCTTTTTATTAATTAAATCAAAATCTTGTAGAGTTCATCGAATGTATTGAGGTACAGGTGCTAAAGTTTTTAAAACATTAGAACCACTAAAATTTTTTTTCCTTGTAGGCAGAAAATAATTTTGTATCACTTATCCACTTGTTGCCTACAAAAATCGTTCAAGGTGCTCATAATTCCGGTCAGCCGGAACATTTGACCCTTTTTTTCGTGGAATAAAACCATAGCAGGTTGGAATTTTCTTCATTCGTTTTTGTGAATATGTGTAGTTTTCTAAAATCCGAAAATAAAAGAATTTTAACCAAAGGAAAACAAAAAAACAAAAATTACCCAACAATCAGTTAGATCCATTTGGTTTACAGTTTACGGTAGTTGTTTGACAGTTCAGCAATTACCGAACGATCGGTAATCAATTCTATTACCGAACGTTCAGCTGTTGAAAATTCGGTAAAAAATGTGTACACGTAACCTAAGAGGTAATATATCAAATAACACACAACAAATGTGTTATAAGGAGTGTATTAAAAATAAGCTATCCACATACATTTGTGTTCTACGCATGTATTTGTGATGGTTGTTAATGCTCAGTTCACAGCATGCTGTGCGTTTGGCTGTCAGCTTTCGTTTGTTTACTTGTTTATGCGGTTAAAATTCTGCGTTTTCAAAATGTCGCGTATTGAAAAGGAAGTGAAAATTAAGGTTCTGGACACATGGCTAAGTGAGAAGGGTACTACTATGCGAAAATTGTCGAAGCGGTTTGGAATTCATCATGCCAGTGTTAAAACCATCATTAATAAATTTGGGAAACACTTTTCTTTGGATGAGCACCCAGGAAGAGGCAGAAAACCCGGTTCTTCCAACCCGAAACTGGACCAGAAAGTGGTATTTCTAATCATGAAGAACAATCAATGCCAATATGTTATTTGGCCAAAAAAGCAGGAACGAGTATCGCAATGATCCAACGTATCGAGAGGCGAAATCACCTGAAGACCTACAAGAAGCAGAAAATCTCGAAACAAAGTGTAGAACAGAAGAAGCGAGCAGCAACAAGGGCCCGGAAATTGTATTCGTGTCTTTTGCGTTTTGATGGACGATGAGACTTATGTAGAGGAGAACTCAAAAACCCTTCCAGGTCCACAATACTTTACTGCCGTCGTTGGGGAGGATGTGAGCGATGCGGATAGGTCGATTCAAGTGGAAAATTTCGGTCGAAAGGTACTGGTATGGGAAATAATATGTTCCTGTGGTTTGAAGTCAACCATTTTTTACACTATCGGAACTATAAATGCAGCAATCTATCGATCTGAGTGTCTCCAGAAGAGATTGCTGCCTTTATATAAGGAGCATAGTACACCTCCACTGTTTTGGCCGGATTTAGCGTCGGCTCACTATGCCAAAACCACTCTCAATTGACTTGCGGAAAAGGGTATAAATTTCGTTGAGAAAAATATCAATCCACCAAATTGCCCTCAGCTTCGACCCATCGAACGTTACTGGGCAACCGTAAAAAGGGGCTTCAAGAAGACTGGTAAGCCAGCAGGAGATCAAAAAAATTTGGGCCCTAGCATCCAAAAAATGCTATGCAACACACGAGGCACTTATTATAGTTGTCCTAAAACTTGTAGTGATTACAGAATCGCAATTACAAAATTCTTATAAATTATAATCAGAACCATAAGGCATTCAAATTGTTACTTAGGCTTGGAAGATTTATCCGTGGCTATCAAGTGGTGTAAAATCAACTCCTTTTCCGAAAAAAGCGATAAAATGTCAAATACACTTCGAGAGTACACATTTAAAACTGATTCTCGAGCTCGCCATAATAAGCAACACATTTTTTCACTGATTGTTCCGTTTTCTAAAAGCTCTTTTCCTAGTTTCGATAAAATCGTTTTCTGATATGTCGATAATGAGCATTTTATAGGCGAATTTTTAATAATTCGCTGAGTTTGTCCAAAATCAGCGAATGTGTTAGTTGAGATTTCGAAAAGTCAGATAGCTTTCACTGAAATTCGATGAGACACTTGTCGGTTTTTGCATCGCACCACGACGCCATTTCTAGTGGAAAGGGAAAAATATACAAATTGTGTGTTCTTTTACAGGTCTTTGCAAACTAGAAACAAATGTTTTCAGTCGTACTATTTTTGAGTTTAAGTTTATATAAGTTTCCTTCATTAACCCTAACTTTTTTGTTAACTATTTTATACAATAGTAACGCTCAATCCTTTAAATGCTCAATTACTGATGGATTTCGGCAATAACTGACTTTAACGAACTTTATAGGATTGCCGAGATTCTCAGTAAATATATATTTTGCCGAGACGATTGCTGAGCACACGGCTGTGCAAATCTCGACATTTTGTTCGTCGAGATACAGCAATAAAATTTAAGTGTGTAGCCAAACCAAACACAAAATAATCTTTTCACTACTTCCCTTCACAAAAAGGACAATGATTTACTGCGACTATTAAACTAAAAGGCTATCCGCATTAGGCCGATCCGACCGATCCGAGCTCTCCGGCGTTTACTTTTTCTCTGATTCGGCTATGGCTGAGCTGCACATGCAGCTGGGTGCATGTGCAGCTCAGCCATAGCCGAAGCAGAGAAAAAGTAAACGCCGGAGAGCTCGGATCGGTCGGATCGGCCTAATGCGGATAGCCGTTAATTCTGAATATTGTCAGTTTGGCTTAAGGGGTTACACCACTGTATAAAAAAAAGAGAATGACTTTTTTGGGAAATTATTTTGTTATCCAAAAAAATGGAGTAATCCGAATTTTGTATAAAGGACTTTTTAATATGTATATTTAAGTACGAAAAAATGATCAGTTTTAAAAATTGAAAAACAAAATGGCGGCTTGGCGGCATTTCCGAGAAAGTGCTGCATTTTGACGGCAGGAAACATAAGTCAAGTAAATCTTGACCAATCGATTCAAAAATTTTACAGAATATTCCCGATAGTTATCTCCACAGCGGTACGTAGGGGTTTTTTCAATTAATTGATTTTCTGTAAAATGGCAGCCCTTTGAAAATAAAACCGCTTTTTTTCATCACAAAACTGTTCATAAAAATATATTCACTATTTTTAAAAACCCCTACGTACCTCTGTGAAGATAACTATCGAGAAAATTCTGTAAATTTTTTGAATCGATTGGTCAAGATTTACTTGACTTATGTTTTCGGCCGTAAAAATGCAGCACTTTCGCGGAAATGCCGCCAAGTCGCCATTTTGTTTTTCAATTTTTAAAACAGATCATTTTTTTGTACTTAAATATACATATTAAAAAGTGCTTTATACAAAATTCGGATTACTCCATTTTTTGGATCTCAAAATAATTCTCCAAAAATGTCCTTTTCTTTTTTTTCTACAGTGGTGTAAGTTCATAAACAGGGTCTTTTTTTAAAAAAATAAAAAATAAAAAACTGCTGTGCCAAAGATGAATCCGATGTGGCAACTTTAACTATCATCATTGTCCTAACCAAACCTAAGCACCTAGAAAAGACACGTCGGTTAGAAGTAAACATCGATCGCAGAGTGAAAAGAATTCTCGTTTTCATCGTATTAACAAATCCTTAACATGTTTGTATCCATATCAACGAAGTGCAATTGTTTATCATGGAAATAACGGTTTTCACAGTTACGCTAACTTTGATTTTCAGTGGTACCAGTTTTTTCAGAATAAACTATCACGTTGGTAGTGAGGAATTTATAAAATATATTTTATTATTTCCACTATCCAATCATTAGAGGCTATTCACCACAATTCTATCAAACAGAACTTTTTCACCCATTTTTTTAGTTCGTTTAACCAGTTGACGAAAAACGCTATGACAAGTAAAATATTTCTTCAGGAGATTTTTATGATCTCCTCTACTCCCAATGCATGTATTTTGTGCTCTAACGAAATAGTGTCGAGGGAAGTAATAATAATAAACATTTCTAAGTCTAACGAGGTTTCAAAACAACTGATTTGTGAGCTGATTTTCTTCCGTATTCACACATAACTAGGTGCTCGCGTTGCGTAGAGTCGAGTATTTCCGGATTTTTTTTTTACAGGAGACTCGTTTTTCAATCACAGTTGGTAAGAAACTAGGTTTAATTTGTGTTAGTTTATTGAAAGTGAAAAACCTTCTGTCAGGGCCACTTGTCCTGGTTTATTAATTCCGAATAATTCAATATAAATCAGTGTACAGTCTGGGAGAAGACATAATCATTTTTAAACTTGCTAGATTAAGTAAACCACTTACCGACGGTAGCTGGGCTGCTATTGAGAACGATATTTCCACCTCGGCAATATTCGAGACCGGTTGTCTCTCCAAGTTGACGAATCCATAATACTCGGATCGGTTGGTGTCGTGCTTGTAGGAAAACAATGCAGGACAAGGTGACACAGCTGGGTAATTCGACGGGACACAGCTGGTAAAACCCCACAACAACAGCATCAGTGGAAGTCCTAAGTAGTAGCTTGAGCAGTACGTCACACGCGACATCGTTATAGACTTTGAACACTGATCTGGTCTGGTTTTTAGAATCCCTTCACTATCAGCTAATTTCAGTAACGTCTTTCTCTGAGCGGTGTCAGTCAGGAACTAAGATTCAGTTATGCTCGTTACTACCAAGAAATAGGCAAAGATCCTGCCTCGAGAGAAGATGCAATCTAGAGAGAATATGAAGAATAACCGGCGCGAGTAAAAAAAGAAGGCGTCCAAAACGTGGACACTGAATAAATGCCAATGCTAATCATATTTGATATTGAATGGTCTTGTTCGCGCGAATCAATTGGCTCTGACTGGTGCGAGGGGGGAGGGAATCGTTGACAAATCCAGTAGTGCCCGTGGCGTTTGATAGCCAGCCTATTGGCGTTGGGTGATCGTGTTACCACCTGTAGAATATTAAGTGGCACTGAGCGCTGCTGTTGAGGAGACAAATGGGCACTTCTGGTAGCGATAAAGCACCAGCTAAGGGTATCTCCCAATCGCAAAGGACACCTGATATCTCCCCTGTTGGACTGGATGACTTCGGTGGCAGCGTGGTAGATTGTCTCCAAAACGAAATCACACGAGAAAGATATCAGACGAACGGACGAGAGATATTTTATTGTTTGTTCTGTGACTCACTCGCGTAGAAACAGCGGGGTAGCGGGGCTTGTTTATTAGGTGGCGCCAGAAGGCTCTTGCGGTCATTAAGTGGCGTGTGCCTGATGAGAAAATTGATATAGGCTATTTCGATTAATTTTGATTTTACGAGATTTCTGTGTGAACCTGAGCTTGGACTTTGACGATTAATAGATGAATGAAGTGGGAGAAAGAATCGCATCCCGATAGACATCAAATCGTACCATTAGGGAGGTGATTTTACGTTTCTCGCACTAGGTATCTAACGAAGATCATCAATATTGTTGTTACTAACATGAGATTACAATCGACTCTGGCAGTATTTAAAAGTTTAAATGACATTTCGATTATATCTAAACAAACTGTCGGTTAATTCGGTGATCGATTGGCTTCAGTTCGTCAATCACATATCAGGGATCTCTTCAACTAAACCATCATTTGCCATAAATATCAGGAACAGATTACTGAAACACTGCTAAGTGGCTTCTTATGCCACATACTCAGAGTGCCACATTTTAATACAAGATCATCTGGCGCCAGTTATATTCGCCCCATCAGTAATACGATACTACTCGCATGGTTTCATTACCAACATCAATTTTATTGTCATTTATTTTGCTTCGATCGCCCGTTTCGAGGAAAATGACTCCGTGCTCCTTGAGACGTTATCTTCGGGGAGCTAGCATCCGTGTCTACAAAATTTATAATGGCGCCTGTTTCATTGCCGTATGTCCGGGTTGGATAAAATTAGAATCTTGAATTCTTCTACAAAGATTTTTTTTCTGGGAAATGGAGTTTATGATACTTCTTGTTAAGTCTTCTTCATTTAGAAATCGAATAATATAATTTAGTCGGATTACATCTCGACGAAAAAATTGCTAAGATTTGCACAGCCGAATCAATTATGGACGAAATTGTCCACAAAAATCCTGTTCTAGTCCATCTAGTGGTGTAATGATGCCTTTCTCATGTAACTCATGTTTTCATAAAAAAATCATAAAAGATTATTCAAAAAACTTTTATATGAATCTTGAGGGGTAACAAAAAAAGTTTGTTTAAGCATACACTAGCGTGACTCTTTCAATTTATGAAAAATTTTGCGCCAAGTTTATACACTGAAAGAAATCCGTTAATGCTGTCATTATTAGAAAATCATGAAACTAATCATTTTAACTTCTCATGAAACCATGAGCAATTAGTCTTCATGGTCCGAAAATGCGTTACTTGAGGAATGTATTTCTTCCAAAGCTTGTAACTCAGATTTTCTACCCACACGGAACCACCCGCGATCCCATTTCAACCAGAATATTAGTTGATTTTCTGAATTCGATTGGTTAAAATTTGGTACAACTAATCGATTGTTGTTTTAACTAAACTGTCATTTTTGTTTTTCGATTAGCAGAAACGATGGTTGAAACAACTAATTTAACTGTTTGAAAAAAAAATGCTGTCAATTAGTGAGGACACATACCTTTCAATTTCAACAAATATTTTAGTTGAAAGAACTGGTGTTGTTATTGAAACAAAATTCTGTTAGTGGAAAAATAAATCGGTTTTATTTGTTTTAGACATGAGTATTGAAAGTGAAAAAAAATGAGTATTGAAAGATGATGCCTTCAAACGGTTGAACTAAAGTTATGCACTGCTAATTTTAGTCAATTTATATGAGCTTGGGTGCATCAATCGTGGGAATTGGAATTTTGCGACGGCAATTCAAACGCGCCATTCAATCGCAGCGCCTCTGTGTGTTTGAAACCCTTCGCTCCTGTTACTTTTATAAATTAAATTCATGTCAAAAAGCGTTTTATTGCTAATGCATGAACATCATCATCGGTATCAAACAGCTGGAAGTAAAACAGTCTGCAGGAAGTAAATCAACGATAGAATTTGAAGCATAAAATTTTTGCGCACACCTGAAAGATTACGAGATGATCATTCATTAACATTTTCTAATTTGTCACCAAATCTTTTTCATCTTAAACAAGGTTAACTTTATCACAACACCGCTGTTAGATAAACACTTGTTATCATAAATTTCTCAAATCGAATGAACACAATTTCACAAAACGCTTTAACCATCGATGTTGTTTTCATTGACATTTTGAAGCGACGCGAACAGATTTCAACTAGAAAAGTTGTTGATTTTGCATTGCGATTATTGTTTTGGTTTCAACTGTCTCCAGTATTTGACAGCATTCAAAACAACATATTTTTCAACTACTTGAATATATGCAAATCAAAAACCATTTTGGTTGAATCAAAAAGAAATTAGTTAAATCAACTATCGCAAAAATCAAAAACTGCGATATCGCAATTTTATGATCGAAGGGTTCTCCGTGCAGATATTACTTTGAATCCTCTATGTAAAGTGATTTGATGGATTGCTTAGTTGCAAAAATCAGGCATTGGAAGACAAGAAACAACTGAAAATATTTACTTGATCCTGAGGCATATTCATTTTCCAATTGTGTTATTTTACCCAACGGCTATCAGAGAATTTACAACAAGGGTGCAAAAATTTGACATATTTTTAAACTGTCGCCAAGCATAAGACAGTCACTACCAACGATACGCGCAGCTGCTACATTCAACAGTAACCAACACGCAATGACACGAGAGCTTGGCAGATTGTGCAGTTAATTCTCACTCGTGTGCCATCAATACATCTAAAACTCCCGTGTGAGTGTGCTCCCCATCCTTTGTTTTGTTATCGCAGTGCTCTTCTGTGAGTGACGATGAAACACCGAGCACTCCTATCGTGCATATTCCACCGCTCATTCTTTCGTTGGCCAACTCGTCGGCGTGCACACTCTTACTTACGCTGTTCCTCATAAATACTCGCACTCTTGCTTCCACTCACAATTTTGCTCCCACTCGTACTCTTATGCCATTTTTTTCGCTCTCGCTCGAGCATGTGCTGCATGCACTGGGTTCTCGCTCTATTAGCAACACTGGTTGCAGTATTCATTTTCAG
Organism: Malaya genurostris; assembly: GCF_030247185.1. Classification (NCBI taxonomy): domain Eukaryota; kingdom Metazoa; phylum Arthropoda; class Insecta; order Diptera; family Culicidae; genus Malaya; species Malaya genurostris. Next base: position 44,162,034 of record NC_080571.1, read on the forward strand.
TTACGGTTTTCGAGAATGTCATGAGCTCAAAATATCATGACATTTTCATAACTGGACTGTCATATCCGCTGTGACCGTTCTGTGGCGTTGAATTAAGTGCGAGCAACGGTGTTTCCATTACCGGTTAGCATTAGCAGCGTTAAGTAATTGTCATGCGAAATTCAATCACAAAGCTTGTTCATGCAGATAATTCAAAAAAATGTCAACTATTTACTTAAATTTCATACACGAAGTAGCAGGAGCGCAACATTTGTCTTTCTGGTATGACGCAAAGACAAGAAATATTACCGCAGAGGCTGCGCTCCTGTTACTTCTACAGCTCTAGTTTATGCTAAACGGCGTTAATTTGTTTGATCGAAAAAGTGCATTGGAGTAAATCAACCAGCAGGAAATTAAACCAATATCACACGAACTACCAAAACAAACCCACCTTCGGAATCGTGGAAGTCATAGCAATTATTTACTCTGCATTTCTTACTAAACCGCTTCCTTCCAACGTGAGTGCAGAAAAACAAAACACGAAAAGGATACAGAAAAAAACCGTCTGCATTGGGGCGCAAGACTTTTATGTGCTTGTCCCCCTACACCTTATTATAACGTCCCCCTACACCTTTAAAACGAATTTCAAAGTAGAGACTTGTTGGCGACTGTCTCTCGAAAGTTGTTGAATTTGGAAGGAGCTACTGCTTATTGTGGCTAGCCTTTCTCAGATTATATAGAATAGAACAGCTACTGATGAGAGCATACGGCGACATTCACGAGAGAAAATGTCATGAGACCTATGACAATTTTCAACGTTACAGTCACGACGAAGTACGAAGTAAGTGTCTCCTGTTTCGTGTCATTCTCCAGTACCGTTTGCAACCCTGATTGACAACATAAAGATAATGAACCGAAAATTGACATCATAAGATAAAAATCACCAGCTACCGATAACATCGTGGGTGTGGGTTTGTGAGGCCAACAAAACGGGCATAGTTGACAGATTAATTTAAATCAAAATTACAATTCATTTTTCGGTGTAGTAAAACATTGTAACTAAAATAATTTCTCACGAATTTTCAAACTACTTACACTTGAAAGACTCACTGTTCACCATTTTCAAAATCGAATTTTTCACATCAGTGTATTTTGACATCAACTAACTAAACTTGTTTAGTTGAAGAATTATACGGCTAGTTGAAAGCATTTTGCCCAATTGTTCAGTGTCATGTTTAAAAACACTTATCAGCCTGTAATTTCGAAACCGGGAATCATATCCGGATGAAATTAAAATGGGTTCTACGGGATTTCTTAGGATTTTCAACCTAAGCATGTGAAATTTGGTTGAGTGGTCTTTGATAAAATCGAGTACCCTTTTATTATTGTTTTTTGCACATTTTACTCCGTTATTCCAGAACCGGAAGTTGGATCAGGATGAAATTACCGATACCAGGCTATGGTACTATAGCGCCTTTTATTTGAATCTGAGTTGAAGGAAATCGGTTAAGCGGTTTCTGGGGAAATCGAGAGCACTTTTTGCCTTTCTCTATAGAAAGGTAATGAAATAGCTGGAGAAACCGACTTTCGAACGGAACCTAAAAGACCCACAGTGGTATATACCATTCGACTCAGCTCGACGAGGTTGGAAAATTTCTGTGTGTAATATGTTCTTACTTTTCTCGAAGATGACTGAACCGATTTCAACAAACTTAGGTTTGTTTGAATGCTACTATTGGATCATTGATCATTCAAGAATCAAATAGCTGTCATTTATGGTTCCGGAGATATAATGGTATAAGTGACGTAAACGTCAAAACTCGTTACTGCTCAATTTTCTCGGATATGAATAAACCGATATCAAGTATTTTAGGCTCGTTTGAGACTAAAATTGAGATGTGTGTGTGTGTATGTATGTATGTAACAAAAATATGCACTCACGAAGATGGCTGAACCGATTTTCACAAACTAAGATTCAACTAAAAGGTCTTATGGTCCCATAGCCTGCTATTGAATTTCATTTAGATCTGGTTTCCGGTTCCGGAGTTAAAGAGTAATAAGTGAAAATTAGATAAAAAGTGTGCATTCTATTTTCTCTGAAACAGTTCAACCGATTTTCACACACTAAGATTCAAATTAAAGGACTTATAGTTTCCTAAAAAAAATTAGAACATTTTATCCGGATCCGACTTCCGGTTCCGGAACTAAAGTGTGATAAGTGGATAGTTACCAATTTCATTATTATTTTTTTTGCGAACGATGGTCAAAAACAGGTATAAATCCCACTACACTACTGTCTGATAACTTCTTCTAGTTTGCAGAGCTTTTTAGTTTGTGGGTATAAAAGAATAATTCGGCATTACTGGTCCCCCCTTTTCCAGTTCCGGAAGCACCGAAAGTGGTGCAGCAAAACTTAAAAAATACAACTCACTTCGATTTCTCTGCGATGCTTGAACCGATTTTCACATAACTTTATTTGAATTAAAGTTTATATTATCTTTATAGCTACTGTGAAATTTCATCCGGATCCGACCTACGGTTCCGCAGTTACACGGCGATGAGTGTCAAAGTTATAGAAGGGCCACATGTATCACACCGAAAGAAGATAAAAACACTAAACAAACGATGCGTGCTTTGTTCTATTTCGTACACGCTATGAAGAAAACGAAACGATTTCGGATGTCTGCTGCTAGTGTGTAATATTGGTAAAAGACGGTGCTTCGGTTAATAAAAATTATAGCTATTTTATGATTTTATATTTGATAAAATATGAAATTTTCACATCCGGTAGTGCAGTAATACCGTGCCGGTGGTGTAGTGATGTCAATAATAATAATAATAATAATAATAATAATAATAATAATAATAATAATAATAATAATAATAATAATAATAATAATAATAATAATAATAATAATAATAATAATAATAATAATAATAATAATAATAATAATAATAATAATAATAATAATAATAATAATAATAATAAAGATAATAATCCTACTACTTGTTTTATGCTGCTGATTCAAGCTGTTCAAGCTGTTTAGCTTGAATTTGCAGAAGTAACTGAAACGAAGGTTCGTTTCGTTTGCTAGATTTCGTTTAATTGATTTAATCGAAATAGAGCATGAGAATAGTAAGTCTAGGTTTAACTAAGTACAAAACTGTTCCTATTGTTAGGTCATATTTGTTGCTGGCAAACAAACCAAGTTCGGCTATACCGGTCATCTGAATACGGTTTCGGAAGAATTGGAAATAGTGATTAAAAACTGCAAAAAGGATCTCACTCACTTTGCTTCAAGATGCCTAAACCGATTTTCACAAACTGATAGGTTCAAAGGAAAAGTCTTACAGTTTCATACGGAATTCCTAAATTTGTTGTGAATACTACTTCCAGTTCCGGAACTACAGGGTAAACAGGATTTGCAAAGTTTGTTAGATTAAGTCCGACCGTACTTTCCTATTTCTATTCAATAAACTGTTGTTTTTGCGAATTCCACAGTAATATTTTTGATGTTAGGAGTAATATGAGAAAGGCATCATTACACCACTAGGTGGATGAAAACAGGTTTTTTTTTTGTAAAATGGATTTTTTTCATACTAAATCCCATACAAACTTTAATCATTGGGCGCGAAAATATAGTTGAAATTGTAAAGAAACGACCGCATATGGTAAAGAAAAAATTTTGTTTCATCAAGATCACCGTGTCACAAGTCAATCAAAACAATGGCAAAACTATATGAATAAAACTTCGAATTGCTCCCACACCCACCGTATTCGCCAGATTTGGCTCCCAGCGACTACAGGCTGTTCGCAGATCTTTAAAAATGCTCGCCAATAAGAAATTTCGCACGAATGAAGAGGTTATCGCTGAAACAGAGGTATATTTTGAGGCAAAAGATAAATGATTGCGTTGCGATTGCGAGTGGAGATTACGTTGATGAATAAAGTTAATTTTGGGCCAAAAAAATTGTGTTCTCTTTGTTAGACCCGGGACTTTTCAGCCCACGTGTTAAACGAACCACTTTCTTAAGGTCGGTTTTGCTAATATGAGTCAAGTTATAATGTTATCTACTTTACATTTTTAAGTTGGGTTGCAGCATAATGAATTAGAATCACTTTTGGATGAAACTAGATGACCAGAGCAGATGTTCATCGATATTTGTTTACTATTATGTTTTTTTAGTAATCAGATCTGCATATCATAATACAATTCTATCAAAATTACACCTCTATTTGATACTAGCTAGAAATTTTTATCATTGAAATATTAAAAAATTAGCCGCAAGTAGGGTAAGGCGTTACTGGCACCCAACCGTAACTTTTGACAGAAAGCAGCTAGCGTCATTCCGACAAATGTCATGTGTGTGTAATAGCAGCACGTTCTTTTTGTGCCGAATACCAAAGCAAACAGACGCTTGTGCTGATTACTGCGCTCAAAACAAATTTTAATTGTAGAAAATCATCACAAAAGTTTTTTATGGCTTTTTTATAGTATCATAAATTGAAAAGCATCAGCAGTGGATTGAATATTTATGAGGTGAAATCGATCTATTTCATGATTTAATGCCGGATTCTATCAACATTTTCGCAACTAAAGTTTTTTATCCTCAATTTTCAAAATGTCTACCGATTTCGGTTACCGGCACTGAATTTTTTCGACAAATCGTAAAAAATTGTCGGTGATATGCAGAGATACCAAATCTGAAAAATTGTCTGTAAAATATCAAATTTCTTAGTGAACCTGCAAACTTTTTTTCGTCTGAAGACTTTTTACAGACTTTTGAAACTTCGATTGTTTGCAGACATTCGTCAGAATTTACAGAGTTTTGAAAATTAGCGCGAGCTTTTTGTTTTTTGATAGCTGAACTTATTGTATCAACTGGCATCTCTGGTGATATGCACGTGGACAACTTGACAGCTTCAATACATCCGTCGTATAAGTAAAAAATCAAGTTCTCTGGTTCTGTCAGCAATGGCGACTCCAAACAAAGTCAAGGAAAATGAACTTTAATGCACTTTTTAATGCCATTAAACGTTGCTTAGTGGATAAGAAGCCAATAAATTCGACTGCAGCAACGTATTTGATCCCGCGAGGCCGGTGGAAGACCGACCAAATCAACAACAAAGGCGCCACCATCCGAATCATCGACCAAGAGAGTCAAAGCGAAGTCATCGTCAGACAATGAAGACTTTTGTCCAAAACGCTTCTGATAAGAATAAATTCCGTTTTTTCTTTGAATAAATGCAGTCTTTATTTATATTTTTCATTTTTAGCTTAATTTCTTGGGGTGCCGGTAACCGAACACCTTTTTTGAAATGGTCAAAATTTATCACTTTACTAAATTGATAATAAAGTTTTTTCAATCGATTGAATCAACTTAGTTTCTTATTCAGTTGTTAGCGAGGGACTTTAGCGTTCCATTGATGTATGTATATTCGCATAATGTGCCCTTATCCAGAAGTTATAAACTTAAAATAAAAGGGTGCCGGTAACCGAACACTCTCCCCTATTGATTTCTATAATAACCCCAAACACGTTTGAAAGAGGATAATTTTCAATTTTTATCGTTCATCGTAGTCTCACAAATAATTATATTTTATTGCGAACTCTGTTTAAAAATATTTGAATTGATTTATTGAGGAAATTTGCAGCGATGATACATGTTTTCTCTTCATCATTTCACATTTGGAAAAAACATGCTATTTGGTCAATCGCTGACTAAAAAAGTCACTATGAAGAAAACAATGTTTTCAGTGACATTTCAAGACAGCAGGTTTTTTCTGTCTTTAAAATAAAACAAAATTGAAAATAAGCATATGCTTTGACAATTGTCTGCTCCTGAGCAGTGGACCCCCCAAAATCGATGAAAAGGTGTTAAGCAACATAATAAAATTTTAGCAGAATACAAGACTAAAACACAGTTGCTTTCACAGATATAACGATTACAAGAGAAGGTCACGAGATGGAATATAATGAACAGAGAAATTAAAAGCAGATCATGATAAAATAAGACACATTGAAAAATTTTAATGATTATTCATATCTTGTATATTAGCATTTTATTAGTTAACTGCAACAATTCATGTTCTATTGATAAACTAAATTATTTCATTATGTGCCAAACGTTGTATATTACTTTTGTAAATTTTCGTGCCAAACGTTGAATTGTTAGACAAATTGTTGCTGACCGGTATAAATTGCAAATTAAGTGTAATCTCGTTTGGTAGATACTACCATTATAGTAGAGCAAGTCCTGTCGTCTGTCGGAAGACTTCAAGCAAAAATGAAACCAATGTCTCACATGTCTGTACTGTACCCTAAACAGTCAAATGAGGCTTCTCGGGTTGGACACTTTGATTCAGTGCCTTAGCTGTAGACGAATTTCCGGGTGTGTAGGCATGATCTGCAGTATGTTTTTCACTAACTGGTGACACTCTTCAGCCAGAACCGGAACGGGGCAATGTCGATGAAAATCGCATACTTCGTAACGTCACATTTGAGAGTATTGCTGTCCACCTGTCCATTCGATAGTATCCCACGAAGATAGTACTGATTTCCTCGTTTTAGTACCAATCCGCTTCCGGCATCTCCAATGCATGGTGTTGAGCCGTGTCCGTCACCACAGAAAATTCTGGCTGTGCTTGGGTAAGCTCTCGACCAGTTCTCGCTGCACTGTTTCCCATCGACAACCGTCATTTTGATGTACGTTGCCACCGAAGTAGAGCCCGTTTCCGTAACACCCCAGCCAGCCATCACGCCATCTTCACCGACAATACTCGCTAAGTCGTTGTCACCTCGCCAGGCGCAGATGGGAATTATGTAGTTGGAGTACTCCAACGATTTCTTCAAACGTAACACCGCCACGTTGGAATCGCTCAAATCATCGTCCGCTACGTACTCTTCATGCGGAATCACCGATTCGATGTCGGCAAATTCTGCGTTATCGTCGAAGAAATTGTCAATGTTGTACATTCCGGGCATGGCAAGTATCCGCTCGGGACTGAGCAGTTCTCCCAAGTAGTAGACGCACTTGGCGGACGTGAGGAGATGCCTCCTGGTGATAATCGTACTGCCACAAAAGTATTTAGGATCTCGTCGGTCTGTACGGTCAAATAAAGGTACGATCCAGGGAAACTGTCCCTTCTCCGTCAATTCACCATTGAATGAAAGTTTGTTCAGGAAGGATTTGGCTGGCTTTCCGCAAACACTGAAAGTAAGAATACGATTAGCAAACATTTTAATGCGATGTAAACGAGGAACTTACCGGTTCGAAGATGATAACGATTGAGGCGCTGGAGTTGTTCTTACTGCATTCGACGAAGTGGTGGTTTGTGGTCGTAGCACAGGCCGCGTAACGATGGGTCTTGTTGGATAAACTTGTGGCCGCGTAGGTTGAGGTTCAACGTTCCACTGTGGCCGATTTTGAATGGGCGGTTGTGCTTGAGGTTGCGTCTGAGGAACAACATTCGATTGTGGATGATGCTGAGGTTGGAATGGTACTGAGTTTGTAACCAGGGGCCGATGGAACCCGAAGCCGTTCATACCGGGTGGCATGTTCTGTGGCTGCAGCTGTGTGTACAACATGTGCTCCAAGTTGATAGTGGTTATGACCCGTCCATGAGCACGATAGCCGGAGCAGAGCGTTTGTCCATTCAGTGAAATGGATAGAACGGTAGGAAGTAGATTCTGCAGAGGAAAATTGACCCGATACTGGGCTGGCAGACCTCGGACGATGTCATTGAAGGTAGCTTCACGAGATTTCACCAACGTGATGGATCCGACGTTATCCTGAAAATTGAGAACATATTGGCTGTTAACATTTATTCAATGAGTTTATTTTACATGGTTTCATTTGATGTTTGATCTGTCATGTTCATGGTCGAACAACCCATGTCGTCCTGGTAAAAAATCAGTATAAAAAATTGGAAAATTGATGCGTTTAATAATAGATGAATCGTACAAGAGACTCTCGTATGCTAACGAAACCTATATATTCATTTGAGCCGCGATAGGAACAGTATTGGGTATTTCCCTACGTTATCAGTACTTTTAAATAGCCTCTCACTTTTCCGTTGATTCCGACCATAAAATAAGTCGTTATCAGGCAAACCAACAAATGGGTTTTCTTTATTTTTAGGACTTATTCAACGCAGTTAATTTATACACGACTGTCTTGAAAACTTGAAACTGTATGTGAAATCCATATACAAGTTTAGGAATTTTTATTCTTCTAATTTTGAATTTGATTAATGTCCTAATTTTGAAAAATCTTTCCTAAAAATTGTAGAAGGAATACCACTGTTCTTGAGGGTAGATGGCTTCTTGTCCGGTTTACCGTAGTGATCTGCTTTCAGTTTCTACCACAGTTCAGTGTGGAGGAAATGGTAAACACGTATGCACAGATTGCATAAGAACCCAGGTTCGAGTCCTGCCTCTGAGTGTATCTTTTTTCCAAAAGTCATCTTTTCTGTTAGTTTCTTATTCATTTCAGGCTTCTTCAATATATGATTCCACTGAGTCATTACAAAATTGAATATTGGCATGTTTTCAGGTGAAGGTCGTAAGTAACAAGTGATTCGCAAGGAATTATTGTGTGCTGACCGAGAGCCACACTAGAAGGTATAGTTATCTTTGCTTTTTTGCGACATTCGGAAAATCAGAGACAATTTGATAGAAACAGAAAAGGAAAATGCTAAAATGATAGTACTCAAAGGAGAGCAAAGATGTGAAAATATAGAATGGAAAGGTGAAAAGTGACAAGGATCATCTTAATGTAAGGGTATAATACTGTTTAAAAATAGTAAAAAAATCCAGTAGCTTCAACCTTTAGCTACAGTTTTCAATTTGTAATTTGGAATAATATGCACTAGTTTTCGTACCTAAATCGAACAGAAGTAACCAATATTTCTGGAATCGTGGGCAAACCCGGACTATAAAACTTCACCCAAAAATGAAGAGCGGATGCAATGGGGTGCCAAATCTCGATATTATGAGCGCGGAGAGAATGAAGTCATGTTGGAATGAATTCTTTGTTGGTTCCAACATTATCGCCGAAAATATAGGTACTGTCTCGAAACGCCCCGCTGTACTGAATAGTTCATGTTGAAACTGAATTTATAGTTATTATTGAAGGTTATTTGATTGTTTTGCTTCATATAATGAATGTTTAATTCTTAGTAAATCTAGTTTGAATTAGTAATATAAAATAGAATAGAAAATGTTTGGGAATGCTTCAAGAATCAGTTAAAAATTTCAAATCAAAAATTATGTGTACGGATAATCTCCACTCTTTTGTCCGTTTTAGCCCCGCACAAACAATCACTGGATTCATCACGAAATAAACTTTAAAAGACAATAAAATTAAAAGAAAAAAATTTCTGTAAAAATCGTGCACGCTTTGACAGCGCGTTTACAAAGTCAATCCATGTATCGAAATAATTGCTGATTTATGAAATATGCAAGTTGTCTGGTTCAGCGCCGGGTCCAGTTTTCAGTTTTGGTGTAGGGAGGTGGTTGGACCCCAAAAGCCCCTCCCTGTATACACGCTTGATGCCAGTCATGTGGAAGAAGAAGATGATGAAGCAAAATAACGCCGAAAATCTGTGCACAAATGGTGTATAGAATCCGGACTGTTACTGAGAAAGAAATTAGGATATTTCGTCCTAAGGAAGGACCTGACAACTGGGCGCTGGTTTTGTTCTAATTTTGTGTCAGAATGTTGCAATTCATGATAGGCTGATTTTTATGGTCGATGTGGCTAAGTATAAGGAAAATCAACGTAACGTGCCGTGTTGAGTAAAATGCATACTTTCAATTCGTCATAAGATGCTTGCGCTCCAAAGGGAATTATTAATTCTCGGGTATTTTTTAAAAGGGCGTAAAAGCAAGTGACAGTTTCTTTTTAATCACTCTCTCTTTCGATTATTGTGATGAGATTAAAAAGATTTTTTTTGATATCACTAATCTGTTTGAAAGTCGAAAGTTTCGAGTATCATTTCATGCAAAGAGTTGAGTGATAAACGTGGAAACCACTTGTTAATTAATAGAAGAGAAAGTAAACAAAGAGAAACTGTCACTTGCTTATACACCCTTTTGAAAAATTAACCGAGAATTGTTTTTAATTTCTTGAAATTTTATCATAAAGGGCATGGCTGTCAGATGGCTGACTAAACGCTGCCAGCGGGCAAAATATTGCTGGCAGACATTCTGATGACTGACTGCCTCACCGCTACCAGACATACACCTCAAACGATTCAACCGTATCCACCAGGACTTTTCCACACCGAAATCTTTGACATTTTCAGCGAAGGTGAAAAGCAGAAAACGCTCGGCTCGGTTTTGTTCATATGCTATCCGGCTTTGCTGTTGTTCGTGTGGACCTAACTAAGACAAAGAAACCTAGCTTTGAGTAGACTGGTATGCGAGAGGCCGCTGCTTCCGACGATAGGTTGGCGGCCAACTCAGGACATAAAAACAAATAACAAAAGTAACAAATATTTTTGATGAATAGACAGAATCAATTTTTTTCCAATTAATAATGTGAAATATTCAGCTTTGGCGGTCACTCCAATAAGAAAAGTAATTTTCGCCCGACGCTGCAATCACAAGTTTTGATCTTTATGAAATGGAATATTATAGAATTTCTGGTCTAAAAATTATAAGAACGAAATCATCAGTCCAAGCGTCTGGCAGTAAAACAGCCGTTTTTGTTTGATATTTATTTCCAGTACGATACTTTCAAATCCTTTCGGTAAGATTACTCTTCCGACGAAATGACCTATTCGGCGAAACGGCTTTCGGTGAAAAGAGAATTGGTGAAATCTCTCGAGAAAGATACTTAAAAATGGTAGGAGTACATGAAGAAACTAATCCGTGAATACAACAACTTTGAGAGTAAACCGAAAATAAGTCGAAAATGAGATTCTGTTGTTCCTCGTTTGAGTAAACGAACATAGGAAGCGCTAGAACAGAAAAAGGTGGCTTAAGTTTAGGTCAAAAAAGTTGTCACTTCGAAGTCAAATGTATTATGTGCTGAAGAACGTTGAAATCTTCGGACCTAGAAGAAGCAGATGCAGCCAGAAAAAATTTCGAAATAAGCAGTATCGATCAAGACTAGGATTCGAAAGTTTTACGAAGCAATGCTTGCAGAGAATTAGGGCTGTGCTATAATGGACGAGGAAGCCTCCGTGGAATGACTATGACTCCAATGACGGAGTCACATACACTACGATGAATAGCGAAATATATATCAAGGATTGGTTACAAAAACGACTTCTATACATGATTCTATGCCAATGGTCGATTTTTCTTGGGTTCACCTTCACCTGCTCATCATATAAACTTATGAGTCAACAGACAAAATATGACAATTATATCAGTCGAAATCTAACCTTGATGGCAAAAACAGTGATTCAACTCCGTTCAGAAGTGTGCGCATTAAAAGATCGGCACCCCGACGCGTCGAAAACGGACATCGTGCGGAACTTTGTGGACGTCGGATTCGCCCGTTCCGGTAATTTCAACATTTTGGCGCTATTAGAAAACAATCAGAACTCAGACAATCAGCGAGAAGGGGATGTCACAGCTGCTCTTCTTCCGCTCTGGATTGGTTGTGAATAGGGAAATTTAGAGTACGAAATGGCTGCGGGAAGTTCCGTCGTTTATCAAGAAATACCATAAGGGCGAAGGAGCGGTTTTCTGGCTGGATCTGGCGTCGACCCATTACTCAAAGTGATCTATTTATTTATTTATTTATTTATTCGTCGTCAAACTATAGTAGACCATTACATTGTATTGATTACATTTTAACACGTGTGATATTTTCTAAAATAAACATTAATGTGCATTATGTTCTAGGACCTAGGTCGTATTGAATTAAAATATTGTTTGAGCTGGGCTGTCGTCATTGTAAAGTCAATTGCTCCGCAATGCTTATTATAAGTTGACATCATTTGATTTAATGGGCCAAATTTAGCATAGTTGGTACGATAATGACTTATATAGAATATAGCTCGGTTTCGTAATTGTCGGGAAGGTATATAAAAATTAAGTTTAGACAGAAGTCCAGATGAATCAACCCGATGTGTAACGATGTTATGTACGAATTGATTGTTCTCGACGCTCTCCTAGTGTGTGGATGTCAATGAGCATGCAACGAGCTTTGTATGATGGTAGAGGAAATCTTGCCCAACCTAACTTACGGAGTGCAAATAATAGGAATTGCTTTTGGACTGATTCTATACGTTCCTTGTAAGTGATTGAGAATGGGGACCAAACAATGCTACAATATTCAAGTATAGACTCTACGTAGGCAATATATAATGTTTTAATCGTGTAAGGATCGCAAAAATTATAGCTGAAGCGTTTTATAAATGCAAGCATGTTATTAGCTCTGCCTATTATCGTATTATAATGATCGATGAAAGTCAACTTTTTAGCTAAAATTACTCCTAGATCTCTAATTCTGATACATCTTTCTACTGTTTGATCGCCTAGTTTAATTGTGATATCTGGTGTGTTTTGTTTCCTACTGAAAGCTTTTACTCTACATTTATTGACGTTTAGTTTCAAAAGGCTTTTGTTACACCAGACATGGAACGTTTGCACTTCATCTTGAAATACCACCTTGTCTACATCACTTTTTATTTCTAGGAAGAGCTTCATGTCATCGGCATAAATCAACACTTTTATGTGTTTTAAAATAAGAGATATATCGTTTACAAATAAAATGAATAAGAGAGGGCCTAGATGAGAACCTTGTGGAACTCCTGAGGTTACTAGGACATAGTTGGATATCCTCCCTCTAAATCGAACCATTTGCTGACGATCAGTCAGATACGACTCAAGCCATTTGAGTAGTTCAGGACCAGTTCCTATTTTTTGTAGTTTGAATAATAACATAGGTATATCAATGCGATCAAATGCTTTGCTGAAGTCAGTATAGAGAGCTTCTATGTAATTACCCTTATCCATAGCAGACAGTGAGTAATTGACAAATTCGAGTAAATTTGTATTAGTCGGCGACCCTTAAAAAATCCATGCTGCATATTAGTGATTCTATTTTTAACTTGATAAAACATTTTTTCATTGATTATCGCTTCAAAAAGTTTAGGAATGCATTAGATAATTGCAATTCCTCGATAATTACACACATCTGATTTTTTTCCACTTTTGTAAATCGGTACAAAATAGGAGTCCTTCCATATTTTAGGAAAAATACCGGTCATGAGTGATTTATTGAAAAGCCAAAACAAGGGTTTGGCTAGTTCTAACGATAGTTTTTTCATGAATATGGGAGGAATTCCATCAGGTCCGGGACCTTTAGAAAAATCTAATTTATTGAACGCTTGCATAATATCTTGGACACTAATGTGATGAATATTAATGTCACAAGCATGTGCAGGGAAGAAATTAAAATATTCACGGGCTCGATCCTCTTCGGAAAACGTAGTATAGGTTTCTTGGAAGTAATTTGCAAATAGTGTACAAATATGATTAATTTGGTTGAGTCCTAAGCATGCAACTTCATCAAATATATATTTGAGGGTTTCATTCTCTCCTACCACTGGTAGTAGGATGCTCTCATTTTCAGAGTCTGGAAAAAAGTCAATGTCACGTTGATTGAAGTCACCATAAATGTGCACTTTCACTTCGGAAGGAAGGTTAGTTATGATTTCTTCAACAATCTGGAAAAACTTTTCATATTGTAGGCTCCCGGCCGAGCGGTGGCGGGTGGCAGAATAACGAAGATGACGTTTCTTTTAGTTCTATACGGAGTAATACCACGAAATTCACCTTTTTTCTGAGTTTATAGTTTATCTTTTTATGCTTTTCACTTAACAGCTACTTATTCTCAATAGTGCAGGATTAGGCTGTTTTGGGAGTTCTTTCCCACAATCTAACAAAAGTCACTAACGATTGTTAATAAGGCTAACACTTCACGCAGTCTCACTAAGTTCGGCATATCATTAAGTTTACGCACATATGAACGTATGTCCTACTGCAGTACAATCTAGTGCATACTCCACTAGTTAGAAAATCTATTCACAACACTTCATGGTGATCTCAAACACTACACATGAATCTGTTAAATCTCTATTCATTACAGCAATTTTCACTTCTTTAGATGCCTTCCGAAAACATTATTTCTTGCTTGATTTTGAGGTCACTTGATACTTGACCCTCACAATGCCCACTATGCATACTCCTACGGCTTACTGTATTACACTCCGAACTAGACTTAACTTTTCACTTAATTCTTCAGAAATTGAGTCTGGTCTGTGCTGAACCGAGCTGAACTCTAACTTTTCACTTAATTCTTCAGAAACTGAATCTGGTCTGTGCTGAACCGAGCTGAACTCTAACTTTTCACTTAATTCTTCAGAAATTGAGTCTGGTCTGTGCTGAACCGAGCTGGACTCTACTGAACTGAACTCTGATTTTTTTCCGACTAGTGGTTTTTATGTTCCTAACATTTCACTAGCTGTTCGGCCTAAACCCGAGACCATCGTGAACGTTACCGCGGTTGTCCGTGAAATTTCTTTGTTTACGCAGAGCACCTCAGTGTCGCGTAAACAAAAAACACCTCAGCAACCCCGAGCACATTCCAAGAGCGCGTAAACAAAAACTGCTGCGCCAATGCAAACCAGCAAATTTGCTAAGGACGCTGCATGCCCCCTTACTTACTGAGCTTGATGATACCTTAAGGGTTAGCATCAAGTCGATTGTGATGGTATCGGACTTAGGCGCGAGGATATGGGTACTAAAAAATTTTGTATAGTTTTCATAACTTAATGATAATCTTGGATTGTAAATTTTAGCTCGGCTTATTGACTTTGTGGACAGAAAAATATTCCGATTTTATCTAGTCAGCTGTCATCATCCTCAATTGAAGTATCCTGAAACGGATTGCTTAGGTGTTTTTGATTTCATGTGTTTTCGTTTTGCTCTGTATTTTATTATTTCTTTTGTTTAATAAGGCTAGTATACAATATGCGTTTTTAGTTTTGCTGGGAACAATAAAACGTACAAAGGTTATTTGAAAGTTTAGTATGCTATAATTATAATTTTGAGATACATACACGGCTTGGTTTTCTCCCCTAATAAGTAAAATTTCTAAACAGTCTGATCGGTACTCTAGAAGAAGAAGTTCTCTTTACTTTGTATTATGGGGGGGGGGGGGGGGGGGGGGGCGGGGACTATTTCGAAATAGGATACACGTACGCAAGAGCGGTTCGAAACACACGGCAGAGAAAACTTTCAAAGTCGTAATATTTATTTAGAGACCTACCTACACACCACGTGCAAATTTACAAGCACACATTTTCGATGCGTTTTGTTATGTTTTGTGAGTGGAACAAAAAACAGTGAATTTATGCTTCGATTCGTCGCTGCTGCTTTAGCTGCCATTCTTTGATAGCCATTATATTGTCCTCCATAGGACGTACTCCATTCTGATCTATCACATGCCCTAGGTATTTTATTTCATCTTT
The DNA here is from genome assembly GCF_030247185.1 of Malaya genurostris. NCBI lineage: Eukaryota > Metazoa > Arthropoda > Insecta > Diptera > Culicidae > Malaya > Malaya genurostris. The sequence goes on from NC_080571.1 coordinate 44,177,509, forward strand.
CAATATCTGGCATTTGCCCGGCTCAACTTTCAAATTATGTTGACGCAAAGCCTTCAGCACCTTACTTAAGTTGTTATTGTGTTCCTCCACGGTAGTGCCAAAAACAATTATATCATCTAAGTATACGATTGCTTTGACGTCTTTTATTTCGTATAGGGCAGTATTCATTAATCTTTGGAAAGTAGATGGACTATTTCTTAACCCCATAGGCATCCGCGTAAACTCAAAATGCCCTTTTGGAGTGGAAAAGGCTGTCTTTGCAGCATCCTTTGGGTCGATCGGTACTTGATAAAATCCCGATTTTAAATCCAAAGTTGAAAAATATTTACTGTTCCCTAGGTTGTCTAAGATTTCATCGATCAAGGGGATCGGGTATACAAAGGGTTTTGTCACCAAGTTCAATGCTCTGAAGTCTACTACAATTCGATACTTCTTGTTGCCATATTCATCGTCCTTCTTTGGTACGCATAATACTGGAGCATTCCATGGGCTCTTGCTAGGCCTTATGATACCTTGCCTACGCATTTCTTCGATTTCTTCGTTAATATGCTTCTTTGTAGCTTCCGGAAATCTGTATTGCCGTTTGTTGATAGGCACGTTTGACGTGGTCTCAATTTCGTGCACTGCCGCATCAGTGATAGTTAGTTTATCCCCCTTCAGATAGAATACATCGCTATATGATGCCATAATCATCTCTATATCCCTAAAATTTTCTCTTTTTAGATGATTCATATTTAGTGATTCTAATACTTTTTCCGTTCGGTCTCGACCAGTTATTTGACCGTATCTTTTATTTTCCGTAAGATTTACGTCTTGATTTGTATCTAAATCAAGGAACCATTTGTCTTCCTCGTCATACTCTCTGTCAATAAACTCCTTCTCCTCTTCATTAGTAATAGTAGTTCCACAACCGGGGAGCATACTATCTGAACGATCGTCGTTTTTGTATAACTCATGATTGCTCTGATACGATGCATTATTGTTATCATTTTTATTCACGTGCTTTTTATTTATTTCATATTTATTACGCTTTGATAAACTACCCTCTAAGACTTCAGCATTTAGCACTTCGAGAACTTTTTCTATTCTACGTGATCCTTGTAGTGTCTTAAATTTGTTGTTTTCCACTAAGCTAAGGTCATAGTTGTCTTCTGTGAGAATAGGTTTTTGTTGCCCCGATTTGTTTTCGTTGAATTCGTCTACATCCTTGCATATTGTGGTAAACTTTTCCCTTTTAAAAACTGGTTCATTTATCATTTGTTTGTAATCAAAATCGGCTGTGTCATTTTCATTATTATTCTTGTTATGAACATTGTCATGTACACTATTATATATGTCATAGTTATTTGTTTTGATTTCCGTCTTACCTATTATGTCTACGTTTGCTATAATGAACTCGGTTTGGCAGCTTATGTTATTGGTTTTCGTTCTACTACGTATATTTTCTTCAGTTTGACACCCTTTCTCGGTTACCATTGGGTATTGATTTTCCTTATATATTAGGTTGTTTGTATTTGACTTGTATTCTATATTATCATGAAGCGAATTCTGTGCTCCTGTAATTTTCTGATTATGGCCTTCTGCTTGTCGCTCCGTATCTCCCATAGCATATTGTAGCCACTTTGGTATCGGCTTTGCTTCCATGCTAAATACAATTTGCTTTTCTTGTAAGATTATCTTGCCATTTTGGATATCTATATTAGTAACGTGCTTATTCATAAAGTTCATTCCAAGGATGCCTGCAAATCCTAATTCCTCGACGACGTCAAATTTTATTCTAAATTTTAGGTTATCTATTAAAAAGTCTGCTTCTGTAGTACCGAGACTAATTCGCGGAATATTCATTACTCCTGTGTAATGAATTTGTTCTTTAATATTTATTCTGTATGCACCTATCTCTTCCGCGCATCTTCTGCTTATTAGGTTCGAACTAGCGCCGGTATCAATTAGGAATTTTTTCTTAATGTTAGGTCTCGTTGTGGTTCTCATTTCAATTTCGAATGCGTTGAACCAATTTCTTGCCAATGAATGGCTTATAGTATTCGCTTCTCGAGTTTTACTCGAACTTCTTTCTCTGTTTGAAAGATCCGTCATTCTTTCCAATTGGTGGTCAATTTGTTCCACCTTGTTTTGTATTTTCTTAATTACATTCCATGTGTTATACTTTTCATGGGGTGTTCGGTTCTCTGTCAACTCATACGCCCCATAATTTAGTTTTTTCGATAGTTGGATTGTTGATTGTTATATCTTCTGCCGTTATTCTGCGTGCTATCTTGGTGTCTAATCTGTTGATCGTAGTTTCTGCCATCGTACCTTCTTGCGGGAGACTGGTCTCTATACATCATTTCTCGATTTCTGTCTTCTCGCCATGTTCTGCCCTCAGCTTGGTTATTCACGCCCTGGTTTCGTACTTGATATCTTTCGTCTTGACGATTATATTGACGTCTGTTATCATCTCGGTTTCCGTAGCTATTCTGATAATTTGGCATCATGCGTCCGGATTCTCTATACTGATTACCGCGGTTTTCAGGTTCTCGATAATACCTCCTATTATCGTTTGATCGACTTCCGCCAGGTCTTTCCTGGTTCCAAGAATTCCCCCAATTTGGTTGTCGTGGAGCTCTGCCGTGAGCCTGTTGATGCTGACCTGAGAATCTATTTCTAACATGGCCCAACTGATCTGCAGTTCTATGTTTGTTCTCTGACATCCGACAGGCTTGTAATCGTTGTACTATGTTTTCCAGATGATCACATTCCGCATGTTCATCCTGCAAAAATTGTATCAAATCTCTAAATGCAATACCCTTTTGACTTTTCGCTGCCTGTTTCAAGCTTGCGTTTCGTAATCCCCCAATGAAATGTATTTTCAAGCTCCTTTCTGCGAAGGAACTTTCGGTGTGTTGATCTCGTTGCATCTCTTCGATGCATTCATAAATTTGCAGTGCTCTATCAGCATAATTTGTAAATGTCTCCGACGGTCCTTGCTCTAATGTCTCTATTTTCTGTAAAATGCCTTCAACGGTTATTCTTATGCTGAATTGTCTTTTCAGATTTTGAAACATTTCTTCCCATGTGTTAGCTCGTATTCTGTTTATGAATGACGCTGCCTTCCCTTTCAATTTCATCAACACCACATTCAATAGTGGTTTTTGATCCTCCCCCAATGGTATTTCGTCTGCGAAATAGCTTATTTGTATTAAAAATGGTTCGAGTTCATCCACTGAACCATGAAACTCTGGAATACATTGTATCGCCGTTTGCATCGGAAACCGATATCTTTCGGCGTTTTCGTTCCTATTTTGGCTCATGTTTGCGGTGTTTGAGCTGTTACCGGCGCGCTTGTTTGTGTCTAAATCCACACTTAATTGTAATATGGGCGATTTTAGTTGCTCGGCCTCGATAATAGTGGATTCGTCTAATATTCTAATTGCCGCGTCGTATTTTGTTTTTACGTTTTCAAACTGGTCTGTTAATGTATTCCAACAATCTACACTGACGCGCGCTTCGTAACCACCAATTAGTCTCTCTAATTCCCTGAATGCGTCGAGAAGGGTCTCTCTTTTTGCAATTATCCCAGCTAATGATCGGGGTCTAGTTTTATTTTTATAGAGATTTTCGTACTCTTTCACAATATATTCGCCAATTTCATTAATTCTACCGAGCTGATCCATTTAAGATAATTTCAAAATTACTCGCTCCGGTATTTCCCATATGTGAAGATTAGTTGTAAATATAAACCAAAAATCACTACATAAAACCATCGAATCGGTTCTTTATAGAACCATCGAAAATCTATTCTAACGGGCTATCAGAAATTTTACTCCTCAACGTAAAAAAAACAAACTGTGTGATGTAAATAATTTCCAAGCCGTGTATGTAAATAACTCGTCTTTTAGTATCAATGCACGGTCCTGACATTTTACAATTATGCTATCATTAACTTAGGTTTTATTTTTTTTTTTTTTTTTTTTTTTTTTTTTTCTTTTGCGACTTTATAGTACTATATTCGACAACGGCCCGATCAGGCGTGGTTGCCCCAATTCACTGTTGAATGTAGATGTCGAACAAAGCGCACTGAATGTGCATGGATTACTTACTCGATCAACATGATGAACATCCCCCTTCTGCCGATCATCTCCGAATTCTGGTAGTCACTTGGGTTTGCGTTCCGATGATGTCTTCCTTTGCCTCGCAAAGGACCGCCGCTGTCACCACTTGTAGGCTCCCGGCCGAGCGGTGGCGGGTGGCAGAATAACGAAGATGACGTTTCTTTTAGTTCTATACGGAGTAATACCACGAAATTCACCTTTTTTCTGAGTTTATAGTTTATCTTTTTATGCTTTTCACTTAACAGCTACTTATTCTCAATAGTGCAGGATTAGGCTGTTTTGGGAGTTCTTTCCCACAATCTAACAAAAGTCACTAACGATTGTTAATAAGGCTAACACTTCACGCAGTCTCACTAAGTTCGGCATATCATTAAGTTTACGCACATATGAACGTATGTCCTACTGCAGTACAATCTAGTGCATACTCCACTAGTTAGAAAATCTATTCACAACACTTCATGGTGATCTCAAACACTACACATGAATCTGTTAAATCTCTATTCATTACAGCAATTTTCACTTCTTTAGATGCCTTCCGAAAACATTATTTCTTGCTTGATTTTGAGGTCACTTGATACTTGACCCTCACAATGCCCACTATGCATACTCCTACGGCTTACTGTATTACACTCCGAACTAGACTTAACTTTTCACTTAATTCTTCAGAAATTGAGTCTGGTCTGTGCTGAACCGAGCTGAACTCTAACTTTTCACTTAATTCTTCAGAAACTGAATCTGGTCTGTGCTGAACCGAGCTGAACTCTAACTTTTCACTTAATTCTTCAGAAATTGAGTCTGGTCTGTGCTGAACCGAGCTGAACTCTAACTTTTCACTTAATTCTTCAGAAATTGAGTCTGGTCTGTGCTGAACCGAGCTGGACTCTACTGAACTGAACTCTGATTTTTTTCCGACTAGTGGTTTTTATGTTCCTAACATTTCACTAGCTGTTCGGCCTAAACCCGAGACCATCGTGAACGTTACCGCGGTTGTCCGTGAAATTTCTTTGTTTACGCAGAGCACCTCAGTGTCGCGTAAACAAAAAACACCTCAGCAACCCCGAGCACATTCCAAGAGCGCGTAAACAAAAACTGCTGCGCCAATGCAAACCAGCAAATTTGCTAAGGACGCTGCAATATACTTCTTTACGGGTGTTGTTTGGGGGGAAAAACACTGAGCAGAAAATATGTGTTTCGTCTGCCAGATGAGTTTTCACCCATACGTGCTCGAATTCTTTAATTTTTCTAGTGGATATGATCTCAGCATTAAATTTTGTAGAAATAGCCATTAGTACTCCACCACCCGATCTCTTATCAGACATTTGTAAATTGCGATCATCTCTGAACACATTGTAATTATTGCCGAAAACTTCTTCACTCCTAACACTTTCATCCCAGCTTGTTTCTGTAGCTAAGATTATTGCATAAGAACTACTTAATATTTTATTACAAATTTCAGTCATATTCAACGCACTTTTCATTCTATTAAAATTCTGGCCATAAACTATGACCTCCAATGATGACTTATTAAATTGTGCAGCATTTGGATGATAAGCATTATAATCAATAGAGTTGTCGTCGTTTTCTTCTCCTAAGGGGTGTGTCAATGACGCCGAAAACAAGAGTGTTGAGAATTGAGCGCGCCGTACAAAGTAGCTGACGCACCTTTTGGAGTCATCGGGTTGCATCGTAGCGGCGATCGTCGTGAGTCATTCGCTGGATATGGATTCAATATCTCACCTCTTTGGAATTGAATGGTTGGTCTATTATTTGCTAACGGCCTAGAAAAAGCGGTCTTTCGCAGCAGCAAGAAGCACTCTGTCTGGTGGGAGGGTGCCGTTGGGTTGTCTTCGTATTAGATGATCATTACTAGGATAACATGAGCCACGAATATTGCAATTCTCATTGTAATTACTATGATTTCTTAAATTGTTGCTGCTGTTGTTTACAGTTTTGCTCATTTTCAAATTCTTGAATAACTTTTTTTGCTTTTTGTGACTTCTAGCTTTTGCAGCTTGTTTCTGCTGATGTAGTCTTCTAGATTCTCGCGCATCGTAGTCACTCCAGTCCGATTTCCATACTTTTTTAGCGCCAAGAAAGCGCCATCCAGAATTATCTACTTTGCATAATTCTGCCGCCAAACTGAGGCCTGAGGTATTGGACACTGGTATTTGCACAGGTTTCTTCGCTGCTACCAAATGTGCTGACAAAGACTTGAATTCGTCAAGAATGTCAATGGCCAATGTCGAACTTACGTTCATGGTGCAGCTGGCCGCACAGTTTATGCACAACTTCCGTGTTTGAATGGAGTTGACGTTCAAGAAGCTTTTGTTGTTCAACTAGTCTATCGAGGTCCATTTTTGCGTTAACAAGCTCTTGACAGGACTCACAGCACGGCAGTATATAAGAGTTTACGTCAATAACTCTTCTATCCCTTCTCCGCAGTGAACCCTGCTGAATAGACTCCAACACTCCAACACAGGTGGCGTGAAATTTTCGTGGGCATCCAACACATGTCCACATAACCGAGTCGACGATGGTATCCAAAGCACAAATTTCGCAGGTCATAGTGAATAATAAACAATAAGGAATACTGTTTTGATTAAAAAGCAAATTAAATAAACTCGCGCACCGCAGCTCTTGGAGCAAATTAAAAACGCGTCCGAACTGGTTGACGACAATAATAACAACGAATCATTGGAGGAGATTGAGCGGCTGAATATCGATGTGGTACCAAAGTCGGCGAACACACCAGCTGCGTCCCATCGAGAATTTCTGGACCAACTTGAACAGTAAGATCTACTCCAACAATTTTGACGTTCCAATGATGTTTCTTTCGTCATATTGATTTGAAATTGTTTCTTGTGGTGTGATCCACAGCAGATTAAAGCTTGCTTCATTTAGAATTGGAACAAACTTTTGCTCATATTGTGGCGCTTCTGGTGGACGGATTTGGAAGTTCTTGGTTCTTTATGATTTGGCAGAGCATTTGCAGGTGTGGCAAAAAAACGAAAGTTCTCGTTACAAATAAGGCAATGACACCGGAACTATGCCAAAAAGAGTGTGTCCAAAAACGAATTTTGCCGTTCATTCGATCCCACGACCATCCCGTAATGTTTTGGCCAGATTTGGCAAGCTGTCATTACAGACAAGCCGTTCAAGAATGGTGTGCAGAGGAAGGGGTCCAGTTTGTTCCGAAAAACCTTAACCCACCCAACTGCCCCAGTTCCGCCCTATTGAGAAATACTGGGCAATCATGAAGAGGAGACTCAAGGCAAAGGGAAAGGTTGTCAAAGACATCAATCAGATGACGACCTGGTGGAATAAGAGAGCTAAAACGATGGACGAAGAAGGTTTGCGTCGCCTTATGAGCCGTGTCACAGGAAAAATTCGAGAATTCCTTCGAAACTGTGACGAATTTGAAGAAAACGCTACATTTGTATAAAAAAAATCTTTAATTCAATAATAAATAACTGAAATATAGGCAATTGTCTATGTTTCAATTCTATCTGAACAAGCTTTACGTGGAAATTCAGCGTAACTTAAACAATTTCTGAGTTTTGTGCAATCTCAATCTCTCAACTATAAATGCTCGGTATAGTATCTCTGGTGGAACACTTGAACGAGTATCAGTCTTCAAAGATCTCATCGTGCATCTTGACTCTCAACCAGAGCTGCAAATTGTCAGTCATGTCAAATGACCTTGACAGACTGACTAAAATCATCGTCAACTATAATCGGTACGGTCAAAGGTTCTGTCAAATGAGATACTCGATAGTTCAATGACCAAGTAGAAGTATACTCAGTCAAAGACAGGTGACGCATTTTGTTCTCTCTCTCATTCTCCTATTCCCTGTTGAAGTGAAAAAATTCCATGAGAGTACTAACATAAACATAAATTGAAAAAGTTAATTGTTTTTTGTGAAAAGTCATCGGATTTCTGAGTTTATTGGTGTACATGAATTTAATTCAATGTTTATGCTGCTTGATTAATATTTAGTCACATCGTAATCAAGCAGTGACAGGAGAAATGAAGATAATATCAATCGCATCGGCAATCAATGAGCGTCCTGGTGAGTGTAATATCAAGAGAATTTAAATTATGACAGATCGGCTCTCAGACACTCAATATATGATGATTGGTAGAGCCTGGTTGGCAGCAGTCCAGTGACATAAACTTTCCAATCTTCGTCGTGCAAAGTTGCTCGTTGATAGTGACATTTAGCAGCTCTGCTCTCAACTCTCCTTTAGACATCATCACGGCAATAAAATAGCTCAGGCAAATAGAAACCTTGCCTTAATTGTGAGGATCACCAATGAGTTTAATGATCGGTAGTGTTTGCGAACATTATATTATTCGCTAGTTCGATCAGTCCTCGAAGCCTCAGCACATATTTGGGAACGTTTTTCAATAGAATCGAAGTACTACTAGCACGATTCCTTCGAAATACTCTTAGATCTATGCCAAGGCGTAATCCGTTAGAACTTCACCCATACACCGATCGCTGTCGTTTGCTCGATATGAACACATTAGCAAGACACGAAGGAACACATTCAGAGCGGTATTTATAACGAAATTACTAAGTGAACAAATCAACGCTCCAGAGATTCTCTCTCAAATACGTATTAATGTCCCTCCAAGAAGCCTTAGATCGTGTAATTTCCTAAGATTCGATTTTCAACGTACAGCGTATGGCCAGAATGAAGTGATTAGGTGAGTGTGTATGACCATTTTGACTTCTCTGTGTCTAGTACTGTTTTCAAAAATAGAATTAAGAGACTTGGATAGATAATGAGCTTTCTATACTTAGCAAACTTGTATGTCATTTAATTAGTTATGTTTAAGATTGTGAAAATTTATTTATGTAACCATGTATTTTTGTGGAAAAGGTAGAAAAGATAATGGGTTTTTACGCGCATTTGAAGATGGCTGGTTTTTTCAAATGGGCTTTTCAATCCTACCAATACTTCATGTAGACCAACACATGTCAGATATTCTGAAACTTAAACTTGACGTAAATTCAAACGAGTCATGTTCCAATGTCCACTTCAGCTAAATTAGCTGTGAAGGTTATGATATGACTCATTTTTGCATGCTCGAATTTGAAATTTAATTGAAATGCAACGCTCCTTCTTTGTTCATATATAGAGACGTAAATTTACAATTTTTTTTAAAAAGTGAGGACCAAACAGTAATTCATTTAGAAAATCAAAATATGAACTCATTCTCGTTGCGGCTGGAAACTTTAGAGGGTCTGATCTAAAATTGTAATTTACCACTCCGACACTTTCAGCCTATGATTCACCGTTGATAGAACTAAAGATACTCAGATATCTAAAACTAAAACCGTGAGTATGCGACAGTTAACGACGAACTGGAATATCGCATTTCAGTGTCTCAAAACGCATTTTCCCCAACAATCGGCACTTCAGAACCGGTTCGCGACAGCACCAGTCGCAGCAACAATAGCAACAACGGCAACGACAACGACAACGATGTTGATGTTTAGTATGCTATCAAAATTTCCCCACTGACTCGTCGTCAAACACCAAATGCTGTAAAAGCCACTTTGCTATGATTTATTCGTTCGCTTGGTTGAAAAGGGGATTTTTCATGTAACTAGCGTCGCTCACTGTTCCGTCCATCGTAAGAAGATGCATACTACAAACAATGCAGCTGATTGAGATGGGCTTTTGGCGTAGGGAACTACAATTTTTTTTCTAAATTAACATCGACTTACCGGTGGAAGTTGCGTTCCGATGGACAAATCAACGTTCAACTTTGCCGCCTGTCCGATTTGTATGTTGCTAACTTCTATGTAACCGAAAATCTGATTGGTCCCAGGATCAACCTGGTAGGTGAATACGTTCGGGCATGGGGACTCCAGATATTGTGCTTCACCGGTGCTAATAACTGCCAGAGTGACCAGCAAAGTCAAAACATGGAACGCTCCTGTCATTTCTTGTTTCTTGCAATCTGAATCTTGTTTCGAATGAGTCCATTAGTTTGTTAAAAAAAATCACTACGTTTTTAACGACATTAGGAACAGGGCCTAACTGACCCTCTATTTTAGACTGTTGATCAACACACTTCTCGAAATATGACACTCTGGATACAGATGCTGTCTGCTGCGCACGCTTTTAGAAGATCAGAACAAGTTCGTTAATTAGCCATGTGAATACAGATGTTTATCAGCACGTTTATTATTTTGATTATTCAACTGGTCGCCACTCGCGAGAAATATGCAAAAATATGCGATCCTCACGCTAGCAGATCCATCCGTACACTGGCTCTGACTGACCGGCTTGCTGTTGGCGGGATGAGAATGATAATAATCGTAGGAGCGATCTTTCACTCTCTTTGCCGTTCGGAGAGATATTGTCGACTTGTTGAATATGCATACTACTGCATATGTGAAAGTGTAGGTGTGAAGTGATAACGTCACCCACAAATCCCACAGCTGTTATCCTCGTTCTCTTTTTAATACACCCAAGACTGCGTATCATCAATTGGGGTAAGCAGTGGCGTAGTAGGGGGTATCATTTAGGGCTAAAGGGAATTTCATAGCAAATCAACATCCAAAATTCAATCGGTGGACAGACTTCGCGCAGACAGTTGTCTGTAAATTTATAGATATATTATTAAAAAGCAGGTTCTAGTGAATTTTCGAAATTTTTGCAAATATTTTACTGGTTTGGAAAAAATGTAAAATAATGGTTCGTACTTCGATGGCAAGACAACTTCTCATAAATGTTGGGTTGGATAAAATGTTATGTCAGACTTTTTCGATATGTCCTTAATTCTTCGAATATCATGTCTAGATATCTCAAGAACGGCTAGTCTAGGAGAAGTGTCACCGTGATCAAATTTATTGTTCTTAGTTCCAGTCTTGCATTGGCTATTTTCCATCAAGAACTTAAAGTTACTGCTGTAACTTTTTCTTTAAAAAACAACAACACACTTGAAATGCTTTTATTTTAGTTTCATTTTATTAGGTATTTTTTGTAACTCTAGAAAAAGCAATAAACATTTTTACAAAATATTTTTTTGACTACTTCATTGAATTCTTACAACTTATTCTAGAACAAAATTAGTGTACAAGTATGAATTTCCGAGTTACAACGATTTGAAGAAAGAGCGTTTTTGTGATATTTGACAATGTTATTTCTTAACAGTAAAAATGTGTTTCAATAATTTAGTTTTCGCATGAGGAAACTGAAACTGACCTAAGGTAGTTTCATCGAGCAAACACTTTTCACGAAACTGAGTTGAGGTCGCACTTAGTAATGGGGATGTGAGCAATCCCGATATCTGAATCAGATTCAAAACTGGCACGATTTTCAGTTCAATGACGTTGAAATTGGCTTCAAACACACGGTTTGACAGCAGTTAGAGAGGAAACAGGGTTAGGTTTGGCATCAAACGAAAATGAAATAAGTGAACGCCATAATAAGTTTAATACATTGAATAAATTGTATAAATTTCGTTCCGGGCATTTCAACGTTGAACATGCACTACGGGGTGATCGATCGCAGGAGGCCTTTGTAGACTACACAGATAAAAATATTTTGTAAATTTACATCTATTTGCATTCACATAGGTAAATGGAGCAGGCAATTAAACATAAAGTTACTTTACAATTCTGTACATTTAAATTATTTGAACATCTTCCCGATCAGATGGAAGTAACAGAATTATAACAATGGAGTAATTTATTTCAGAAATATTTTGTAATAAATTTTGAAATATTTTTGGCTGGTAAGCTGTTGAAATACCAAAAATCATAACAAAAAAGACTCTAGCGGGAACAAAATCGGAACAGATTTTGAAATGTTTATATCACAATTAATATTGAATTTGATATAACTACAGAAGTTCGAAAGCAGAAATTTATAACAACAGTTGTTATAAATTAGATACCAAATTTAACACAGAAAAACTATATCACAGCCAACTTTTAGCATCGTGTCAATACAAAATTGTTGAATGATTTTTTTTATTAAATGAACAACGTATTAAGTAATCTGGTTTCTCGTTTTAGTTTTTTGAAATTCTGATCATTATAATTCGATATAAAGCAACAGAAGAACTCATTTTTCCAATTAATGAACGTTATCATAAGTCTTGCAAACGAAAATAAAACATCATAACTGATTTTGTTATTATATTGTTATCATAAGGTTTAACCTTCAACTGTTTTCATTTGTTATATATCTCAAAATAACACAAATTGTTATACATATCAACTGTTGATATACAGGGTCCGGCACTCGAAGTGTAACCAATTAAAAAGGCCATAAATTCAGTTTGGAAAATTACTTTTACTTAATTCAAAGTACAAAATGTGTAAAAATAATACAAAATTCAGAATCAGTTCACTTTTGCTCGATATGACCACCTTTTGCCTTGACTTGATGACTTGAGAGAGCGAAGGAGTTGCTTCGTTTGGCCGAATGTGACTTGCAGGTATTTTGGCCCACTCGCGGACAATAACTTTTTTCAGCGCCTCGAGACTGGTGTATCTTTTAGTTCAGACTTTGCTCTCCAAAATGGTCCAAAGAGAATAATCCATTCGATTCGCATCTGGTGAATTCGAGAGCCATTGTGTGGACGTGATGAAGTTCGGAACGTTGTTTTTCAGCCATTCTTGGTTCACTCGAGCTTTGTGAGACGGTGCCGAGTCCTGCTGAAACGTCCATGGTCTGCCACCGAAATGTTTGTCTGCCCACGGCTTCAAAGCAACCTCCAGAATACTTTCCCGATAATATGTCGCATTTACCTTGACGCCAGGCTCGATGAAAACGATTGGAGAGCGTCCATCTGCGGTTACAGCGGCCCAAACCATTATCTGTTGCGGGTGCTGCCTCCTGGTGGCCAATCGATGACTCAAATTCTCGAATGGTCGGTCAAGTAAACCCTATCGTTTTGAGAGTTTACGAATTGCTCAATTGGAAAAATTTTCTCGTCAGAAAATACAATGTTCGGAAATTGACCGCTTTCGGCCAAACGAAGCAACTCCTTCGCTCTCTCATGTCATCAAGTCAAGGCAAAAGGTGGTCATATCGAGCAAAAGTGATTCTGAATTTTGTATTATTTTTACACATTTTGTACTTTGAGTTAAGTAAAAGTAATTTTCCAAACTGAATTTATGGCCTTTTCAATTGGTTACACTTCGAGTGCCGGACCCTGTACTTCTGTTATGATTTTGTTATGTGCATCTGATCGGGTTGGGAATATAAGTTAAATTTTCGTCTCAATCAAAATAAATTTTTTTTTTCTTTCGTTATGATGTATTCTTGATGTATGGAAGATCTCCGAAAAATTCTCTCCAAAGTCAACTTGAACTGTTACAAAATTTGTGAGATTAATTAACGCTGTTTCAAGCATCGACTTATCCATCACATTATACCCGTCCTCAAGTATGTATTCCATAAGTTATAGAGTCTTCTGTCTTATGATATAGAGGGAAAATTCTTCAAGATTCCTTCTTCATTTATTCAGAAGATAGTCTTATGAATTCATACAAATGTTTTGAATAGATATAATTGGTCTCGTTTTATGATAACCATTTCAAGAATATTGTAAATTTTGTTCTGTATTTTAATTCGGAACTTGTTTTTTTGTTATATATTTCAAGAACCAACTGTTAAAAAGCACTTTAAGGAAATTTTCATTCTGAAAACTAATCACACACATACATTTGCAATTTTGACGAATCATGGCTCATGTGACCAGAGTGTACAAGGTGAACTTTTCGCCTTGATAAAAAGAAAATTGATTCTCAGAAATACCCTCTCCAAAATTAGAACAGCGTCAACTATAGTACTGCTCAGGGTGGCGGAAATGGTAAAATGCGTAAGCACGGAATTATTTTATGCACATATTTGGAGCAGGCAATTGAATGGAAAATTACTTTACAATTTTTCATTTTTCAATGTACTTTAGAAGCAAAACTAAGGTTTTTTTGAAACATACAATCTTGTGAATTCATAAATCAATGTATTCCTATTCAATTTTATATCAATCATGGTTTTAAATAAGATTCGCGATTCAATTGATGTCTATTTCATGGCACTATTGATTTACATGTCGTGTAAATTTCATTATTTTCTTCTGTGTACCAATCAAATTTTGTGCCACACTTTCATCCACTTCATCTTCGAATACTTGTTTCTTACCAAAGGTTTCTCTTCATAATCGTCCAAATCTTTTGGATTGGGTGGATTTACCTCCGTCGGTACAAAACTAACAACGTTAGCTTGGTATCACTCCATCATCGGGTCATACAATGGCACGGCACCAAATCCGATCAAAACCGAGTGGCACTTTCGGTCAACCGAAGGAAGGCTTTATATATTTGACTGTTGGTGATGCTTGCTGAAATTAACTCGCCACAGATCGCCTGCCACACCAAGTATTTGCAGGAAAATTATTCGACCTTATTCTTTCGATATTTCTTATTTCTCCGGAACATCCAGGCGGGATTTGCCGATGAAAAATTCCGGGCCAGGGAACTGCTTGGTGATCGTTTTGATGTACGTCTCGACGTCCATTAAGATGCATTTCGGCTGCACCAACCACTCTCGGTGCAGTATCCTGGCACGAGATTGAGCCAGCAAATTTAGTTTATTGTTTTGGTTAGACTTCTTCAATGGCTGTCCCAGACCTTTTTGACCTACTCTCGAATCAAAACGTTTGAATTGTGCTTGCAGTGATACCTCATCTTCCTTTTGTTCACAGTGTTGCATTTCTTATGTTTCGATTTCAGCTCGGCGCGCTCCCCGAGGAACGACCAAAATGGTTAAAGCCAGGGTAAAATAAGTGATATAAAAACAGCTCGGTGCGGGGTTGTCTGGGTCTCGTTGAACAATTTCACCACGCAGAACACGGTGAAATTGTCGGTGGAACATTTGTTTATGGTCTGTTAGATACCTCAAAAATCTGCAGAATACCTGGATATCGGAAAAAAATCTTCAGCGTTTATAAGACTTTTTACCTTTTTTTATATATATAAAAAATATATAGAATTCGCTCAAACTTTCGAAAAATTTTCCGAGGCCCGGAGGGCCGAATGTCATATACCAATCGATTCAGCTCGACGAACTGAGCAAATGTCTGTGTGTGTGTGTGTGTGTCTGTATGTGTGTTGTCAACTAAGAGGTCGAGATCTCAGAGATGGCTGGACCGATTTTGATCAAACTAGTCGCAAATGAAAGGTCTCCCCGTCACCCAGAACGCTATTGAATGGTTTTAAGATCGGATGTTTACTTTTTGAGTTATACGAAGTTTTATGTCAAAATTTTCAGTTTTTTGACAGTATCTGTCACATTTGACCTTGAAAACAGAATATGTTTCCAGACTTAGATTTCGCTCGGTAATACCTATCCATCAAGCCATAGATTGTTAAAATCCGTCCATTTTTAACGGAGATATCGATATTTTTGTGTAAGCCTTATTCCAGTAGAAGGAATTTTGAGCGCTGTATGAAAAAGCAATGCTTGGGAGCAACATGAAACACGATTTTTTATACTGTTACATATAATTGTTTCTAAGTACCAAAAAGACTGTGTATAGCATCCTTTTTTATGACAATTTGCCTCGGACCAATTTTAGCACGGTTCATTTTTGGCAACATAATCTTTCGAATATGGCATATGTAAACCAGATGATACCAGCATTATCGAGTTGGAAGTAATTCCATAATTATATTGATTTAAACTATTTACAGCAATAAATGCTGGAAGAACATGACTTCCATATACCATACGACTCAGTTCGTCGAGATCAGCGAATGCGTGTGTGACAAATAATTTCACTCAATTTTCTCGGAGATGGTTAAACCGTTTTCTACAAACTCAGATTCATATGAAAAGTCGTATACTCCCAAACAAGGTTCCTGAATTACGTTTGGATCCTACTTCTGATTGCGGAACCACAGGATGATATGTGAAACGAAATTGAAATAATGCAATTAATTTTTCTCGTAGATAGCTGAACCGATCTAAGATTCAAATGAAATCTAAGAATCATCTATGATTCAAATGAGAGGTCTTAAAATCCTATAAAACCTCTTACTTTTTAGTCAGATCCGACTTCTGGTTTAGAAAATGCAGGGTGATTAGTATAAAAATGTCCATTTCACATAAATTAATCAGGTTTATCGGGTTTGCAGATTTTGATTGTCGATTACCAAATAAATTTATTTCAGTTTGAGCGGTATTCGTTTTTGGATTCGGAATGTACCCCCAAATTTTAATTTGCACTGCAATTTCTCAAAGATGTCTACACACTGCTCAGGTGAATTTAACTGATTTCGGCTACACCGATTTTAGAATTCCGGTTCCAGTATCCAGTCGTTTCTCAAAGCTCAATCATTTTCTCAAAAAAGACCAAATCGAACTTCAAAAACTTCAAAACAAATATTACAGGACTTAAGGGCCCATACAAAATTGGTGAATTTTATCCGATTCTGGAATTACAGATGAGGAGTTTATAAATTTCATGTAAATTGTTTGGCGTAATAATGTATGGCCATTCGAATCATTTTGGGCTATGCTAATTCCTTAATACCGGATCTGGAAGTACCATAAATAATGACGAAAAACTCTAAAGTGGAACTTACTTCGACATCTCATGGAATGTTCAATCGATTGTCGCACGCTAAGATTGAAATTCGATATGTTTTGCAGTTTCGACATTACAGAGTAATGAGTGATTAAAGTCTCAATTTGCGGTTTAAAACGACGATAATTAAAATAATGTCATGAGAACTAAAACACCTAAGAATATCCATGCAAAAACACATGCGTATTGATGAAAAAAGGTATCATCTCACTGCTAGGTGGATTAATCACGTTTTTCATATAATATTGATTACTTTTGAATTCTTAATAATTCGATACTCGCTGACAGAAGAAACGTCTTCTCTTTCATCTAGTGTTGTTATTCATACTCTACTTGCAAACGCAACAATTAATTCCATGTTGATTGCTTTTAGATCCAACCTACACAGTAAAAATATCTGAAAATTAAATGTAACCAAATCTCAATCCTAATTTAAACAATGATGATAGAAATCTGTATTAGTCTTCATTCTCCTTAAACTTCCAAAAATCTTGTCACATTTGAATAATATGTTTGTTTCCTACAATTTTCCATACAGCGTAAACTTTAAAATAGATAAAACTCACTTTTCTGTATATCAAGTGTATTTTCCGTCATGACAAATTGAGATTTATATGTTTAGCATACCTTTCACATACCGCTTTCACACGGCTTACTAATACGACAGTATGAATTTATATACGCCGTTTACCTGATCAGCAGATATACGCTTTTATGGCTCAATGGATATACGGACGCTCTTTGTGATCATATGATTTTTGGTTTAAAACCCACTCATCACCAATAGTTTTTGTTTTTTATTTAATTGATTTTCTAGCCGTGTGATTTTCAAATTACAGCAGATTCAATGGAATTTTACAGCTTTCTTTCTAGCTGTGTATAATTCGCTCTTTTTGTTGTAGGCAGGAAGCAGAATGGTAGGAATGGTTACTATATTTCCTTGTTTACCGTTCCGCTAGTGATGAGCTTTGGCTTGCTCGACCACAGCTGCATATTGCCTGCCAAACCAAGACTGCGCCGTTCCGTTGCATGGCAGTATAAAAAGACAGTTTCATTGTCCATTGTCACGTCGGAAAACTTCGTCGAATACTCGGGATACAACATGCGAGCTCGGGTTTTGTCCACCACATTCTGTTTATCATTACGGTTTGGTATAGGTTTCACCTTGAACGACTTTATGTCTTCCCAGTGCTTGAAAGTATGCACGAAAGTTGGAGATATTTTTATTTCACTAGCCTCAATACGTACCGAAAGAATTAGTTTCTTCTTTATTTGTATCCAATGAAGGTGCTAACTGAGAACCTAAGACTTATTTTTGGAAACCTATATTCTGTTTAACTAGAAATTTCTTTGTTATTACCGATCTTTTTTGTGCAAAATTGGTGATTTCTGAGAACTTGTGATCATGGTGATTAGGTATCCCCTGTGTGCAATCCCCCAAGTCTATCATCACAACGCAACGTAATATAACAAAGCGTTACAGTTGACATCAAGTAATCACGTCACGTCAGTCCGGTTGTGTATCTAACACCACCCACCCACCAATTCAGTTATTCAAACTGAATTCATTGACGTTCCGCATCTAACTGATTTTCACATCCTGTTTGTGCGAGAGCAGTGCTGGTCATTCATCTTGACAAATTCATGTTGTCATATTTTTACTTAAACATCAAATACCTTCCTCCTCCCTCCACTCTTTCAATAATCACAGGCCTTCTAAACAAAAAGTAAACAATCGTTACTCTCTCTGTTTGAGTTACCTGTTAGAAACTAATCTCAGATACTGCAGGAGGACTTTTTTCGGAAGTAAATCGAGAGAAAATTGACGAGCTGACGTGTGAATGATGTAAAGTATTGAGTTGCAAGCGTAGAAGCGACTCACACGGTTAGAAAAATGGCAAATAACGACAGGGGTCTTTTGTAGATTTTTATTCAGGAAATACGCTCTTTTTCGAAGAACTGAAAGTTGCCTTACAAATATGGTTTAAATACTTCCTTAGGCGGTTATATTTTGCAAAAGAAGTTACATGTATCTAAATATATATCTAATAAAAAAAGTTAAAAAATAACAGTCGAATGACACAACTATGTACATTGAGCTATTGGTTTCCTTTCATTCCACGAGTCGCTCTAGAAAATACATGTAGTCTTTGTCTGAAATCTCCCGTGCAGTGCGCACCGAACGTTTCACTAGCTGGTTACGCTTTTCAGCCAAAATCGGAACGGTGCGATGTCGGTGTAAACCGTATAAACCGTTACGTTACATTTTCCGGAGTTGTTGTCAAACTGACCAACGGAAACAATGCCACGTAGGTAGAACTGGTTACCTCTTTTCATGATCATAGCACTGCCGGAATCTCCCTTGCATGGTGCCGATCCTCGACCATCGCCGCAAAATATTCGCCAATTGCTTGGATACGTTCGCGAAAGATTCGAAATGCACTGCTGTCGAGTTACAACCGTAGTTTTGACATACGTTGGAACAGAAGTACTTCCCGACTCGGTTAGGCCCCACCCAGCTATCACCCCCTCTTGGCCAATGATTTTCGACAGGTCGTTATCGGT
This sequence comes from Malaya genurostris, assembly GCF_030247185.1. Lineage (NCBI taxonomy): Eukaryota > Metazoa > Arthropoda > Insecta > Diptera > Culicidae > Malaya > Malaya genurostris. The sequence goes on from NC_080571.1 coordinate 44,196,805, forward strand.
CTGCCAGGGACAGATCGGAATAATGTAATCGGTGAAAACGAGTTCTTTTTTCAGCCGCAGAACTGCCACATCCGCATCCTTCAGGTCGTCATCGTCGTCGACATAATCGTCATGGGGAATCACCTCTTCGATGTAGGCAATTTTCGCATTTTCATCGAAGAAATTGTCAATGTTGTACATTCCCGGCACAGCCAGGATCTGATCTGCAGGTCGAACCTCGTTCAGTGCATAAACGCAGTGGGCTGCTGTGATGAGATATTTTTTCGTAATTATAGTACTTCCACAGAAGTACTTCGGACTACGAGGCTGGGTGCGATCGAAGAGCGGAACGATCCATGGGAATTGACCTTTGCTCACCAGTTCACCGTTTATGGACAGTCGATTCAAGGAACTCGATGTTTTGCCGCAAACGCTGTAGGAAAAAGAAAGAGTTCTTAGTAATCTGTTGATTTTCAGAGATTTTTAAATATACATACTAATCGGATGACTGTGAAATCGGAGGCGCAACTGTGTTTCGGTCTGCATTCGGATACAGAACCATCGAAGAATCCGGTTGCACTACTGGCCGCAAAGTGGTGGGCCGACGTTGAATCAATGTCGGACGAGTTTGCAGCTCCATGTTCCATACTGGTTCCGGTTCAGTTTGTGGTTGAAACTGTATCTGCGGACGCTGCTGGGGTTGGTACTGCACTTGTGGCCGTTGTTGAAGCACTGGACGGTTGACAACAGACGGCTGCTGGTACTGGAAACCGTTTCCGTTACCCAAACCGTGCGATTGAATCTGAGTGTAGAGGGTGTGCTCCAAATTGATGGTCGTTATGACACGACCCTGAGCACGAGAACCCGTGCAGATGCTTTGTCCATTGAGTGCGATCGACAGCACCGTCGGTAGGATGTTCTGCAAGGGGAAGTTGACGCGATACTGGGCTGGTAAACCGGCTACGATGTCATTGAAGGTGGCCTCTCGGGATTTGACTAGGACGATTGATCCGACATTGTTCTGGAAAAAATAGCGTTGTTAAAGAATGAATACGGTAAAATTATGATAGAATAGAATTAATACATTTATTTTTTTTCTACTTTTGCGTTTTCCCAAAAATTGAAAAAGATTGAACACAGGAAAAAGAAAAAGAAGAAATTTTTTTATTGAAAATATACTATGTGAAAACGAGCTCTAACTATAGTAGGTAATATTTACAAATTTCCCCAAATCAGCCACGTACCCAGAGAGGGGGCCTGAGGGGCCCTGGCCCCTCCCGAAATCAGGAACAAAAATAAAACAAAATGTTCGATATGAAGCGAACAGTGTCAACGCCAAATAAAATGGAGGTTAAAACCGGGGCAATAATACGCAAAATTGGCCGGAAAGAGAAAGTATGCTATCTGACCATAGTTGGGCAAGATTCTGCAAATGAGAAAGATATCCTGCCGCTGGATTCCGCACATACTTATATTTAGGACTAAAAACACGAATGCAAGCGCACTTCGAATACATGTTTGGTTGGATTCATTATTATACGCCAAAGAACATAATGATTACCCGACAATGCAATA